>NC_089764.1:28468735-28518735 GCF_040412425.1 Macrobrachium rosenbergii | reverse complement strand
TCACAACAAGTCTTCATTTGAATGCTGTTTTGATATTCAAGGCCTCTTTAGCTTCCTTACAAAAACATCTTTACATCACTTAAACATCCTTGACTGACTTCTGTAATCTGGGAAGGAACGGGAATATAGAATTTGGCCAAAGGCCAAGCGCTGGGACCTACGAGGTCATTCAGCGCTGAAAGGGATACTGACAGTAAAAAGGCTTGAAAGATATAACAGAAGGAAAACCTCGCAGTTGCACTAGGAAACAATTGTTAGGAAAAGGTGGCAATTCAGGTGGAAGAAAGGGATATGAAAAGAGGTGCAGTAAAAGGAATTAAAGAGGTTGCAGCTAGGAGCCGAAGGGACGCTGCAAAGAACCTTAAATAATGCCTACAGTGCACCACGCGAGGTGCACTGACGGCACTATTCTCCTACGGGAAGACTGTCATTTAGATTTAATTTCTCTGCATCCCTTAACCTATTCTGCCCTTAAATGGAAGATTGCAGTATCTGCCAAAATACAAAACTGAGAAAAATGGTAGATACTGCAGTTTTCCCTTGCCTTACTACTGGTTTTGCAGAGACTGCAAATGGGACCCCCTAAATACTCGTGGAAAGCATTGAAGAATCATTCTGAAACTGCAGTAACTTGTGTATTAGTTTTCACGAGCCCAATAGGTGGCATATCTCAATTTCGAAAATTTTGCAGATACTACAATTTTCCATCCTAGGGCAGTATTATTAAGGCGTCCTTATCCACCTTGTTGTCTAAACAACCGCGAGTCATCTGTTTTCGACAAACGAAAACTCTCTGCACAAGCTAATGGCCCAGCCTTGAACCGAATATTTCAGATAGCGAGCCCCTTATCCCCACTATCTTGTGAGAGGTTTGTTTATCTCGAGATGTCCCACAAAGATAAAGAAGATGAGATTTCCGAGGGTGACCCAACTTGTTGTCGATTCATAAGAATAAGCGCAGTCCTGTTTATATGGGACGCGGAGTTATCTTGTGCTACAGCGATAGCTACAGGTATTTCCCGACCAGATAGTATAGACCCCCAGCCTAAATTTCGTGTGGGGCTAAGGCTGGATTACGTCACTTTCAGCTGAGTTGCTTTGGCTTCACTAGAATAAAGGTAAACTTAGAAAAGGATGTAATAAATAATTAGATTGATTGTATTTATGATTGTTCGTCTATACCAAGTACTGGGGCATTTTCACTCAATGCTTTACATACTGACAAAAAGGAGTTGAAGTGGTTGGGCAGCAAGACTGAAGAAAGGAAGTAGAACGGAGGTAAAGTAAATGGCTTAAAAGTCGGATGCAGCTAAGGGCCGAAGGGACGCTTCAAGTGACCTTTGGCAATTGCCTACAGTGCAACACGTGAGGTGCACCGTCGGTACTAACCCCTACGGAAAAACACAAATAGATGAAAAATTAACCATCTAGGTCAATAACCCCTACGGAAACACTAGAATAGATGAAAAACAAAACACCTAGGTTAATTATAAAGGAATTCTTTTTGTGGGTCGACCAATCAGATGAAAGATAAGTAGGCTGGACTGATTACTCTCAAGGTAATTGGAACACAGTCCGAATGATAAGGCCATCGGGCAGATATCTTTAAGTTGGTTAAGCATGACAAGTTGTATAACTTTATCAGTCAACTTTGGCCTAAAATGGGAGACCGCAGTATCTGCAAAAATCTAAAATGGGAGACTGCAGTATCTGCAAAAATCTAAAATGGGAGACTGCAGTATCTGCAAAAATCTAAAATGGGAGACTGCAGTATCTGCAAAAATCTAAAATGGGAGACTGCAGTATCTGCAAAAATCTAAAATGGGAGACTGCAGTATCTGCAATAATCTAAAATGGGAGAAGTATCTGCAAAAATCTAAAATGGGAGACTGCAGTATCTGCAATAATCTAAAATGGGAGACTGCAGTATCTGCAAAAATCTAAAATGGGAGATTGCAGTATCTGCAAGAATCTAAAATGGGAGACTGCAGTATCTGCAATAATCTAAAATGGGAGACTGCAGTATCTGCAAAAATCTAAAATGGGAGACTGCAGTGTCTGCAAAAGCGCAAACCTGAGAAAAATGGCAGATACTGCAGTTTTACCTTGCCTTGCTGCTGATTTTGCAGATGCTGTGAATGGGACCCTCTAAATAAAGCATTGAAGAATCATTCTGAAACTGCGGTAACTTGTGTATTAGTGTCTCACGAGTCCAATAGGTGGCATATCTCAATTTCGAAAATTTTGCTAATACTGCAGTTTTCCACTTTAGAGCAGAATTAGGAGTTGGAATACAAATCCTGTGAGGTAGATTCAGAATCCACTGGACCCATTACCCACCATCCTGGAATCCTTATTCAAAAAAACAGTGCCCACATGGGTTTGTCTAAGGGTCAAAATTGTTCATCATCAATAAGCTGTTAGCTCGGCATACCATATAACGATATAATGACAGAGCACGATTTTTCCCTCGACCTGAGCTGGTTAAGGTAAAATTAATAAAAAAAAACATTTACAGCCCCAATTTTTTTTACATGACCTCCATTCATGAAAATAATTAAAGAAACTTTTAGTTAAATTTTTAGCAACTGAGTTTACAATGACAGAAGTTATTTTCCGTGTTTCTGGAGTAACAGAATTACTGGTCAATTTTGGCTGTAGGATTCAGTATTGCTGAAGTTCGTACTTTTCGGATCTTAGAAAATCAAGGTTATTTTCACCGGAAATCATCTCTGTCTCTTTACTGATCTAGCAAATTGCCTGAAGAGAATCACTTAGGATAATATGGAATTAGGCGAAGCGAGAAACTGTCACAAACATTTTCTTTATTATTTCTCTTTTATAGTTAGTTCATTAATCCTCAATTTCCTCTACAGAATTGGGCTGCTTGCACTGTTATAATAATAATAATAATAATAATAATAATAATAATAATAATAATAATAATAATAATAATAATAATAATAATTTCCTCTACAGAACTGGGCTGCTTGCCCTGTTATAATAATAATAATAATAATAATAATAATAATAATAATAATAATAATAATAATAATAATAATTTCCTCTACAGAACTGGGCTGCTTGCCCTGTTATAATAATAATAATAATAATAATAATAATAATAATAATAATAATAATAATAATAATAATAATTTCCTCCACAGAACTGGGTTGTTTGCCCTGTAATAATAATAATAATAATAATAATAATAATAATAATAATAATAATAATAATAATAATAATAATAATACATTTAACCGACTAACAATATCATTTCTTATGCATGTTCCAGTCCCTGAACATGTTACCAAGCGGTACACCAGCTATCAGACAGAGTCACACACACAACCGAGGCCAGAATCCGTCGTCTTTCCCTTTATTTGGGTGCATATGTCGCGTGTTGTGTCTACTTCGACAAACTGAAGATTACGATGTTGCACATCTCGGCAGAAATCATCGAGGTAAGTATTAGTGTGTTGCAACAAACTTACGCTGCAATGCAAGAATGAAATGCAGGAATGTGGGAGATAGTGTGAAGTTTAATCTGAAAGATATAAAGCAAGAAGTAGGGATATATCTGCCTTCGTATCCTCGCAACAGGTTTCCCGTAGGGAGGTAGTGCCGTCAGTGCACCTCATGCAGTGCACTGTAGGCATTACTTAAGGTTCTCTGCGGCGTCCCTTCGGTCCCTCGCTGCAATAGCTTTCATTCCTTTTACTCTCCCTCCGTTCATAGTCTTTCTTCCATTTTACTTTCCTCAACCGTCTCCCAACAACTGTCTCAAAGTGCGACTGCGAGGTTTCCCTCCTGTTCCACCTTTAAGGCCTTCTGTACTCTCCATTTCCCTTTCAGAGTTGAATGACCTCGTCATAAGTTAAGTGTATCTTAGTTTAACCAGACCGCTGAGCTGATTAACAGCTCTCCTAGGGCTGGCCCGAAGGATTAGACTTATTTTACGTGGCTAAGAACCAATTGGTTACCTAGCAACGGGACCTACGGCTTCTTGTGGAATCCGAACCACATTATAACGAGAAATGAATTTCTATCACCAGAAACAAATTCCTCTAATTCTTCACTGGCCGGTCGGAGAATCGAACGCAGGCCCAGCGGAGTGCTAGCTGAGAACGATACTCACCCGTCCAATGAGGAACTCGATCTCGTCAAAGGTCCCAGCGCTTGGTCTTTGACCTAAAATTTTAAATTTCAATTCCAATTCCAAGACGATCAGGACACCGTAACCGCAGGGTTGGTATCCCACTGTAATTATGTCCGCGAGACATTCGGGATACATAAAGGAGAGACAGGAGTTATCAGGGGCTGTGATAACGATGGTTACAACTACTTGACCGGAATATGATTAGGTTAGTTAGTGTCCGTATTACTGAACAGCTTCTCGATGCTACCCAAAAATAAAACTCGCTGAAGCTAGCCCGACGCATTGGCTCGATCGTAAATGTCAGCTTTGTCACCGTGAAATTTGTCATAAGGTTTTTTTTTTTTTTTTTTTTTTTTTTTTTTTTTTGCCGAGCTGACACTTATACGATGGCAGTTATTTTTACATATTTTGTTTTTGCATATTCCACGAAATCATACCAGTATGCACTTCTCCTTGCATTTTATAATTCTTACGCTTTTATCTATTTGTTTATTTATTAGCTTGTTGATTTATTTATTTTTTTCCTTCTTTAATAACTGATCTCTTCTTTCTGTATTTCCTGTTATCTTATGTTACTTATTTCTTATGAACACTACATTTTTTAGGAGACTGAATTTCAAGTCAAGGGTCCCTGTGGTGGGATAGTCCATTATGAATAGGATTTACCTTCTGAATAATAATAATAATAATAATAATAATAATAATAATAATAATAATAATAATAATAATAATACAAAAATCCACAATTATACAATTAAATTGTATTGATGTGCAAAAGAAAAAAACAATTTATTTATATAATTGTGGATATCGATTACATAACATTTTATCATGATATTGTGAAATTCTTAGCAATAATAATAATAATAATAATAATAATAATAATAATAATAATAATAATAATAATAGTAATAATGAAACAAGGCGACCCTGTAACGAGGCTATAATATCTAGAATTAAATGTCACAGCAGTGTTAAAATTATTTATGTACAGAGTTAAAAACGTTTTCAACTCTGTACATAAATCATTTTAACACTACTGTGGCCTCTAATTCTCAATAATAATAATAATAATAATAATGATAATAATAATAATAATAATAATAATAATAATAATAATAATAATAATAATAATAATTTTATACGAAATGTCAGAACAGGGAAATATACTTTTATAATAGGGATATTCTCCAACATCTTTGGATTTGCCCTCATCTCGTTCAGGAATCCAGATTTTGCCCTGATCTCGTTCAGGATTCCAGATTTTGCCCTGATCTCGTTCAGGATTCCAGATTTTGCCCTGATCTCGTTCAGGATTCCAGGTTTTGCACTGATCTCGTTCAGGATTCCAGGTTTTGCCCTGATCTCGTTCAGGATTCCAGGTTTTGCCCTGCTCTCGTTCAGGATTCCAGGTTTTGCCCTGCTCTCGTTCAGGATTCCAGGTTTTGCCCTGATCTCGTTCAGGATTCCAGGTTTTGCCCTGATCTCGTTCAGGATTCCAGGTTTTGCCCTGATCTCGTTCAGGATTCCAGGTTTTGCCCTGATCTCGTTCAGGATTCCAGGTTTTGCCCTGATCTCGTTCAGGATTCCAGGTTTTGCCATGATCTCGTTCAGGATTCCAGGTTTTGTCCTGATCTCGTTCAGGATACCAGGTTTTGCCCTGATCGCGTTCAGGATTCCAGGTTTTGCCCTGATCTCGTTCAGGATTCCAGGTTTTGCCCTGCTCTCGTTCAGGATTCCAGGTTTTGCCCTGATCTCGTTCAGAATTCCAGGTTTTGCCCTGCTCTCGTTCAGGATTCCAGGTTTTGCGCTGATCTCGTTCAGGATTCCAGGTTTCGCCCTGATCTTGTTCAGGATTCCAGGTTTTGCCCTGATCTTGTTCAGGATTCCAGTACTTCCATAGCCGTTCGACCTCGATCAGTCGATGCATTCGGGATCGTAGAAAACATACCACTAGATCCTATACTACAGAAATGACTAATTCAGCTTTAGAATCCCCCCAAAATTTTTCTCCCAATCACCAGTAGGCTGTTGGCACTCAGACGGGTGACCAATATAAAAGTGTTAGAAGCCAAAGAATCTGAAGTATTTGATAGGTGGTGCTAACATCCATTTTGACTTCAGAAAGACATAAAAACGGACTTGTATATTCTGACAAATTTTAAAACTTAAACGGAAGGCTTCAATTTCACACCCTGGACCTGCTCATGATAATGTTTTTCTCACAAGGGAAAAAATATGAAATCAAACAGAATCGAAGAGGAATTATGAGAGAGATAAAATGTTATGGAAAAGGGATGTAGAGTACGGTGCAAAGTTTGTTCTCTATTGTCGTCGTAACAGAGTTAATCATATATACATATATATATATATATATATATATATATATATATATATATATATATATATATATATTATAAATATACAATTATATATATATTTATATATAGACATGTGATTATAATCACTTTTGTATGTGATTCGGTTGTGTATGTCCGTCAGTACTGTTTCTGCAGTATATATATTTGTGACTTCTAATACTATGTATCAGTCCTTCGTCAATGGCTTGGAAATAAAGTCGAAACCGGTCAGGCCCTACACCCCGTCTCTTATTTTTAACCACACATATATATATATATATATATATATATATATATATATATATATATATATATATATATATATATATATATATATATATATATATATGTATATACACTGTATTTTTTATTTATCATTAAAAATAACGTCTTACGTTGAAAAACATCAAGAAACCAGGATGAATAACATCACCCGTCGATACAATTATTCTTGTCAACGAGTTTATAGAAATCGACACGTCTCAAGCTATCGGCTACAGTAAATAAAACGAACAGTCCCAGCGCACAGTTTTCGCAACCCACAAACACCACCATCACCCACAGTCTTAAAACTATAGAGAGACATTGCTGCCACCTCAATAGAAGGTGATATTTCGAAAATGATTCTTTTTCACTGATGATGAAAAACCGTGACTAGAAATGTTTATATACAACACATCACATTAATACCTCACGGGTGTCAGACTTCACGAGGTGTCCCGTTCTTACTGACGAATACTTTTGTAACTACAGAGACTTGATTTCAAAGAATACTCTGTAAATAGAGTCTATCCTTGTAGATAAATAGAGCAATGGACTGTGCTATTCATGAAAAAAATAGCACGTCACGCCTTATTTGCGGTTGGATTTCAAAACTTACGAGTAGGTATGTTTCTTGGACTGAAAACTAATGTGGCAATGGTAATGAAATTGAAAGTCATCGCCTCTCTTTAAAATATCACATATATATATATATATATATATATATATATATATATATATATATATATACTTTACATATACACATATATATACACATACACTACATACACACACACATATATATATATATAATATACAGAGGCTATATGTGTGTGTGTATGTATGTAGTGTATGTGTATGTATGTACGTGTGTATGAATGTAAAGTGTATATATGATATATTAAAGACAGACGATGACTCTCAATATATATGTACTGTATGTATATATATATATATATATATATATATATATATATATATATATATATATACATACGGAATATATGTATGCGCATATATTAAGCCATAAAGATTGTTTAATTTGTGATTCACTATACCACGGGAATGACCCACACCCAAGGGGAATTACAACTGATAACGGCACTTGTCAGTTAAAATTCCCTTAAGGTGACAGTGTGTGAATCAGATATTATACGAGATTTATGGCTTAACAACAATGAATATAAAAAAGATAGCGAAACCAGGTATTTCACGAACTGCCTGAAATTTCAGGCAGATGGCGAAATGCACTCAGGAACATTTGATCCTCCAGGGGCTGGTACTAAACATGGCGAAACAGTGACTCACCTACACTATTTCGCTGTGTTTAGTACTAGCCCTGGCGGAGAGGGGTGTTCAAATTTATTTCACCGTGTTTAGTACTAGCCCCTGGGGGATCAAAAATGTCCCTAAGTGCATTTCGCCATCTGCCTGAAATTTCAGGCAGTTCGTGAAATGCCTGGTTTCGCTATCTTCCTGCAATACACACACACACACACACACATATAAATATATATATATATATATATATATATATATATATATATATATATATATATATATATATATATATATATATATATTATGAGTCATCACTCAAGAAACATGCCACAGGCCATTTTTTGAAAACTGAGTAAATCACGAGAAAAAAAAAAAAAAAAAAATCAGCGACTTTCAAATCAAGATAACACTAATTTATGACACTAACATTATTTTGTTTAAACTGGAGCTAGTTCATGCATATTACGCTTATATAACACTTTCTGGAGGAATTTAATTAGTTTTGCACAACTGAGCGGATTTTTTTTTTTTTTTTTTTTTTTTTGTTTCTGCTCCAATTTCCCATCTATGCACTAATATGTATTGGAACTCATTTTGTTATTATAAAATCCCCAAAGATATTGTTTATATTTTTTTTTACAATGTTGTATGGTAATAGTGAAAAACCTCCCTTTAAAACTCACTCCCTCTAAAATTAGTTTTTTTTTAAATATCCAATTATTCACAAAAATTACTGTCAGACATAGTCAATAAACATCAATAAACATTAACAAATATTTCACGGTGCATGTGTTGATAATAATTCTAAGTAACCTGTGTATAATGATCAGTGATGAAGATAATGGTGATTGATGGTAAAAAAAGTCTTTAATTAAAAAGTTCCAAAAACTAATTTTGACTCATAAAAATCAATGAACATGTAGTATGCTAATAATAATCCCAACAAAATTGTGACTAGTGGTTAATAATGAAGATGCTGATAATTAATGCACAGAAATAATAACTTATCGACGAAAAGGGTATGAAAAATTGGATAATGAAAAAAGAAATAATCTGACTTACCAAAATTTGGAAAGCTCTTGTTTTGTTTGCTAATTTCGTAGCGTTGTCACTTGTATTACTCCATAATTAGGTAAGGGGTCATCAACAAGGAGTGGGGAGAGGAAGGTGGATGGCAATGTCAAAAAATCTACGCCACAATTTGTTGACAGAAGATAGACGAGGTACATGGCACTGTCCGCTGCAGGTTCTTGGCTACACAGACCCAGTCATCTTCAGAAAGTTTGGCAGTGTTCATGGCACTGGGCCACAGATATTTTTTCCCTCTTTGACCTCTGTTTTCTAGTTCAAGGTTCCAGCCAGCTGCCCACCAATAAGAGCTTTCTTGCGCCACCCGCAGGTGTCAGATCTAGCTTTCACAAGCCGAAAACTGTTATGACAATGGTGACTGAATATTTTGCTGTATTGTTTTAACTTGATCAAGGTGAAATCAGGCTGGCTTGACATCAATCTAATCAAGGTAACTGTACAGCACCTTGACGCTGAGATGAGTCTCCAGACAGTACAGGTTTGGGTGTGTTTACAAGTGTGTACTGGATACAAACTGGCAGAAACTGTTGTGTGTTCAGGGGCACTTTCTACAACAGCCCCTGAAATTTAGCTGGTTTTGGGGTTCAAGCCCCCCAGGTCCGTTATTGTCGTTCCTCCCTCACACAACTTTTCCATTGCAACCTGGGTCCCCATAGCAGTTATTGCCTCATCCCCACCTTCGGAAAAATACTCGGTCTTTCAGCTGCAAAAGGGACCAACCCTCTTGTCTGGCAGTTTTCTTGGAAACCAGTAATCATATCAAAGCTTTGGCACGGCAGACTTTTTTTTTTTTTTTTTTGCCTTTTAGCAATACTATCAGCCCTTTTCTCGTGTTATAACCATTTTTCTTCCCTCTCCTGCTGTACCGAACGTTCAACCTCATCAATAGAAGTTTCAAAGGATAGGAACTACTGCTCGTGGTGCCATAGGCACTGGCACTGGGTTTAAAAACCGATGGGGGTGGCACCTTTGCCCACACGGGGCTACTGGTGCACAAAGGGACGGATCACCACATTCTGTATCACCATCTGTGTCACAGGGATGCATCCACTCGTCACCTGAGGTGTCACTGTTACAACAATAATCTTAATAATCATGAGATATTTTTCTCTTTATTTTCAAGCTACTACTACCCCCATTTACCCTTTTCCCTTTACCTACTTCCCTTTAATATCAACAATTTCCTTTTTATCCTTACCTATCATAACACTGCATTGCTCAGTAATAACGCTATCACCCAAAAGTATTGACAGGCAAGACTCATAATCAGTACTGTAGCCATTATCTGGACACGAAGCACCATCCACAATAGCTGTACCTTTCCATAGAAGCCAACGACACACGTAGACAGAATTGTAATTTTTTTGCTGTTTTTCACACTGTCCAGGGAGGGTCTGGTTATATCACACACTTTTATAGAGTCTACGTTGTCTAAACTCATTACAGCGGTAATATTATCTCTCCATAACTGATGATACCGCGAATAATTGAGAAAAAAGCTGTTTATTTACAGAGCATTCTGACCTACCGATTAGCTCTCACGCGGCAGTACATAAACACTAATTGGTTAACCAGAAACACTGCGTGTAACAGGGATAGATAGAACTTACACCGGCTCTCCTGAAACATGGTGAGCAGGCCAGCCAGTTGGCCGCACGGTGCATAAATTGAGCGAAAAACGCTTTGCATTAAAAACGATTTTCGACCATATCGGATGCGGCGCATAGCATTATTCTGTACGACACATTCTTCTCGATTGTTTGAGGAAAAGATTCCCGCTCTAACTAGAATTTCGTTTGAAGAGGCTCATGTTTCTCGAGTGATGGACTCAGATGAAGATAAAAATATAATGTTGGCAGAGTTTGGATAACGAGGTCTTCTGCAATGTAATAATCGACGATTAAGTTATACAAAACCAAGATGACAAAAAGAGAAGTATCCTTCTGGTAATCTGAACAGTTCAAGTGTCATTGTTAGACGGTATAAACAGGAAACCAAGAACTGGGGAAATTTACAGATAGTTTCGGCCAAAGAGAAGAGAAATTGTCAGGGAGAATTCCATCTTTTTAAAGCAGTTTTTAACCTTACAGTTTGGCAGTGAGTCTACCAACTTTAAAATTAATAAAAGTCAGATTAATCTGGGATTCCAAGTGACTTGGTATGTCATTTCCTTGGCTAAACCAAAGAACAGTTTGGTCAAACTACACCATTCCACAGACAAAAGTCTGAGTGACATGAATTTTGACAAGGCTAAGGTTCATCAGAATAAACCTATGATAACTAAGGAAAATCAAGACAAGATTTTGGCCACAGTGACTTCGAAATTAAAAAAAATATTTGTGCCTTAATATTTGCATATATATATATATATATATATATATATATATATATATATATATATATATATATATATATATATATATATATAATGTATATATAGAGTGGCTTAATATTCGTAAATATATATATATATATATATATATATATATATATATATATATATACATACATACATACATACATATATAGTGATTATATATATGTATATATATATATATATATATATATATATATATATATATATATATATACATATACATACACACACACACACACACACAAACACACACACAGCTTAGCCATAAACAACTGGCATCTGAGAGAACGAGGAATGCAGCGTAAAGACCGAACCACGATGAGTTTCTGGTTGGAAGAACCTAAAGGAGATGAAATGTAGTAAAAAGGAATTAACATTATTCTGGTTTACGAATTAATGATAGTTCATGTTCGTTACGAGCTTATGTGGGATGTTAGATATTCTAGAAAGAGAGAGAGAGAGAGAGAGAGAGAGAGAGAGAGAGAGAGAGAGAGAGAGAGAGAGGTGGTGTGGCGACGTCGCCGCCTTCGGCACCGTGAGACAGCGATCGAATGAGAAAGGTATATATTTCATGATCCGACCACAGACTGTATTTACTTCTGCAGGCAAGGTTACGAGGGCGTGGCGCTCACGACGACGACGACGAGGGTGGTGTGGGTCCCAGAGGTTTATCGCTGCATGTTTCTCTGGAGAATGGAGGGCTTTCGGATACTTCTAGATCTCGTAAGTGACGGGGGGAATTCATTCGTAAGTAACAGGAGGAATGAATTCGGAAGTAACAGGAGGAATGAATTCCTAAGTAACAGGAGGAATTCATTCGTTAGTAACAGGAGGAATTCATTCGTGAGTAACAGGAGGAATCAATTCGTAAGTAACAGGAGGAATCAATTCGCAAGTAACAGGAAGAATTCATTCGTAAGTAACAGGAAGAATTCATTCGTAAGTAACAGGAGGAATTAATTCGTAAGTAACAGGAGGAATTTATTTTTAAGTAACAGGAGGAATTAACTATCCCTTGATTGATTCTGCGTTGATTCCCGCTTGCATTACTACCCTAAAACAATTCACCTTGTATTTTTAATAATTAACTTACAGTTTTATCTATTTATTCATTAATTTGTTAAGTCATTTTTTTCTTTTCAAATAACTAATCTCTTCTTTCTATATTTCCTATTATCTTCTGTAAAGCTTCTCTCAAATGAACGCCATATTTTTTGGTAGTTTGAATTTCAAGTCAGTGGCCCCTTTGGTGAGATTGTTTGATATGAACAGGGTAAATCTTCTGAATAATGAATAATAATGACACTGTCATAAAAATCCACAATTATATAGTAAACTACATAACTACGCAATTGCTGATTTTAATTACACAAAAATGTTTTTCACGAAATTGTGAATTTCTGAGCAACAACGACATTTGTCTAATAGATATGAAGTTTTTCCCCACAGGGACACAGGCATGGTGAACTATAGTGCAGGAGTGACCGTAACCACCATAACTAACAGTAATCATGAATGCGACGCCAGATTATAGTGCTAGGGGTCTTTCAATCAACGGTTGCTGAGGAGTAAGTGATAGGACGTTGAGCATTGCTTATTGCAGCAATGCAGTCTTGTACGTATCGTTGCAGCTATGGCAATGCATTTTCAGAAATTTTAAACAAAGTGTGATGCGCCAATTTATGATTAACTTATTGTCAGTGAATGAATTGTAATTTGGTAATTTTTCTTTAAAAATATTTTGGATTTGTGGTTTTTTCTGAATGAAGCACTTGAAATATATCCAATCACATCGCACATCCATGCATATTATATATAGTGTATATATACACATGCATATATATATGTATATAGTCATATATACATATATATATTTATATATGTATACATATTCATATATATGTATATATATTCATAGACACATATATAAATATAAATATATATATATATATATATATATATATATATATATAGAGAGAGAGAGAGAGAGAGAGAGAGAGAGAGAGAGAGAGAGAGAGAGAGAGAGAGAGGTAAAACTATTAATAAAAGAATATGCAGGTGGACAAATAAAGTATTTTAGACCACAAAAGCTGAATAAACGGGTTTGAAGCATGAATCAAAACAAAAAACTATAAATTAGGAATTATAATTAACTGAAAAGGGGCTTAATATAAAAGTGAACAAATATGCTAACATATACTAACAAAATACACTGACAAAGAGAAATTATTATTATTATTAAACCAAACAAAAACTTCTTTCAGTTTTCTTCTGAAGATGGAAAGAGAAACCCACAAGATTCTTGTGTATAACTTGTTTACTGATAAATATTTACATATTACTTTGATCTCGAGCACTTTCAGGTCCTAACTGTGACCCTTTTTCAAGAGATGAGGTAGTCAGGCTGGTTCAAGGCCCAGCAATCTTCTGGAACTTCTTCTCCCTGAGCTGTCATTTATATGATGGCTGTCCTGGTTTCCATTCTCTTGAGAGATGTTAATCTCCTCCTGTCTGTTGGATATCCTGATCTGATGGTCAGGAGGAGATTAACAACTCTCAAGAGAATGGAAACCAGGACAGCCATCATATAAATGACAGCACGGGGAGAAGAAGTTCCAGAAGATTGCTGGGCCTTGAACCAGCCTGACTACCTCATCTCTTGAAAAAGGGTCACAGTTAGGACCTGAAAGTGCTCGAGATCAAAGTAATATGTAAATATTTATCAGTAAACAAGTTATACACAAGAATCTTGTGGGTTTCTCTTTCCATTATTATTATTATTATTATTATTATTATTATTCAGAAGATGGACCTACCGTATTCATACGGAACAAGCCCACCACAGGGGCCAATGACTTGAAATTCAAGCTTCCAAAGAATATTATGGTGTTCATCAGGAAGAGGTAACAGAAGGTAAAGAGAAAAAAAGAAAGCAGAGATCCCACTTATTAAAAAAGAAAAAGTAAATTACTGGCCAAGACGACAATTACAAAGAACAGATGAACATTTTCGGGTATGTGAGAACTTCCTGCATGGCCACAGCTTTCTAGAAAGTAACATCGAGTTAGACGTGCTTTACAAACGATCTATAATGTCACGAGAGCTCTCTCCAAAAGACGTATTGGTAATTTTAGTGCATTAGACGTATGGATTAAATAATTACCGAGTGAGGCGCATTCTGTGATGATCTACTGTGCCAATAAAACTCGCGTGAAGACAGAATGAAAACTTTGGTGCATTGCTAAGTATGGAACAGATGTATTCCTTCCAATGTTTTACTTAGTTTTATAATTTCAAAATAATCGAATATTAATCTCTATTTCGACATTGATTCCAGTCGTACGAGTTTGCGTCGGTGGCTGTGAAAGTATATTGGAATGTAAAATTTAGGCCAAAGGCCAAACGCAGGGATCTACGATAGGTCATTCAACTCTGAAAGCGAGATTGAGAGTAAATGGGGTTTGAAAGGTGTAACAGGAGGAAGACCTCGCAGAAAGAGAATATGAGCGGAGGTGCAGTAAAAGGATTGAAAGGGGTTGCTGCTAGGGGCCGAAGGGATGATTGGAGGGCGGATGATCAACATACCAATTTGCAGCCCTCTAGCCTCAGTAGTTTTTAAGATCTGAGGGCGGACAGAAAAAGTTCGGACAGAATAAAGTGCGGACGGACAGACAAAGCCGGCACAATAGTTTTCTTTTACAGACAACTAAAAACGCGATGTAAATTTAACGGCAATATGTGATTGCCCTGGCGTCAAATACCACCGCTTTGAAGACGTGAACAAGCATTTCCAACCGACAGCTTCCTATTCGTTGTCCTGCAGTAAAAATTTCAGCGTCCCCAGAGGAATGTGTAACAGATTCTCTCACTTGATCCGGAAAAAGAGAATAATCTCTGATTACGGACAATTGAAACAATGGAGCAATTTCGCAACGCCTTTTATCAAAGCGTCGCGCCACGGCGCTTCAGAAATAGATCTTCCTGTAATGGCTGTGTCCCCAAACAGTAACTCCAAAATCAATGTGGTTTTTTTAGTTTTCTGTAAAAGAAAACTGTTGTGCCGGATTTGTTTGTTTCTCCGCACTTTATTCTGTCCGCATTTTTTCTGTCCTCACTCTTTTCTGTCCTCACTTTATTCTGTCCGCATTTTTTTCTGTCCGCACTCTTTTCTGTCCTCACTTTATTCTGTCCGCATTTTTTTCGGTCCGCACTTTTTCTGTCCTCACTTTATTCTGTCCGCCCTCAGATCTTAAAAACTACAGAGGCTAGAGGGCTGCAAATTGGTATGCTGATCATCCACCCTCCAATCATCGAACATACCAGATTGCAGCCCTCTGGCCTCAGTAGTTTTTATTTGATTTAATGTTAAAGTTAGCCATAATCGTGCATCTGGCAACGATATAGGACAGGCCACAACCGGCCCGTGGTTAAAGCTTCATGGGCCGCGGCTCATACAGCATTATACCGAAACCACCGAAAGATAGATCTATTTTCGGTGGCCTTGATTATACGCTGTACAGAAAACTCTATTGCGCCGAAGAAACTTCGGCGCATTCTTAACTTGTTTTATTTAAGGTTAAAGTAAGCTATAATCGTGGGTCTGGCAACGATATAGGACAGGCAACCACCGGCCCTAGGTTAAAGACTCATGGGCCGCGGCTCATACAGCATTATACCGAGACCACCGAAAGATAGATCTATTTTCGGTGGCCTTGATTATACGCTGTAGGGGCTGTACAGTAAACTCGATTGCGCCGAAGAAACTTCGGCGCATTTTTTACCTTTTTTTTTTTTTTTTTATCTTGTGAAAGGATTGTCTTGACTTATCGCTTGATTTTACTGCGCGTGGAAGGAGGAAAAGTCGGCCGTGAGAACTTAAGAACTTTCAAGCCACTGCGATTCGCGGGCGTCACATGGCACCGTCGTAGGGGTTCAACGAGCGGCGGCGACGTGGCACCAGGAAAATCGGTCAGATAAGAACTGATAAGACTGATAAGCCCCTCAGTTAGGTGGTTTGTGTCGAAGGGACGTGTTTCGTCGTTATGAATGGATGACAAAGAAGCATGTGACGAGGACACTCACGATGAAGAGGCAGTTTTGGGGAAAGCGGACGTTCCTGAGTCTTACGCAATGTGACGCAAACGTTATCAATGTTCACTGATAGACTTTTATCAAATATTCTTTTATTGAGCATTTTCTGCATTCCTTTTACTCTACCTTCGTTCATGTTCCCTTTCTTCCATCTTGCTTTTCGTCAACCCTCTCCTAACAATTGTTCCAAGGCCCGGTGGTGGCCTATCCCATGTAGTCGCCAGAAGCACGACTACCTTGAATAGAATAAAAACTACAGAGGCTAGAGGGCTGCAATTTGGTATGTTTGAGGATTGGAGGGTGAGTGATAAACATACCAATTTCCAGCCCTCTAGCCTCAGTACTTTTTAAGATCTGAGGGCGGAGAGAAAAAGTGCGGACAGAAAGAAGCGCGGACGGACAGACAAAGCCGGCACAATAGTTTTCTTCTACAGAAAAGTAAAAACCGGGAATGAAGTGATGTATAGTACTTTCACGGTCTTCCATTCACAAAAATCAGGCTCGCAAAATTCTCTTCAACATGAAAGCCTTCGGGAGTTCCCAGACAGGAAATTCACATCCAGAGAGCCTTTGTACCCTTCGACACGCAATTCCTGTATTTGCTGACTGCTAAGAATACATAAAAGTCAATACTAATGTATTTGCAGTTACAGGATTTCTGTATCGGTCTGTTGACGCCGGGGACAATTGCTTTTACAATAACGGCGAAAAAGGATGAGTTTTGTAACCACGGCGGTGAGGTCGTGTTGGTTCTGTAATAAAGTGTACAGGTTTGGTTAAGTGATATGATAAATTCATTAGGTTGAGTCACAATGTATATATATACAGTACATATATATACATATATATAATATATTTATATTTATATATATAATATATATATTTATATTTATATATATATATATACCATATATTTATATATGTGTATATATACATACATACATATATATATATATATATATATATATATATATATATATATATATATATATATATATATATAACAAATTTACCTCACTACAAAACTGGCTAATCAGGCAAAACACAATAAGCAGTAACTTTGAAATGTTTTATGAGGGAAAAAAGAAAATTACCTCAGCACTTACAGAGTTGTAGGGTTGGGTGAGGGGGTGGGGGGACCAGCCATTGGTGGGACGAGAGAAAGGGGAAAGAGGGGGGTGAGCTGACTTACACCTGAGCAGGTGAGTTGCAGTGGCAATTGTGACAGAGAACCGGACTTTTCATGAAAGCAATTTTTTTAAAGTGATTTGTGTTAGTTTTAGTGACAGAATACTGAAGTTGGCAATATTATCACAAGGGCAGAAAGTTTTCCATGGCCTTGGCTGGCCATCAGCAAAATATTTTTAAAAATATAAAAATATAAAAAGTATAAAAAATATAAACATATAAAAAATATAAAAAATATAAAAATATAAAAAATATAAAAAGTATAACAAAAATATAAAAATATAATATAAAAATTATAAAAAAATAAAAAATATAAAAATTATAAAAATATAGTCGTTCAATTTGAAAATTTTAAATAACTATATAATTCTCCCTGAATGTAAATTATCATTCCAAACTGAATATAATTATCGATCCCTGACATCCTCGACCAAGAGTTATATAAGTCACAGATTTAAATTACCATCTACAGAGTCAGCACAATTACAGTAACGAAAACAGAAAGGAGATAATTAATAAATAAAGATTAATCAAGACACAGAATTGCGAACAAAAATACAAAACAGCAAACTTGATCATTAAGATCAGAGATAAAATAGGATATGACATACTTAGAATCTATAAAAGCAAATGCAATACCATTCCGAGAATGCATGAAGAGAAAAAAAAAACACATAAAGGAAATAAAATTGTGCAATAGGCAAATAAAAATAAACGAATTACAATGCATGAAGCAATGTAATAAAACACGCCCCACAGAGCAAGAAGAATACAGACATAATGTAAAATCTGGACTAATAAATTAAAGTCACAATAGAAACAATTTCTTGAAACATGACCATTAAACTAAAGACACACAAACGCACACAATCTATTTTCAAAGTCCAGTCTAAAGTGAAGAAGTTCTACGCATTGTTTAGGCCAACAATGGGTTGATTACTTGTCAAATATTTACGAGGAAAAAAATTTATAGCAAATGATGCTACCTCCATATCAAATAAAAGTAAAGAAAAAGAATATCATATTAAAATAATATATGTCAAAATGAAAGTAGACATGGAATGAAAAAGAATATGATGTGAATATGAAACTTCAAAATGAAAAGTACAAATAAAAAAAGTATATGATATCAGTATGACACGTCAAAATGCAAGTACATATGAGATGAAAGGAAGATGATATGAGTATGACACGTCAAAACGAAATTAAAAATGGGATGAAAAAGAATATGATATGAGTATGACATGTCACAATGGAAACACAAATGGAATGAAAGAGAATATGATATGAGTAACACACGTCAAAATGGAAATACAATGGAATGAAAAAGAATATGATGTGAATATGACACGTCAAAATGAAAGTACATAGGGAATGAAAAAAAAATTAAGATATCATTATGAAACGTCAAATTGAAAATACAAAATAGAAGAATTCTCTAAATAAAAAGACACTTTTCTTATATATTGTATACATTTATTCTTACGCTTATCTCTTTTTCTCTCTCTGAGATACGAGAGTGAATTTTGCCTTTATATATTTATATATATATATATATATATATATATATATATATATATATATATATATATATATATATATATTATATATATATATATATATATATACACACATACATACATATGTGTTTTCGACAATGACATAAGGGTGGGGGAACCAAAGGACCAGGGAGGAACCTATCCTGGTATATGGGAGGGGTAGTGGGAAGGGGAGGGGAGGGGAGGGGAGGGGAGGGGAGGCGGTTCCCTGTGAGACGAGGAGCGTCTGGAAAATTTGAGAGCTTCCACGTCTAACAGGTTCCCTTGAGTCAGGGTATCGAACGTCATTTGCACACCCTTATTCCAGTAATTGACCCTCTCTCTCTCTCTCTCTCTCTCTCTCTCTCTCTCTCTCTCTCTCTCTCTCTCTCCTGATATAAGTAACTGTCGTCTATCTCTCTCTCTCTGTAACTCTCTTTTCTTCTTTATCCCTCTCTTTCTCTTTCTCTCTTTCCCCTTCTTAATACCAGTAAATGATCTCTCTCTCTCTCTCTCTCTCTCTCTCTCTCTCTCTCTCTCTCTCTCTCTCTCTCTCTACCTCCTTATACCAGTAAATGACCCTCTCTCTCCCCTTCTCTCTCTTGGTATCAGTAATTGACCTCTCTCTCTCTCTCTCTCTCTCTCTCTCTCTCTCTCTCTCTCTCTCTCTCTCTCTCTCTCTCTACCTTCAGTAAATGACCCCTCTCTCTTCTTCTCTCTTGGTATCAGTAATTGACTCTCTCTCTCTCTCTCTCTCTCTCTCTCTCTCTCTCTCTCTCTCTACCTCATTATACCAGTAATTGACCTCTCTCTTTCTCTGAAACTAATGTCCTTTCTTAAGCTATAAACCATTCAGTGTAACTTTACATCCATCACCTCAAATGAACTTTAAGCAAATACTCAGTCTCCTCTCTTCCATTACTGCCACGGAAAACTACATTGATGACGATAATAAAAAATAAAATTAAGCAGGAAAAAAAACCTTGCCATGAAAGAAGTGAGTGAAAAAAAAAAAATTCTATGGCACCTATTCAAAACTAAGCCGAGAGAGGCACGTCTCGTCACGCCTCTCTTGAAAAAAAGAAAAAGAAAATATCTCCTTGTCTATATCACAAACGTCCTCCTGCTCGCACAATGATTATAGCCCTGCCAAAGCTTTTTCCTTCTACTGCTATTACATGCTGAAGTTACGCTACTCTTATTATGGTCGAAAGCCCCTGCTACTGATGCAAGGCGTTTAGAGCGTGCTAACAATAGCGTGATTGGCTATACTGCTAAAGAAAGTGGTGTTAGAATGTTAAAATGATTTCACTTATTTATTACTGATGATGCTTTTTGTGCAGTTTTTCACCTGTAGACGAGGTTCTAAGGTTACCGTAGAATTGTATTCCTGCATTAGGCTACTTGCAGGGTTTATACGTAATGTATTAGGGAAGACCTATCTTATAAACCATCAATCGTCTTCTTTAAGCAAACAGTAAAATATATATATATATATATATATATATATATATATATATATATATATATATATATATTATATATATATATATATATATATATATATATATATATATATATATATATATATATATATATATATATACACACACACATATACATACATATATACATATGTATCCTGTCTGCTACAGTAGCCTTGCTGTTCCTAAATTCTACGAATCTTAACAGAAAAATTTGCTAATTTTCTCACCAACTATGAAGCGATTTTTTAATATACAGACACTATGGGTACTCTTAAGTATCAATTTTATGACACCAGTTAAATTTACTTTTATTTTCCCTTATCAGAGAATGATGTCAATTCCACAGAAACAAATGCATAATTTTTTTATTCCATTTAATTTTTCTTTCACCTGCAACAAATAGAGTATAATTTTTGAGAGGTTGTTCTCGATTATCAGGACTTATTTTACAACATTTCTTAAGTACAAGTAAAGGACAGGAGCATTAAATAATAATAATAATAATAATAATAATAATAATAATAATAATAATAATAATAATAATAATAATAATATGAAAAATAAGACAAAAATAACGCAATTAGAATATTAAATATAACATTAAAAACTTTACAAAACAAAACCAAGACATAGAATAGACAACTAGACTGAGTGAAGTCTACCAGGTCAACTAAGGTCGTCGGCACAGAAAGAACCTTGACGAGGTCAGAGCTAGATTGCGTCAACCGCGTTTCTTCACAAAATCGGCCATTCAGACCTTCACACCGAATCTTCCCTTGTCTAGTAATACTTGGCAAAGAGGATCTCAGGTCATGACTCGACTTCCCATAGGTCGCAGTCTCTCTCTCTCTCTCTCTCTCTCTCACACACACATATATTGAAATGCTTCAAGAAGAATTACACCGTATGTGTGTAAATAGAAATACGGGAAAAAAGGGAGAGAGAGAGAAAGAGAGAGAGAGAGAGAGAGAGAGAGAGAGAGAGAGAGAGAGAGAGAGAGAGAGAGAGAGAGAAATAAAATGTTACTGCGTGAAGTGAGAGAGACATAGAGAATATTTCTGTGGAGAGAGAGAGAGAGAGAGAGAGAGAGAGAGAGAGAGAGAGAGAGAGAGAGATAAAATATTACTGCTTGGAGAGAGTGTTTATATGGAGAGAGAGAGAGAGAGACAACACGTTACTGCGTGAAGAGAGAGAGGGGAAGGAGAGAGAGAGAGAGCGACAGAGAGAGATAACATGTTACTGCGTGAGAGAGAGAGAGAGAGAGAGAGAGAGAGAGAGAGAGAGAGAGAGAGAGAGAGAGAGAGAGAGAGATCAACTGATGAATGACTGCCCCCGGTGGGATAAGGATTACCTCGTCGAGACTTCTCCGCTTATAATCATATTCTTGCAAAACACAGAGCAACCATGTCTGTTATTTTCTCTGTGTGTCTGTCTGTCTGTCTCTGCCAGCCCTCATCTGTAACCCAACTCAGTCGACTGACCACCAGGCACAGGAAAAGAGTGAATACTAAGCAACACTTCTTTGATTTCAAAGCCGCAACCACTTGCTACTTAACAGTATGACGTAAGTACTACATTCCACAGGAAGAAAAAAAATAATAAAGTAATCCGAATGACGTAAGTATTACATTCCACAGAGAGAAAAAAATAATAATGTAATCCGAATGACGTAAGTAAGTATTATATTCCACAGGAAAAAAATGATAAAGTAATCCGAATGACGTAAGTAAGTATTATATTGCACAGAAAGAACAAAAAATAGTAATGTAATTACGAATGACGTAAGTATTAAATTCCACAGGAAGAAAAAATAATAAAATAATCCGAATGACGTAAGTAAGTTTTACAATCCACAGGAAGAAAAATAATAAAGTAATCCGAATGACGTAAGTAAGTATTACATTCCACAGGAAGAAAAAAAATAATAAAGTAATCTGAATGACGTAAGCATTCCACAGGAAGAAGAAAAAAATAATGTAATCCGAATGGCGTAACAAAGTATTACATTCCACAGAAAAAAAAAAAATAATGTAATCCGAATGATGTAAGAATTACATTCCACAGGACGAAAAAAATAATAAAGTAATCCGAATTATGTAAGTATTACATTCCACAGAAAAAAAAATAAAGTAATCCGAATGAAGGAAGTAAGTATTACATTCCACAGACAGAAAGAAAATAATCCAGTACTCCGGAAGGAGCCGAAATCTTACAATTCCCTAAATCGAGAAGAGACACAACAATGACCAATTCATTTCACGGGGAACGAGGCAATCCTCGTCATCGTCATGGGCACCACCTCTCTGATGCCCTTGTCTCTACCTCCTTCGCCCCCCCCCCCCCCCTTCAATGCCTTAACACCCATACCTTCAGCCGCTTCCCATTTCAGAACCTAACCGTTATTGCGGTAGCCAACAGGTTCAGATTTTTAAGTCCGTGGCGCCATGCGATAGACCGCCGGGACTCTTATGACGTGGGAGGGCGGGTGGGAAAAGGGGAGAGGGGGAGGGAAGGAGAGGAGGGGAGGAGAAGGGGGGGAAGGGGGAAGGTACGTGTCGTCTGAGAATTAAATAAATTGATTAGCAATTCACGGCGGTATTTCCTCATTTATCACAAGCCGGCTGAGAGAGAGAGAGAGAGAGAGAGAGAGAGAGAGAGAGAGAGAGAGAGAGAGAGAGAGAGAGTTGGTAAGTTGCGGTGTTAGGCTTTCCGGTTTGTGTCGTAATTAAACCCGGAGTTTTGTCACAGCTGGTTTGGGTAAAAAAAAAAAAAAAAAAAAAACCTTCACGGATTCGAAAATATTCTGACGGAATGTCATACGCGAACGTCTATCATCTTCGTATGAAAATAAGCCTTTCCGAGTGTCAGCATCACCTCATGAATTGTAAGCTGCGAGGAATTGCCCTGAAATACTAGGGAGAATAATCAAGAAGTTCTGAGCATGCGCGCTCTTCTTTCTTCTTCTTCTTCTTCATTCAGATTCAGACCTGGAAGTCCACAGTCTTTCCAAAGAGGAAATGCCTTTTTTTAACCCAAGAGCAAGCGCGGATGCATTCTCCAAGGCATACTGTATTATATATATATATATATATATATATATATATATATATATATATATATATATATATATATATATATATATATATATATATATATATATATATATATGAGCTTTTCAGTCGAGAAACATGCCAAGTGCCATTTTTAAAATATAATAAGTTAAATTAAAAGATACTTTGACCCAGGATGGCGCTTGGCATGTTTCTCGACTGACAGGCTGTATATACACATACATATGTATATAAGGCTGAGTGGTTAGCACGTCGACTGGAAGCCACTGATAGGTACTGTCAAGAGTTCGAGTCTCCCAGGTACCCAATCATTTATCAATTATGATTCCCCTTCGGTGATATTCCTGAAGTAGAGCGAATTAGATATCAAACGACATTGGCAGCTTAACGTTTGCGTATATGAAATGTCACGGTGAAGTCAATTATATATATATATATATATATATATATATATATATATATATATATATATATATATATAGATGATAATATATCACACAAAAGATGATAAGAAACACCTCACTTGGAAATTCTCCCTCACCCTGGTAAAAGGAACTTGCATATGTTACGCAAAGGTTCCGGTTGCTTTTGGCCCTGTGCCAAAATTCCCCGGTGTTGAGTCACTGACTGAAAGCAAGGATTGATAAGCAAGCACACACTCTGTCTGTCTGTCTGTCTGTATGGCAGCAGCGTCGTGGGGCGAACAATCGCGAGGTTTCAAATGTTCTTGAAGAATATGTATGAAAGTGTCCGTTGTGCTTGAAGAATTGGTATTACGTGGGTGGGAAATGGTTGGCATTCTTACACAACTTCAGAACAGGTATATGATAAGGCCTCTAATGTGTAAGGGTCATTCAGTAGGTATGAATAATGAGTAATGAATACATAGTGTTGGTTGTACCAATACTCCACACACACATTCACTTGCATACATGTACATAATATGTGTATATATATACATATATGTATATATATATATATATATATATATATATATATATATATATATATATATATATATATATATATATATATATATATATATATATATATGTATATATTCCAACACCAGAACTGCAGCTCTCAAAACCATACTCGTATAGGCGTCCAGGGAAAGGCACTCGATACAGTTGACAGTTTATTGCTAGTGCCGACGTTTCTCAACTACACTGTTGCATTTTCAAGGTTGAAATACAGCGAGCTGACTCAATAATTAATCATAAAATCATTTATCATAACAACTAATTAAAAACATTACAGTATTGTCTCATTTAAAATGCTAATGCTTTTAAACGTCGGCATTAGCAATAAGCTGTCAACTGTATCGAGTGCCTTTCCCTGAAGCCTACGAGTATATATATATATATATATATATATATATATATATATATATATATATATATATATATATATATATATATATATATATATATATATATATATATATATATGGTCCAAAAAAATCTTGTCGCGCTCAGTATTCGAATCATACATTATTTTATTCTATTTTATTGGCTGGATTCCATATCCTCATATTTTATATTTTATATTTTCTTACAATAAATTATTGTTTTACTTGTAAATCAATTAGTTAGATTGGACGAACATAAAAAATATATTTTTTTTTTTCTTAAGATAAGATTTCAGTTTCAGGAAATCATTAAGACACTGAATAAATTTTATGTCGCAAGTTTAACTGAAGTTCTGAGTAAGGAATTACAATGCTTCTATTTATCAGTGTTAACAAATCTAACAAGTAAAAAATGCGCCTAAGTTTCTTCTGCGCAATCGAGTTTTCTGTCCGGTGGTGGCCTCAGCCGTGGCCGATAAAACTTGGCCACGACCCATGAAACTCAGCCACGGTCCGGTGGTGGCCTATTTTGTTGGTACATAAAGTGCTGCCAGAAGTACGATTATGGGTAACTTTAATCTTAAATAAAATAAAAAATACTGAGGCTAGAGGGCTGCAATTTGGCATGTTTGATGATGGGAGGGTGGATGATCAACATACCAATTTCCAGCAATCTAGCCTCAGTAGTTTCTAAGATCTGAGGGCGGACGGACGGACAAAGCCGGCACAACAGTTTTCCTTTTACAGAAAACTAACTAGTAAGGAATTTCTCCTGAATAAGATGAGTAATCCACCGGTTACGAACAGAAATATTACTGAGGGGACATACGTTCCCACTGAATCAACTTCAGTGAATCTCGGTCCATTTCAGAGATTGACCAACCACAATATGACTCTTGGGAACTCATGATGTCCACAGACTTATCCACTTTAGGAAACTTTACATGGAGAGGAAATTCATTGAGTTTTCTCTCTTTCTACAGATCTTCAGCTGAAAACCATTATGGACAGAGTCAACAGATTTACACAAACCCCAGTGGGCTCCAAAGGTGAGGTCAGCCAGCAGAGAGAGATAAGGTATAGGAAATGGTGATAAATGAATAAATGCGAAGTAACAGAAAATAAAAACGATGCTCTTGAAATTCAGCAGACGCCAGCAGAGAGCAGGAATGAATTCGCTGTTTGTTGTGACAGAAAGACAAAGTGTCACAGTATGTGGAGAATAAGTTAGCAGATCAGTAATACTTTAAGCCCAGAATATGGTGTTCAACATGATAACAAAGCTAATGAAATGCGTGGATAAACAAATTATTATTATTAATTATTATTATTATTATTATTATCCACTGACTTGAAATTCAAGCTTCTTTGCAAAGAATATGGTGTTCATTTGCAAGAAGTAACAGAAGGTAAAAGAAAACACAGAGAGAAGAGATCAGTTATAAAAAACGAAAAATAAATGAACAAATTAATCAATAAATAGATAAAATTGTAAGTAAATTATTAAAATAAAGGGAGAATTGCTCTAGGGTAGTAATGCATTGCATCTTCGCTTGAACTTTTGAAGTTCCAACTGCTCAACATCCTCAGTAGGGAGACTGTTCCAAAGTCGAAAGGTGTGAGGAATAAAGTACCTCTGGAACTGAGAAGTTCGACAGCGGGGTCCTTAAATGATGTGGCTTGAGGACAAATATGATGGCCTCATATTTACATTTATTGAATTGATAAATAATTTATAAGACTTTGGATTGACTGTATACGGGCAGAGCTGTTCTGGTCGCTATCGGGAGGAAAAGGGGATCTGGGATGAATTTTAATCATGCATACAGCGATATCTTTAATTATCTTTAATTGTCACTAACAATATGTCAGAAGCTGTAACAATTGTAATTAATTGTAATAATTCTGTAATAATTTTTTGGTTACGTCTTGAACTGAATTGAATTAATGAATTGAATTGAATTGAATAGAATTTAGGCCAAAGGCCAAGCACTGGGACCTACGAGGTCATTCAGCGCTGAAACGGAAATTAACAGTAAAATGTTTGAAAGGTGTGACATGAAGAAAACCTCGCAGCCGCACTATGAATCAATTGTTAGGAGAGGCTGGAAAGTAACATGAAGAAAGAGAATCTGAAAGGAGGTACAGTAAAAGGAACGAAAGGGGTCGCACCTAGGGGCCGAAAGCACGCTGCAAAGAACCTTAAGTAATGCCTACAGTGCACCGCATGAGGTGCACTGACGACACTACCCCCCTACGGAAGAATTTTAATCGAGCATAAAGCGAAATCTTTAATTATCACTAACAATATGTCAGAAGCTGTAACAACTGCAATCATTTTTTGGTTACGTCTTGAAGGATTCCTAAATTTTCTGAAAATGCAAACGCCACGCGCTTCTTGCACCAACTTTGCAAACAGGTCAGAAATCAGAATGAAATCAGCAGATCAGCACATTTTTTCGGGGCATGACGAAAGCACTTCAACGGTAAGAGGAAAGTAAACGGAATTATGAGGTCAGCTTTCCTTAGCGCGATCAGAATTAATGCATTCACTTCATACCTCGCTCAGAGGATTTTAGCAAGCATTTAATACATTTCTGCATGAGAGTAAATATACTAAAATTGGGCAGATGTTATATTCAGTATCAAAAAAATAGTTTTTCCTCTTATCTTCTTTAACTTTTTCAAATGAACACCATAATATTCTTTGTAAGCTTGAATTTCAAGTCACTGGCCACTGTAGGCCTCTTCCATATGCAAAGGGGTTTATCTAAACATAATATTAATAATGATATACACAAATATACATACTGTACACTTATTCACCAAAGCAATTCCTTTAACAAGCAAATATCAAAAGCAATGAATTCCCGTCTTGCAAAATATGGCACCGGGCAACATTACTTAAAAAAAAAATTAAAGCAATATCAAGCATAAGGCAGGCGACTAGTCAAGCATTCTCAAGCACAGAATTGTAAAAGTCAAGCAAACGGAAATAGTGTTAAGAGGGAAATGGCTGCCACTGAGTAGCTTGCATGCTGCTCACGTGCTGGCATAAGGCCAGTCTGATCTAAAACACCATGGGAGCATACTTATTAGTGTTCGTAGGCAACTGTCAGCGCTGAATGACCTGCTGGGTCCCAGCGCTTGGTCTTTGGCCTAAATGTTATATTCCATTTCATTCCATAACAGAGAAATCATACAACTTACTACGTACAGAAAATTATTACCTTTCCAAACAGATATTCGTTGAATCAACTACAATCTGTCTGATTCTTTTGAATTAATAGTTGTAAAAAATTATATTTTTGCTTATTTTATTCTACTCCGCTGACATTAATCTCCGATATACCGTGATGACGTCATAATGAAGACATCCTATTTTGCAGTCGGTAGGAATATTAATGCCTAACCACGAGCGTTCAAGCTCAGAAAAGAATCTGACTACTTATGCAAAAGCATTCAGAGAGGTATTCCAAATATTATCGGTACCCAGACTCTGGAGATTTCTTCTCTATTATTGACATCAACTCTTTGCCATCAGCGAGAGACCGTGCCGGCATAAGGCCTAATTATCCCAACCAACGCCCCTTTTAGGTATGAATGGACAGTTGCAGGAGTTTTGTTATTCCAAATATATCTGCCCTAAAATGGAAGACTGCAGTATCTGCAAAAATACAAAACTGAGAAAAATGGTACATACTGCAGTTTTCCCTTGCCTTACTACTGATTTTGCAGATACTGCAAATGGGAACCGCTAAATAAAGCGTTGAAGAATCATTCTGAAACTACAGTAACTTGCGTATTAGTGTTTCACGAGCCCAAAAGGTGGCATCTCTCAGTTTCGAAAATTTTGCAGATACTGCAGTTTTGCGTTTTAGGGCAGTTATGTTAAAGTAATTGTTTTGACTTAGGAAATTTAGGCTGCCAAGCCAAACATTCAGCGCTAAAGACAGCGAAAAGAGAGAGTTGGAGTGGTTGGACAGCAAGATAAAGAGATCCACAAAATAAAATAAAGGTGGAGCTTGGAAAAACCCAAGAATTAACAGTTACTGTTGGACAAGAAAGCAAGCAGAAACGGAGGTAAAGTAAAAGGCTAAAAAGCAGTTGCGGCTATGGCCCGAAGGGACTCTGAAAACACCCTCTAATAATGCCTACAGTGAACCGCATGAGGTGCACTGATGGCACTAACCCACAACGGGGAACTTCTAATTTCTGACTGACTGGAAATGAGAATTTCCAAACTCATTGTGAGGAAATAATATATACGACGTGATTAACACAAAGAGGATGGATTCGAACGTTTGAAATCTGAGTGACTTCATAAAAGCGTGTATTCAAACTTGTCTTACAGTAAGTAAAAAATGCGCAGGAGTTTCTTCGGCGCAATCGAGTTTTCTGTACAGGGCATAATCAAGGCCACCGAAAACAGAGCTATCTTTCGGTGGTCTCGGTATAATGCTGTATGAGCTGCGGCCCATGAATCTTTAACCACGGCCCGTTGTTGGCCTATCCTATATCGTTGGCAGAAGCACGATTATGAAAAATTTAACCTTAAATGAAATAAAAACTACTGAGGCTAGAGGGCTGCAATTTCGGATGTTTGATGATTGGAAGGTGGATGATCAACATACCAATTTGCAGCCCTCAAGCCTCAGTAGTTTTTGACATCTGAGGGCGGACGGAAAAAGTGCGGACAGAAAATGTGCTGACGGACAGACAAAACTGGCACAACAGTTTTCTTTTCAGAAAACTAGCTAGGTCGGCACATGACTTTATGTCAAGCAAATGATATGGATAAAAAATTAAAAGCGGTTTATTTGTTCTTTGTCAGTTAAATCATGTACGAGTGAAATTAATCCTTCCAATCGGCAAGGAAAAAAATCAGCTTCATGAAACGTAAAAAAAAAAAAAAAATATGGCAAACCCTAAACAGTTGATACCAATCAAGTGAAAACAAATGGAGAAATGGGATGAATTATTTACCAAGTATACCATATATATATATATATATATATATATATATATATATATATATATATATATATATATATATATATAATTATGTATATATATACATAATTATATACATGAGTTTGGGTCACAGCCCATGACAGCTGACTTACAGAGTAATCTGAGTGTTTAATTCTAAATTCGGATTCTTCAGAATCATATCACAGGAATCATATCCTAAGAATCATTTGGTAAGATGTATTGTAGATATTGAGAGTACATTGCTCACACACTTGAGAATCATATCCTAGCAATCTTATGCTAAGAATCATATGCTAAGAATCGTATCCTAAGAATCATATCCCAAAAATCATATGCTAAGATGTATTGTAGATATTGAGAGTACATTGTTCACACACTTGAGAATCATATCCTAGGAATCTTATGCTACGAATCATATGCTAAGAATCGTATCCTAAGAATCATATCCCAGGAATTATATGCTAAGACTCTTAAGCTAAGGATCATATGCTAAGATTCATACGCTAAGAATCATATTTTAAGAATCACATCCTAAGAATCATATGCTAAGAATCAACTGAAATTAACAATTTCTTTGAACTTTAAACTAAAGCTTAAAGAAGAAACTGTTAATTTCAGTTGATTCTTAGCATATGATTCTTAGGATGTGATTCTTAACATATGATTCTTAGCGTATGAATCTTAGCATATGATTCTTAAGATATAATTCTTGGAGTATGATTCTTAGCCCATGACTCCTAAAATATGATTCTTAGCATATGATTTTTAGGATGTGATTCTCAGCATATGAATCAGCATATGATTATCAAGATATAATTCTTAGGGTATGAATCTTAGCGCAAAATCCCTAAATTAAGATTCTTAGCATATGATTTTTAGGATATGATTCTTAGCATAACAATTTGTCCCAAAACAAACTGATTTGATAAAACCTCTGCCACATACAGTTTTTTAAACCTATTTTTTCAAATAATTTTGAACTGAGAGAGAGAGAGAGAGAGAGAGAGAGAGAGAGAGAGAGAGAGAGAGAGAGAGAGAGAGAGAGAGTGTCCATTAGTTCAATCTTTTGCCATATACATTTTTTAAACTTCTCAAATAATTTTGAAGTAGTGTGTGTGTGTGTGTGTGTGAGAGAGAGAGAGAGAGAGAGAGAGAGAGAGAGAGAGAGAGAGAGAGAGAATTAATGTGCTCAATCATATGCCATATACAGTTTTTTAAACTTATTTTTCAAATAATTTTGAGAGAGAGAGAGAGAGAGAGAGAGAGAGAGAGAGAGAGAGAGAGAGAGAGAGAGAGAGAGAGAATTAATTTGATCAATCATATGTCATATACAGTTTTTTAAACTTTTTCAAATAATTTTGAAGAAGAGAGAGAGAGAGAGAGAGAGAGAGAGAGAGAGAGAGAGAGAGAGAGAGAGAGAGATTCATTCGGTCAGTCTTATGCCAAACAGTTTTTAAGAGAGAGAGAGAGAGAGAGAGAGAGAGAGAGAGAGAGAGAGAGAGAGAGAGAGAGAGAGAGAATTCGTTTGGTCAGTTTTTAAAACTTACTTTCATATAATCTTGATTAATAATCTGCAATACATAGCATTTTTACTCACATTTAAAAAAAATTGAACTGAGAGAGAGAGAGAGAGAGAGAGAGAGAGAGAGAGAGAGAGAGAGAGAGAGAGAGAGAGAGGCCAACAGGAAACCTTGCATTCCTGTCTTCGGAGGGCGTAGCGTGTCACGCACGGTGATTGGTCCTCAGAAAACAATCTGGGGAGGAGCCTCTTCTGAAATCGACCAATCAAATGTGCCCACTCAAGCAACCGTCATGCACTAAACGACCGGATATGGGAAAAAGCTTTCAGACAACAACAACGCCGTCTAGAGGCAAAAAAGAAAAAAAAACATGCATTTTTCTCTTCGGATTAGAAAAAAATATAAAGAATTAAAAAATGGAAGATTGGTCTCGCCTTACTATAGAAGGAAATGATTGAGTGGATGGCCTGGTTGGCTTATGAACGATCAAAGTAATGTGCTGTACTCTTCTCATCTAAATCCACACACACACATACACACATACGCACCCACGCCCACCCTCACATACACACACAAACACAAACGCCCCGCCCCACACACGCACGCACAAACGAGAATCAATTCAAATGAGCAAGATCGTGATTCTCGTAAATTAACAAGAGCCGGGCCATAGAGAATAGTCCACCAATTGAGACCAGGCAGGTAGACAGGTATGATAGACGGCTTACCTGGGGAAGAATACACCTCTGTAATGATCAATATGCAAAATCTTTATTATTATTATTATTATTATTATTATTATTATTATTATTCTGAAGACGAACGCTATTCATATGGAACAAGTTCACCACAGGGGCCATTGACTTGACAAATCCTCTACCGCATTCAGATTTTAAACCTATTTTTTCAAATAATTTTGAACTGAGAGAGAGAGAGAGAGAGAGTCCATTAGTTTAATCTTTTGCCATCATTAGAAAGGTGTAACAGAAGGCAAAGAGAAATACAGAAAGAAGAGATCGCTTATTAAAAAAGAATAAATAAATAAATATGTCAATAAATAAATAAATAAATAGATAAGTCAGTTCACTTTTATTTTCCTTCGTACCGGCTTCAGTCCCTAAGGAGATTTGTTCAGTAATGAAAGAATAAAAATAATAGTATACCACCCCCACCCATACAAACAGCCCCCTTCACCAAAAAATGTAAAAAAAAAAAAAAGTAAAAAAGATAGCTCATTTCAGTTAAGTGAACTTGCTTCGTAACGATTACGGTCATGGACAAAAAAAAAAAAAAAGACAAAAAAGATCAAGGAACGATAAAAAATGGAAAAAAAGTCTCCTAAACATAGTTATTTTCCTCAATGACCTTACCAAGCATATAATCCTTGGGACGTTTGTCTTCGCTCGAGCAACACACACGGAGAGAGAGAGAGAGAGAGAGAGAGAGAGAGAGAGAGAGAGAGAGAGAGAGAGAGAGGTTCACGCCTTAAAACGGTTAGCAACCAGCTGAAGAGAGACTGTTTTTGTCAAGGGAAAGTCTCTGTCTCACTTATGATTTTATCAATGACAGCTCCGTGCACATAGGACTCGCAAGGATGTAATTACATTAAAATGTAAAAATTGATAAAGATATTAGAGGGAAAAATCAGCCACTGCCTTGGATTAGTGACCTCATATACAAAAATCTTTAAAAAATTAATTCTATTTCACGAGGGTTTAAGCCAAATCATGAACTGATATAAAAAAAAAAAAATCTTGAAAAAAATCAACAAACAAGAAAGTCATATAAACATACCCACGTATTTCATGAAAAAGAATTTCTCTTTTCTTATGAAAAATTTTAATCAAACTGTGAATCATGAATCAAAGGAATTTATGAGATCTGATGTTTTGGGCAATATGTTATTTTCCGAGCCAAACAGACATTTAATAATTACCAGGAATCTGAAAACGTTTTTTTTATACCAATTTTGAGCAAATTCCGTCTTGGGAAACAGCTTTGCTGATTTTAAAGGATCTTCTTAATTTACAGTTATTTACGTGGGCTGGATGTTATTCATCACATCTCATTACAGGGAGAGGAAAAAGACGGTATGAACTTCAAGGTGGTCTGTGAAAAAAAAAAATGAATGTAATTCGAGAACACTCTTGAATTTACTTAAACAATTTTTTACAAAGCATCTATTATTATCCCAAAACATTTTGGGAAAAGGTTTTCGCTGAAATCATTGACAATCTGTGGAGGAAATGACTTAAATAATCCACATCTGGAAAAGGAAATGAGCTCAGCACTTACCCAATTATTATTATTATTATTATTATTATTATTATTATTATTATTATTATTATTATTATTATTATTATTATTATTATTCTGAAGATGAACCCTGTTTATATGGAACAAGCCCACCACGGGGACCATTTACTTGGAATTCAAGCTTCCAAAGAATATAGAAATAAGTAACAGAAGGTAATAGGAATTACAGAAAGAAGAGATCACTTATTGAAAAGAAAAAATAAATTAACAAACGAATAGATAAATATTAAATATTAAAATACAAGAATTTTATGAGGATAATAATGCATTACATCCTCGCTTGAACTTCTGAAGTTCCAGTTGCCAGTATCCCAAAACAGGGACTTTGCTTCCGAACAAAAAATATTATGAAGTTAAGAAGTCAGATTTTACCATTTCATCCTTTGAACAATCAATCAAAAATGGACCTCACTGAAGAGGAATGAAGTTTCTAGATTCCTCATATAACTACACATATATCTTCAAAACAGCATGTCGACCCAATTCGCATAAATTGGTTCAGTCACTTTCAAATTAGTGATCTTGTGTGAGTGAACAAGGATTAAGGTTTAATGGATAGTTCTCTCTCTCTCTCTCTCTCTCTCTCTCTCGTATACATTGTATCACACTTCTTTTTGCATAAATGAAAAAGGATTAAGTATTGTTTAATGGACATCTCTCTCTCTCTCTCTCTCTCTCTCTCTCTCTCTCTCTCTCTCTCTCTCTCTCTCTCTCTCTCATACACTTTGTATCACACTTCTTGCACAAATGAAAAAGGATTAAGTATGGTTTAATGGAAAGTTCTCTCTCTCTCTCTCTCTCTCTCTCTCTCTCTCTATACTTTGTATCACTCTCTCTCTCTCTCTAAATGTCAAAAAGTACATCACACACAAACATTATAAAATGCAAGTGTTAATGTGCTCTTAAGTGTCATTGTATGAGGAGGTAAATATTAGGTGTCACCTGAACGGTGCACATGATTTATACAGTTAAAAACATTATGAAAATGCAAGTGTTTAATATTTTCTCTGAGTGTCATTGCATGAGTAGGTAAATATTAAGGAAGTTTTATATATACGGTGTTCATCCATGATTTATAAGTTAAAAGACGACTGTAGTGTTTTCTTGAGTCACTGGTTCGAGCCCACGAGATGACGAGAACTTATTATCGATATATATATATAAATATATTATTTCCGAGGTATATTGGATATAAAGGATATATGATTGAATATAAATAATGATATATAAAAAAAGTCATATATATATATATATATTATATAATATATATATTTATACATACACACAGTACATATATATATATATATATATATTATATATAAATATAAATTTCTGACTCACATCAGGATCAAACCCAGGTCTTTCAGTTGAAAGGCAGCGGTCTCGTCTTTCAGCTGGAAGACCTGGGTTCGATCCTGATGTGAGTCAGAAATTTATTTCTGTTCCACACGTGATTGTGTGTTGTTGATTATTTCCAATATATATATATGTATATATATACATACATATATATATATATATATATATATATATATATATATATATATATATATATATATATATATATATATATGTACACGTGTGTGTGTGTGTGTGTCTGTGTCTGTGAGTATAAGTCTGTGTACAGGGCGTGGCATCAATTAGCCGGTGCACTGTGAGACACAGTGAGGAACACCGTGGCATTTGTAGGGAGGAAGGCGTCGCCCTCTTTTTTTTCGGAAATGGTTTATCCCTCGACGAAAGTATCGTGCAACGAAAGATTCGTAACGAAACAAAGGACAATTCTCTACGGATTCGTATTTACGAATATTCGTTCTGGAGGTTCATGGGAAGATGGAAGCGTCTTGAGTGATATACTTATTGGAAAGTCACTGTAGTCTGACCTGCCTTGCAATTACCGGTATCATTTTGAAAGTGGGAATAGTTGGCTTGGCAATACTCTGAGAAATTGTAGATATTTCTCTTATATGTAAGTATGAATGTACATATTATTATCATATATATACATATATATATAAATATATATTTATATATATATATATATATATATATATATATATATATATAAATAAATATATATATATATAAATATATATAATAAATACAATATATATATATATATAATATATATAATACAATATATATATATATATATATATATATATAAATATATAAATAAGTACGTATACATGTTGCAAATTTATACTTTATTAATCTCCGATATCATGGCGATTACTTCCAGGATTTACAAGATTTACTGACAGCTTACTAAAACCATAAGGAGAATATACTAGAATATTTGCAAACTATTCGTAGACTTCCCTTTGTTCAATTTAAGCATAAAACCAAAAACCCGCCTTTCTTAAAATCTAAATATATTTAGAACTACATCCCCCGAATTATTTAGAGACTACAGATTATACAAGTCCTGCAGAATATTCTACTTCGGCAAATGTCAATGTACAAAGAGTAACCTCTTCTCAATGCCTGCAGATTTTGCTAACCTTGGCACTTCAAATTTCAGAGAGGAATAGCCGTCTCCCGTGAATTATTTAGAATTCTGTAACATTTTAGAAGCTTCTAGTAGCATCTAACTCATTCCAGAATATTCCAGAACTCTCCTGGATAACTTTTTTAATTTTCTAAGGAACGTACACAGGCTTTCTCTAGTTTCCATAAAAGCAAATCTGCCAAAAAGCTGAGAGATTTTGAACAAGGTTGATAACTGAGATTATGAAACAAATGTACGATGTTCCCAGTAATTCAAGTTTGAATCTTCAACGAATGGTTGGATGAAATTCAGAAATATCAAATATTTTTTCATCATTCCGATAAGAAGGAAAATGAATTTAAACATGTTGGTTTTACTCGCAGATTTTTCAGAATCGTATCACACCGGAAAATATTTCAGATAAGAACATGTCTAATGGGAAAACATTATTCTAAGATGTATATCTCAACAGGATCTATTTTTTTTTTTAAATCTGTTGCCAAGCAGGATCTTAAAGTGTTATCGCAAAGCAGTTTCAACAAGAGCAGGTATTTCTTGAACGGAAACTTAATAGAAATCATCCACTGAAATTTATATTTGGCCCAGAAAAATACTTTAATCAACTGAATTAAAACAAATATTTCTAATTAATAGAAATCATCCACTGAAATTTAGGCTATATTCAGCCAAGAAAAATACTTTAAACAACTGAATTAAAACCCAAATTTCTAAATATATTTGACCACCTGAAGCGTTGACGTAGCCAGCAAATTTATTCAACAATTTTTAAAAAATGATTTCAAATTTTGTTCCCCTAAATAGGCAAATTCACGCATATTAAATCAGGACCAATAAAAATGTTATTGATCTATTGCTAAATATTTTCAGGTACATCGTTTGTTTACAACTTCCGAAAAAGAATGAAATTAAAAAAAAAAATCTGCCAAAGTATCTGTAGCTTCAACCAGGTAAATCGGGTTAGGAATAATCTTTCAGATAAGTCATGAGGAAGTAATAAATAAATGTATCTTATTGGAATACAATAACAACAGTGATATCATTATCTTTTCGTGTTTACGAATGCGAGGGTTTGTGGACCTCTGAAAGAGCTCTATTCTTATCAGATAACTTGAAAAAAATCCCTTTGCATAACACAGAAAAGAATGAGAGAGACGCCAAGAACGTTTGTGCACCCCTGAAAAAGTTCAGTTCTTATCAAATAACTGAAAAAAATCCCTTTTCATAACACAGAAATAAATGGAAAAAACAAAGAACTTTTATGCACCTCTGACAAAAACTCAATTCTAATTAAATAACTAAAAAAATAAAGGGTCCCTTCTCATAACACAGAAATGAATGACAGGCACAGAGAAATTTTATGCACCTCTGAAAAAATTCTATTCTTATTAAATAACTTGAAAAATTCCTTTTACATAACAGAAATAAATGGAAAAGACAGAGAAAATTTATGCATCAATGAAATAACTCAACTCTCAGTAAATAACTACAGAAATGAGTGACAGAGAGAAAGAAGTCATAAGCCTCTTAAAATGACGTCATCACAGACTCTAAAACAGGAGCACACTCGAGTGTTCTATTTTCGAACGAATTGTTAATGACATTATTACGCAGGAGATCGAGATTATCAAATGAGTCTTTAAAGATAAGATTGCGCAACGCCCCCTGTATTTGTTGCCAAGTCTGGGAGGCTGATTAAATATGGCTAGTTTATCCCGAATCGGAAAAAACTGTAGTTACTGTTCAGAATATTAAGCTCTGATATGATGCAATTGTTTACAGAGAGAAAAGGCACTGATTACCGTAAAGAAGTAATAATTGCCTTTAATCTTCTATATAAAGCTGTTTTATGTAGGGTATTTTGCTAAACCCGTTCTTCGTAAATTGTTTTACATTAAACCCTGCAGACAAAGGTAATTAAACAAATCTAATATAAACAGTAATTCACTCTAATTAAGGACAAAGATAAAGTAATAGCAAGTTCAAACAGAGCAGGAAACCAGTCCCGCTATATCAAGGCAGAATGAGCTGATGTATAAGGAACTGTGACCATGAAAAGTTTCATTTATTCATTCCTATCCATGAAATGTTACCTGACATTATCATAAAGAAATATCTACGGAAAACTTGCTTATGCTAAGCAAATCCCCTGTCATTAATGACTTGATGAAATCAATATAGGAAAAATCCCTTCACTGATGACTAGATAAACAAGAAAAATCCCTCTGACAGGAAGGGGTTAGTAAACTTAATGCCAGAAAAATCCCTTGCCAGCATTGAATGGATAAACATAACCAGAAAAATCCCCCTGCAGCAATGACTGTACCAACTTTATACCAGAAAATTCCTGTGACTGATGACTGGATAAACATAATAATACAAAAAAATCCCCTGTCAGCAATAACTGCATAAAAAACACCAGATAAATCGCCCATCAATAGAGACTTGATAAATATGGTACCAGAAAAATCCCAAGGCACTAATGACTGGATAAACTTAATACCAGAAAAATCCCCTGTCAGTACAGAGTGAATAAACTTAATATTAGAAAAATCCCGTCAGCAAAGAGTGAGTAAACTTAATATTGGAAAAATCCCGTCGGTAAAAACTGAATAAACTTATTAGAAAAATCCCCTGTCAGCGAAAGAGTGAATAAATATAATACTGGAAAAATCCCCTGTCAGCAAAGAGTGAATAAACTTATTAGAAAAATCCCGTCAGCAAAGAGTGAATAACCATAATACTGGAAAAATCCCCTGTCAGCAAAGAGTGAATAAACTTATTAGAAAAATCCCCTGTCAACAAAGTGAATAAACTTAATACTGGAAAAATCCATTATCAGCACAGAGTAAGTAAACTTTATGCTGGAAAAATCCCCTATCAGCCGAGTGAATAAACTTAGTACTGGAAAAATCCCCTGTCAGCAGAGTGAATAAACATAATAAAGGAAAAATCCCCTATCAACAAAGAGTGAATAAACCTAATACTAGAAAATCCCCTGTCAGCAAAGAGTGAAAAAACATAATAATGGAAAAATCCCGTCAGCAGAGTGAATAAACTTCATACTAGAAAAATCCACAGTCAACAAAGAGTGAATCAACATCATACGAGAAAAATCCCCTATCAACAAAGAGTAAATAAACATAATAGAAAAAATCCCCTATCAACAATGAGTGAATAAACTTGACACCAGAAAAATTCCGCGTCAAAATGAGTGAAGAAACACATTTCCAGAAAAAATCCCCTATCGGCAGAGTGAACAAACCAAATACCAGAAAAATCACCTGGCAAAACATGACTGGGTAAACTTTCATTTATCGTAAGGAGAGGTTTTACGTGGATCCAGCCGAATATTACCAGGTAAATTGAAGAGAGTGTAGTGCAGTTTTTCCATTACTAAATCTTTATAACTTGCTGGAATTTCAATGTATTTCGCTATAGAACATTACTTAGATGACAGTGGTTTAACAAACCCAACTCCTGGGTCCGAGTGGTACCATTCTCTGCCTTGAATAATGATCAAATTACAACATAAAAAAAAACCAATGTTTTAACAGGTTTTCGCTGTCGGCCTAAAATGAGCCAACGCATCATAATTATCCGAGCATTATCCCAGAAATTACCGGACACCAACAAAAACGCGCAAGAAAAGGTAAAAAGTCACAGTTAATTGACTTCTGAAAAATGACACCTGGCTTCGCGTAAAAACAAGGGTAAAGTCTAATATCTATCGATAAAATCAACTGCTGTATCTACCCGGGGTCCACGAGTTGATAAACTTAATCACAAGTGACATAACCTTAATTTTATCTGCGAGAAGCCAGCAGCCAGTTCGATTACAACGCAATTACAGTTCGTTAGGAACAAATAACGCTCGACGGGGCTGCCACATTACGGTTAACTACGAAATCATAAGGTAGGGGAGTAATGTCAATAATTTCATCATCTTCTTCTTCTTCTTTTTCCTTCAGGTTTGTGATGTGCCCCCCCAAAAATGGACGGAGAGAGAGTTGCCCCGTCAGAGGAGGAGGCCAAATCCGGCGTCCCGTAGAAGCAGCATCCGCAAACGGAAATGCTGCACATATCTGCTGCTTTGTGTCAGCTGTTTTTTTTTTTTTTTTTGACGTCGTGCTGTAACGAACGACTTCAGATGCGCGCGCCTGATGGCATACAGGTGCTGAGATGGAGACGTGAATAACGGTCGAATAGGGCAAGATTTTACGATAATTTAACGTCATTTCTGTCTTTTATCCTTCCCAAGTTGCGACGATGATTTAGTTTTATGTTTATAGTTAACGTGGTTATATGTCTGATGACGAGAATTTGGACGATGGCAACTTAAGGTTTGGTGGGTAGCTATGGGTGGAAGATGAACTGGCGCCATCTGGGTATTTTCGCTGGTAGTTCCAAAAGGGGGGGTATTACTTCATTCTACTTTGGCATGATGTATATGTATATATGTATATATATATATATATATATATATATATATATATATATATATATATATATATATATATATATATATATATATATATATTACATCATGCCAAAGTCGAGTGAAGTAATACCCACTTTTGGAACTACCAGCGAAGATACCCAGGTGGCGCCAATTCGTCGTCCGCCCATGGCTACCCACTAAACCTTAAGTTGCCATTGTCCAAATTCTCATCATCAGACATATAACCAGGTAACTATTAACGTAAAACTAAATTATTTTCGCAACGTGGGAAGGATAAAAGACGGAAATGACGCTAAATCTTGCCCTATTCGACCGTTATCCTTAAATCTTGCCGTATTCGACCGCTATCCTTAAATCTTGCCCTATTCGACCGTTATCCTTAAATCTTGCCCTATTCGACCGCTATCCTTAAATCTTGCCCTATTCGACCGTTATCCTTAAATCTGGCCCTATTCGACCGTTATCCTTAAATCTGGCCCTATTCGACCGTTATCCTTAAATCTGGCCCTATTCAACCGTTATCCTTAAATCTGGCCCTATTCGACCGTTATCGTTAAATCTTGACCTCTTTGACCATTATCCTTAAATCTTGCCCTATTCGACCGTTATCCTCAAATCTGGCCCTATTCGACCGTTATCGTTAAATCTCGCCCTATTCAACCGTTATCCTTAAATCTTGCCCTATTCGACCGTTATCCTTAAATTTGGCCCTATTCGACCGTTATCGTTAAAACTTGTCCTATTCGACCGTTATTCATGTCTCCATCATCAGCACCTGTAGGCTATGCCATCGGGAGCGCGTATCCGAATTCGTTCGTCACAAATGCATAGAAGCTCAGAAAAATATCACTGTATGACAACAAACCAGTATTCATGAATTTTCTAAACTTATTCATATACAGGTATTCACTCACTTCAATTATCTACGTATACTTCAGCATGCGTCGTTAAACGCAAAGTCAAGCAATTTGTAGCCATCTCAAAACTTGTGAAGAATTTGTTTGTATATAACACACAATGTGAAAATCATCGTGAACATGTCAGTATATGATACACTGTGTGAAAATCAGTTAGTGTTTGGTACACAATGTGAAAATCTGTTAGTATACGATACACACTGTAAAAATCTGTTTGTATATGATACACAATGAGAATTATCCCTTAAACGGAACCTAAATCATTAGTAAAATGAAAACGGGACAGAAATTACAGGCTTATCAGTACTTACCTTTGAACGGTTGTTCCAGGCAGATAAGGTTGGTTGCAAGATTCAATAATGGTTGAATTCACAAGAATGTGAATTATTTGGCAGGGGCGTTGACCCAATCTCGTCCCACCATTCTTATCCGTACCCTGGGACAAGTATAATTACTTAATATTCTCTTGAATTCGAAAAAAAAAACTCTCATAACTATTAAAAGTTGATTTTCAGAAACATATTTCAACTTAAAAGGAGGGGATCGCATGTACGCTTATTTAATTAAGTGGACACAAACACATTCTGTTGGTTTGTAAATATACGTCTAAACATACCTCTCAAATCAAGTCGAAGTGTGACCAGGAATAATTGCTCGCTGTCAAATTTGGTCAAGTTTTCTTTTTATTCTATCATTTGTATTATTCATGCAGCGCGTCTAACCCTGAACACCTTTGAGCTAACCAATCATCTAGATTAGGCGTCTAGAGGATAGCTTCACTGTCAAATCTGGAAGGTAACCACACATTGTTTAAGGCAGGCCAACCTCAAGTGGTATAATCACATTGATAACTGTTATTCCAGGTTAACAAAGGGAACTTGGATGCTTTCATGGGAGAACCTGACCTGTGGTGACCAAAATGTTGCTGAAAAATGACCAGGTCATCTTGAAAGTCGAGATACAACAACGTATCTTTAAGACTGATACACAGCAACTGGTCAGAAAGTGAGAAACTTTCGTGTGTCACTCTTGGGGCAGCGTCATACGACCGTCTTTTCAACAACTACATATTTCTGAGCCAAGTGGCTAATATTTTATGCCAATAATCATACGAAGACGAATCCCCCACCATCACATAGGCATGAATTTCCCGGGCTTCGATCTTGCAAAAGATGCTCTCTGTCTTACATAGACATTTAAAGTAAAAATGCTGAATTATGACAGAAACACTGCTGTGGAACTGGCTGTACAAGAATGACTGACCCGTGTTCTCAGGTAGTTGGCCGATTCCGCCTTGTGACAACTTCTCAGTCTTCAGGACATTGTATAAACTGTTTAATGAACCATTACACATTTCATTACCGCGTTGCTTTTAAAAGTTTATTGAGTGTAAACGAATGCATTTATACTCGGGAACGGCTCTGATGTGAAGCTCTGTATGATTGATTAATTATGGGTTACCTGGCGTTACAAAAGCTCTGTATGAAGTGATTGAGGATAGAATGAAGAAAGTTTAAGCAATGTGATGTCTTTCGTTGTATTTTAATACATCAGGGACACAGAAAGGACCCGTGGTGAATATTTTGAGAGAGAGAGAGAGAGAGAGAGAGAGAGAGAGAGAGAGAGAGAGAGAGAGAGACGATGTCTAAAATGTCAAAGAGGCTAATTCGGAATTAAAAATTAAACACGTATGACAGCTTGCATACTATGGTAACTATTCCGGAGAGAGAGAGAGAGAGAGAGAGAGAGAGAGAGAGAGAGAGAGAGAGAGAGAGAGAGAGAGAGAGGGTGTCTAAATGGAAAATGGACTTAAAAAGAAAGTAAAATAGACCTATGGCAGCTTGCATACCATGGTCACTACTTGAGAGAGAGAGAGAGAGAGAGAGAGAGACGATGTCTAAAATGTCAAAGAGGCTAATTCAAAATTAAAAATTAAACACGTATGACACCTTGTATACTATGGTAACTATTCGGAGAGAGAGAGAGAGAGAGAGAGAGAGAGAGAGAGAGAGAGAGAGAGATGTGTCTAAAGGGAAAACGGACTTATAAAGAAAGTAAAATAGACCTATGGCAGCTTGCATACCATGGTCACTACTTGAGAGAGAGAGAGAGAGAGAGAGAGAGAGAGAGAGAGAGAGAGAGAGAGAGAGAGAGAGCGGCCCAGAAAGGAAATTCAAGCCTTTATACAAAGCAACATCCGTCAAAATGCTTGTGGTCAGGGGTCAGAATGACGTACAAACAATTCGAAAAGATGGGGCCACAGAGGAAATGGTTTGGTGAGGCGGGAGAGTTTTCTATTAGGCAGTAAGGGAATTATGGGTCGCTAATCGAATTTGGATCCACGATGTGTTCCATAATCTCTCTCTTTCTCTCTCTCTCTCTCTCTCTCTTTAACTCCTGTTTTTCCCTCTGAAATATTCTGGTTAATCAAGCTTCTATCGTTTTTATGCCATACATGAAAAGCTGTGGAACTGTGTTGCTGATTGTAGATGCATAATCTCTCTCTCCCTCTCTCTCTCTCTCTCTCTCTCTCTCTCTCTCTCTTTGCTGTTTTAAAATGTAGTGCATTATTGCATTAGAATCTGTTACCACTCTCATCAATTATTTAAGTAAATTATACATTGATCTCCTGCCAATTTGCTTTAATATTCATCCATCCAATAATCTATATTATATCTTTACATTAACACAATTTTTCTAATTCCTTCTACATACTCAAAGGCACAATCTATATTCTATCTTTACATTAACGCATTTTTTCTAATTCCTTCCCCATACTCTAAGGCATTCATTTCTTTGGAAGCTTGCTTTAGTAATTTCGCGTAGTAAGTTAATGTATTTTTATAATTTTTTCAAAATAATTTTATAACTCTGTTAAGTTTTATAATAATAAACTTAATAATTCATTGTTGTGTTCAAGGCAAGATTCCTTTCCCATTCCTCTTTCACGTCATCAAGTCTTCCCAGGTCTTCATTTTCTTGTCTCCTAAGACTTCTCCTAAGACTTCCTAACGAAGCAATTTTCACCAACAGATTATCCTCCCAACTCGCATACAAAAACGCGCTAATACAATATGCCTCATGTATAAAAACATGCGCAGTTGAATATCATACAAAACTACAATGAACACTTGTTACCATTAATGCCACACCCAACTTTCCCAACTTAGAACTCGGCGAATGTTGTGCGAATTCCGTTATTCATTTTTTTTTCGTGATAATAACACGATATAAGCCAGATACGACCCATTAAGGCTTGCTAAATTAACGTACAGGCAAAGTCTAGTTTGCAATTGCGTTGTTTTGGCTGCGGTATCTGCTTACGATTTGTATAACTCGCTGACTGAGATCTACATATTTGCTTTTTGTAACTGTACAAATATATCTTTAAATGAATATATTCTGTTCTTTCAATGATACTAACATTGCACAACAAATCCATAGTTATGTAAGTGTTCAAAATTGTTTAAAAATAAGTGTTTGCACAGTCACATAACTGAGGATTCGTTTCTCCATTTTATAACTCATGCTACTATGAATATTTTCATAATAACATTTTCATACCAAGACAATTTGAAATAACTCTCATTTTAGTTTTCTGTAAAAGAAAAATATTGTGCCGGCTTTGTTTGTCCGTCCTCACTTTTTTCTGTCCTCACTTTTTCTGCCTGCACTTTTTTCTGTCCGCCCTCAGATCTTAAAAACTACTGAGGCCAGAGGTCTGCAAATTGGTATGTCGATCATCCACCCTCCAATCATCACACGTACCAAATTGCAATCCTCTAGCCTCAATAGTTTTATTTTATTTAAGGTTAAATTTTTTCATAATCGTGCATCTGGCAACAATGTAAGCCATGCCACCACCGGGCCGTAGTTAAAGTCTCATGGGCCGCGGCTCATACAGCATTAAACCGAGACCACCGAAAGATAGATCTATTTTCGGTGGCCTTGATTAAACGACGCACAGCGTGTTTTACTCGTCTGTGCCATTGCTCATTATTCATCCTTTGAAGGAAACACAACACAAGTGGGAAAAAGAATAGTATGGCGTCCAAGTTTAGATTAGAATCATTGTTATATTCCATCCTTCCCCGTGAACATTTAATATTCGAGTACACATCGAACAACATAATGGAAAATTAAGAGTAACTCACCTCGTATCACTCTCAAAGCACATAAATGTCTGAGATAACAATAAATTCTAATTCTGTAACAATGGCTTCGTTTCAAACGCGAATGAATCGCGTTTACTGTCTGGAGGTCGTCCGCTGTACTTGGATAAGTCTTCTCCCATGCGCGTTGATCCCAGTAGGAGGGGTAGAGCCGCCAGTGTACCCCACGTGGTGCACTGTAGGCATTAATAAACGGTGTTTGCAGCTTCCCTTCGGCCCCTAGGTGCATCTATTTTTAAGCCCTTTACATTACCTCCGTTTTCGCTTCATGTCTTCAATCTTGCTGTCCAACACCTCTAACAGTTAATTCTTCAAGCTCTACCTTTAGAATTATATTGAATATAGAGTTTAGGCCAAAGGCCAAGCACTGGGACCTGTGAGGTCATTCAGCGCTGAAACGGAAACTGAGAGTAAAAGGTTTGAAAGGTTTAACAGGAGGAAAACCTCGCAGTTGCACTATGAATCAATTGTTAGGATGGAAGTAAGAGAAAATGAAAGGAGGTACAGTAAAATTAACAAAAGGGGTTGCAGCTAGGGGCCGAAGGCACGCTGCAAAGAACCTTAAGTAATGCTTACAGTGCACCGCATGAGGTAACGCTTACAGTGCATCCCTTTATTTTCTGGAAGCTGTCCAACCACTCCAACTCCCACTTTTCAAACATATAAAACGCGAACCAAACCGAAGTTTCTTCGGCGCAATCGAGTTTTCTGTACAGCCGCTACAGCTTATAATAGATCTATTATCGGTTGTCTCGGTATAATGCTGTATGAGCCGCGGCCCACGAGACTTTAACCACGGCCCGGTGGTGGCCTATCCTATCACCTCGTTACCAGAAGCACGATTATGGCTAACTTGAGCCTTAAATAAAATAAAAACTATTGAGGCTAGAGGGCTGCAATTTGGTATGTTTGATGACTGGAGGGTGGATGATCAACATAACAATTTGCAGCCCTCTAGCCTCAGTAGTTTTTATTTTATCAAAGGCTAAAGTTAGCCATAATCGTGCTTCTGGCAACGAGATGATAGGATGGGCCACCACCGAGCAGTGGTTAAAGTCTCGTGGGGAGACAGAAAAAAGTGCGGACAGGAATTGGTCCGGACAGAACAAAGTGCGGACGGACAGACAAAGCCGGCACAACAGTTTTCTTCCACAGAAAACTAAGAAGGAGGAAGAGGAATAATCCAACAATTCACTTACGTGTTTGCAGTCTGCAATCCACCGTTGCAACTGCACGCCCCAAGAGCTTCGGTGACGTGGAAGGTGCTATTTCTGAAAGAGAGTCGAAAAAAGTCCAGCTTTGAGAGTTCTGACACGGCCAGAATGCATTCGGAAAAAAAGGGGGGGTTTCATGAAAGTTATGACTTTTTGGTCTGGTCAGAATACTGAATATTGAATACTCTGAGTTTCGCTTCGCTTAGGATAAACTTTTGTGAATTCGTTCATATCAGAAATGACTAGACAATGATAGATCAAGGGCCCAAATAAATACTATATATATATATATATATATATATATATATATATATATATATATATATATATATATATATATATATATATATATATGTATATTTACAAACACACAAACATATATATATATATATATATATATATATATATACTAGACATATATACACACACATATATGTACATAAATTTGTGTGTACACGTGTATGTATAATTAAACAAACCGATAGATATCCTCTGAATTGGTTAAAAATATACGAGACCGTAAAAAATGCCATTAAATACAAAAACAAGAATCACGAAACCGTTTAAAATTCATTAGGACATTAACATTAAACCAATATTGGACTGAATTACTTAGACAAAAGTAAATAAAAAGTATATATATATATATATATATATATATATATATATATATATATATATATATATGTGTGTGTGTGTGTGTGTGTGTGTGTGTGTTAGCTGATCATCGTAGGAAATAAACACTTGATCAATCAAATAAATATATGGTAAAAAAACAGAAAGAGAACATTTTAGAAATCAAATAAAATTAACGAAAACGATGCCACACACATCACCCGATCTTTTTTCAGCCGTAATTCGAAAATCGATAAGAACTGTTTCATTCATGACTATATGACTATTAAAATAGAGAGAGAGAGAGAGAGAGAGAGAGAGAGAGAGAGAGAGAGAGAGAGAGAGAGAGAGAGAGAGAGAGAGAGAGAGTTCTCCAAGAAAACAGGAGCAAGTTTGGGATACCAGCCTTGTAATAAACAGAAATTCCATGAGAGAGAGAGAGAGAGAGAGAGAGAGAGAGAGAGAGAGAGAGAGAGAGAGAGAGAGAGAGAGAGAGAGAGAGAGAAGTTCTCTAAGAAAACAGGAGCAAGTTTGGGATAACAGCCTTGTAATAAACAGAAATTCCAGAGAGAGAGAGAGAGAGAGAGAGAGAGAGAGAGAGAGAGAGAGAGAGAGAGAGAGAGAGAGAGAGAGAGAGAGAGAGAGAGGTTCTCCAAGAAAACAGGAGCAAGTTTGGGATACCAGCCTTGTAATAAGCAGAAATTCCATGAGAGAGAGAGAGAGAGAGAGAGAGAGAGAGAGAGAGAGAGAGAGAGAGAGAGAGAGAGAGAAGCAACGAACAAACAGCCGACTTCAGCTCCATTAAACAAATCTAATCAAGCACTGGATATCTCAGTGATAGCGAGGTGCATATAATGCTGCTCTTGATTGCATGCAAGCAAGCAAGCGATCTCACAGGCCCGTAATGGCAGGATCTCCCGGTGTCTTTTGGCGTCGCCCCAATCAGCGAGGCATTCAGGAACTCTCAGAACTCGAAGGTCCTCGCATGAAAAGGCGAGGTAAAAGATCAGGAATGGGAATAATGACAGTTGTGGTAGAAGAGTGGCTGCCTAGTTTTCAATTAGGGGCCCAAAACTGCGAGCACCACTGAATTACTTCCTGATTCAGTTCTTCGTTGTTATTGTTGTTGACACATTCCTTATTCAGTTCTTCATTATTATTATTATTATTATTATTATTATTATTATTATTATTATTATTACTTCTATTATTATCATTTCATTATTGACATTTTCTTCTTCAGTTCTTCATTATTGTTATTATTAACACATCCTTATTCAGTTCCTCTTTATTATTATTATTATTATTATTATTATTATTATTATTATTATTATTATTATTATTATTATTGACACTTCCCTATTCAGTTCTTCATCATATTCATTACTGACGCTTTCTTCTTCTTCTGTTCTTCATTATTTTTATTTTTATTATTAACACATCCTTATCCAGTTCTTAATTTTTTTTATTATTTACACTCTAATTCAGTTCTTTATTATTATTATTATTATTATTATTATTATTATTATTATTATTATTATTATTATTATTATTATTATTATTATTATTATTATTTTCAACAGGTGATGTCTATGTTGGCTAACCCCCCTATTCCCATGTTTAAAAAATCACGTTTCCTATTTTGGTAAAACCACGTCTCTTCTACATATCTAATCTAAGCTAATAATGAGTGGACACATTTTTTCCAGTGTATTTCATTACATTACGCATGAAATGAAATACAAAAAAAGTAATACAAAGTTGAACTGACTGAACCCCCAGACGAATTTGAAATTCATAACCAATCACTAAATTTCAATGAAACACATTTTGGATTATATGGTTCAGAATGCACTACATTTGTAATACTGTCAACATCTGTACTGATGTCGGAATTCAGTTATCAAAAAAGTAATATTTTAAAGGCTGTCCTCAGATGAGGACGCTGGGATATAACGGGTTACAGAAACTCATTTCTGGCTCATGCTACTAAGTGGAAGAACAAGAAGGTCTACAAAGATGTTTT
>NC_089764.1:28443735-28463735 GCF_040412425.1 Macrobrachium rosenbergii | reverse complement strand
CGAGACAAAAAGCGAGACCAAATTTTACGAGACGAAGCGAGACCAAATTTTGCGAGACGAAGCGAGACCAAATTTTGCGAGACGAAGCGAGACCAAATTTTGCGAGACGAAGCGAGACCAAATTTTGCGAGACGAAGCGAGACCAAATTTTGCGAGACGAAGCGAGACCAAATTTTTGCGAGAGCGAGACCAAACCAAATTTTGAGAGCGAGAGAGACCGAAGCGAACCAAACCAAATTTTTGAGACGAAGAGAGACCAAATTTTACGAGACGAAGCGAGACCAAATTTTACGAGGCGGCGAGACCAAATTTCTGAGACGAAGAGAGACCAAATTTTACGAGACGAAGAGAGACCAAATTTTGCGAGACGAAAAGAGACCAAATTTTGCGAGACGAAGCGAGACCAAGACGAGACCTGGAGATTTCGAAGGTCTTCCATTGAGAGACGGGGGCAACGATCGATTTTTTTTATTATTATTAGTATTATGATAGTCTTTCGTTTTTAAATTAAGACTCATGAACATTCATGTAATATTCTTTGTAGAAATATCTATACACTTACGGTACCAATGGGCCTCTCCAGGACGGTAAATAATATTTAAAATTTTTTTATTATTCTTCCGCTTTTCAATTAAGACTCATAAACATTCTATGTAATATTCGTTAGCAATATGTATATTTATAGTTCCAGTGGGTTTGTACAAAACAAAGAATAATATTGGCAACGAATTTCTTAATCAAATTAAGTCCTTTTTTAAAAATTAACACTCATAAATATCCATTCAATATTCGCTACAGAAATGTGTATAACTACAGTCCCAAGCAACAAAGAATAATATTAATAATGACTTTTTTAAGGAAATGAGATTACGCCATAAAAAATTTTATGTTTTCGGCGCAGAGTTGAAAACCTTGTCGAAAAGAATGGTTAATCTGAATACTATTAATTGGTTATAGAGAATTTATTCATTCAACTTGATAAATTTCCTGTGCATACAATTTTCGACACAGATAAAAGAAATGATAGACAACTTACAGAAAACTGATAAAGGAACCACGCCCCGGAGATTCGTGAAGCAAGCAGTTATGTGAGTGGTAACACACAAGGTTTATAGCATTACATGACTCAGAATCTATCGATCTATCAACAGAGAGAGAGAGAGAGAGAGAGAGAGAGAGAGAGAGAGAGAGAGAGAGAGAGAGAGAGAGAGACAAACACACATATATATATATATATATATATATATATATATATATATATATATATATATATATATATATATATATATATATATATATATATAGATATATATATATATATATATATATATAGAGAGAGAGAGAGAGAGAGAGAGAGAGAGAGAGAGAGAGACAAACGAAACCAGGTAATCCATCAGTTATCACCCGCCACCAAAACAGGTAAGATTTTCAGAGTTACCTCAGCGATCAATCTACTCAGGCCTTGCAAGGGTTTAGCTGTTGGTCACTTGAAACTGAAGTCCCCCGTAGGGAGATAGCGCCGTCAGTACACCTCATGCGGTGCACTGTAGGCATTACTTAAGGTTCTTTGCAGCGTCCCTTCGGCCCCTAGTTGCAACCACTCTCTTTCCTTTTACTGTACCTCCGTTCGTATCCTCTTTCTTCCATCTTCCTTTCCATCCTCTCCTAACAACCGATTCATAGTGAAACTGCTTTGAGGTTTTCCTCCTGTTACACCTTTCAGACCTTTAACTGTCAATTTCCTTTCCGGCGCTGAATGCCCTCATAGGTCCCAGTGCTTGGCCTTTGGCCTAAATTCTATATTCTATCTATTCTTTTCCTCCTGTTACACCTTTCAAACCTTAGACTGTCAATTTCCTTTCCGGCGCTGAATGCCCTCATAGGTCCAGTGCTTGGCCTTTGGCCTAAATTCTATATTCTATCTATTCTACCTGAATCTGAAGTCTCCAGCTGTTTGACTGAAAGATTCAGTTCAAGCATTTTCACCTACAGTATTTTTTTTGTTTCTGCTGTTTTTTTTTTTTTACTAGTGGATATTGGCATATCTCTTTGGGGTACTTTTGTTTTTCAAGTTCTGTGCTGACGATGAAATCTGGAAAGAAAGCGTTCAATCGAGCCCTCATTCAGAAGAGGATAATGAACACAAATTTATCTAAGGGCCTCATGACTCAAAAGAAAGTTCCTAGCTGTTTCTACAAGACCATTACGAGAATTCTTATGAATTATATTTTTTAGAAATTGATTTTTAATTTAAAATATGGCTTATTCTCAAGAATTCCTCATAACAGCTTTCGATTCAGTGAGACCAAAATGGTTCAAATACGAAGATTCAGGAATCAAGTTGATTCCATTACAGAAATATTTAATCAGTGAAACCTGTATGAGCATGACTGTTTGAAAATTCAGTCAATAAAACCTGTGTGGGTATGATTTTTTGAAAACTTGATTAATAAAAGCTGCGTGGGTATGATTTTTTGAAAATTCAGCCAATGAAACCTGTGCGGGTATGATTTTTTGAAAACTTGATCAATGAAAGCTGTATGGGTAAGATTTTTTGAAAATTTCCTGTAAGGCTTGGCAAAACCAACCACGAGAATCATAAGATACCTGTAAGATACCTGAAGAGGTGAAGTGAACAAGGAAACAGGGAAAAAAGAGATTGAAAAATTCCAAGATACAAAATAACATTCTTATAAACCAAACCTCACTCACCTTCGTCTCACACTTGCGAAATTGCCCAAGAGAGACGCGTGGGGGATAAAGGTGGCATATAAAAGACGCCATATAATTATAAACGAGATCCCACTTAAAAGGTAGGGGTTGGGAGGGCGGGGGGGGGTGGAACGACGAGAGACCTCTGATAAGCGCCCTACGTGAAATTATAGGCTGTCAAGTTGGCAGGTGTTGGCAGCAGGAGTTTGCAACAAAATCCAACCGTGCCGTTAAAGCAAGACCTAGTTGGGGGGTTGGCGGGGGGTGTTATTTGGGTGTGGGGTGGGACTCGGGGTGGGGGCAAAGACGCCCACTTTGTCAAAGCTCTTAACAGCCTCCGCTCTTAAAGCCTAGGTCGCTCGTATCTGTAACCTTTTAGCCATGCAAAAATGAGGTTAATATTCTCTCTCTCTCTCTCTCTCTCTCTCTCTCTCTCTCTCTCTCTCTCTCTCTCTCTCTCTCTCGACCTCATTAAGAGAATGTAGCCTAAAGGTGTGAGCACCTTACGTCAGCAGCATGAACGGAATATTTCTTTTTTTTTTTTTTTAAAGAGACATGTGAACATTTACAGACGTTCACTTGAAGTAGGGGTATGATTTATTCCTTCTAAATGTAAATATACACAATTATAAAAGTGTATAATTATGTACATTTGTATTTGCACGTATAGCACGGTATCTAAACGTTCTGTTCATCCGTTTCTGTATAATATCATTGTTCGGTTGCCAGTTAATGCTACGAATATATTCACCTGGAATCATGCTTGACACAAACAAACACACACACACACACACACACAAGCACAAACACTCGCTCAATTATAATGCGACGCCAGGAAAAAAAAACCTTATGGCTGAAACCCTCTAAGTCAGGCACTGCATGTATCTACACAAAAGGATCACAAACAACTTGATAAAACCACTTTCACACCTTGCGCTAACTCACCCTTATCTTGCATGCACATGTTATCACCTATGTAAAATTTTTCATTATAACTTGGTAGCTGTTTAACATTTCTGACCCATTATCCTATCCATAGGACACATCAAAATCCACTTGTTATCACTTATGTTAAACTTGGTTATATTTTGACATTTCTGACCCATTGTTCTATCTTAAAGACACATCAAAATCCACTTGTTATCATTTATGTTAAACTTGGTTATATTTTTACATTTCTGACCCATTGTTCTATCTTAAAGACACATCAAAATCCACTTGTTATCATTTATGTTAAACTTGGTAATATTCTTACATTTCTGACCCATTGTTCTATCTTAAAGACACATCAAAATCCACTTGTTATCATTTATGTTAAACTTGGTAATATTCTTACATTTCTGACCCATCGTTCTATCTTAAAGACACATCAAAATCCACTTGTTATCATTTATGTTAAACTTGGTAATATTTTCACGTTTCGGACCCATTGTCCTATCTTAAAGACACATCAAAATCCGTATGGACTTTCCTGGAATTATTATAGTGCACAGAAAATTTGCATAAGTGATTTAACACTTTTTTCATACCTAACACCAGTGCAAATTCTGTAATGACGATTGGATATTAAACATCAATACAGCATACAGAATGCAGTTATGAGATTTACTGTAAAATTACAGCAGTTATTGGCTGTAACTGGCTGTGTTGCAGATGGGACTAAAGACATTACCTAATCTGTAACCTCCCCAGAAATCTAACCAGCAAATTAGCATGATATAATGAACTAAGCAAAGTACAGTAATATTCTTCTAGTTACTTGTGTGTGTGTGTGCGTGTGTGTGTGTGTGTGTAAGAGTGTGTTTGCGTGCAACAGACATGAATCGTAATTAGTGTTGGAAAATAAGAAATTTACCGAAAAGTGACCAAGAAAGATTATGCAGAAGACCATTTTCAACCGCTCAATAACAATTTGTAAGACGAATTCTGGTTAAACTGGCACTTAAATACATACATACATATTTATAGCATGCTCAGAAATCTATTTAGACGATCTACTAGTTTCTAATAACACTATAAATATGCATGTATGTATGTACTGTATGTATGCATATACACACGAACGGAAAGACTACGGACAAGAACCCCTCCCCCTACACTAGTTGACCAGACAAAAAAAAAAAAAAAACGAAAATTTTTAGTAAAACTGTGCAAAAAAAAAAAAGCGACAAACTCATCCAATCTTACTAAGGGACATGTGAGTGAAATCTAGCTCTAGACGCATAAGAGGAGTTTGCGAAAACAGTTAGGCAGTGACGGGTTCAATTCAATCATCAATGCAGTAGTAGCCAAAGCAGCAGCAGCAGCAGCAGCAGCAGAAGAAGAAGAAGAAGAAGGAGAAGAGGCAGCAAAGGCAGCAGGCAGCAGCCAGCCACCAGACAGGAGGGGCAGCAGTAGTTTGCACATTGATTGTGTCTCGTTTTGGCGGATCCCAAGAATTGATTATTGTAGAGCCCCGTAAACGTAAGTGCAAGGCCGAGCGTCCCATAGAGACCTCCCCACCCCACCCCCATCCCCCTTCCATCCCCCCTCCCCTCCCCTGACCACATACCTGGGAGAAGGGCGGGAGAGGGGGGGGGAGAAATGAGCCCCATTTCAATGGGTCTATTCGTGGCTTGCGAGAAGAATATGGTCTCGAATTTGGCCAATGGGAGTTCCCCAAAAACAGTCCCAACCAATTCAGGACCACCAGGGTCATGCGCTGACATCACTGACCAAAGAGGGAGGTCACGATCATCATGATCATGCAATGAGGTCATTGGTCACGTGACGCAAAAGGATTAATCTTCACTCAAAAATAAATTACCATAATGGGCTTGGAAGGGGTAAGAAAAAAAATGTATGGAGCTTATAAAAAAAAAACCTCTCGCGTTAGTGAATGGAATTCCCGCTGGAATATTCCTGGAATAGCATCGATTCATGACTTTTTTTTATGCGTGGAACAATACACTGGTCTTATATATAACACACATGCGTTATAGATCAGTAAGGCTGATTCTCTCTCAGTCTCTTTATATATATATATATATATATATATATATATATATATATATATACATATATATATATATATATATATATATATATATATATATACATATATATATATGTATATATATATATATATATATATATATATATATATATAATATAATATAATATTATGTATGTGTATATATATATATATATATATATATATATATATATATATATATATATATATATATATATATATATATATGTATATATATATATATATATATATATATATATATATATATATATATATATATATATATATATATATATATATATATATATATATATAAATACATATATACACACATAAGGTATATAAGGTAAAAGAAAATAATAATTCAGTTTGTCTCAGCTAAGTCAAGCAAAAATATAATAATAATAATAATAATAATAATAATAATAATAATAATAATAATAATAATAATAATAAGAAGAAGAAGAAGAAGAAGAAGAAGAAGAAGAAGAAGAAGAAGAAGAAGAAGAAGAAAACAACAGACAACTGCAGAAAAAAAAATCTTCAAGAAGACATTCAAAGCTTTCGAGACATCACGTCCCATCCTCAGGCAACCCCCAGTCTTGAAATAGACTTGATATTCAAGTTCTACACCATAAGGCTTTTCCTCTTGTCGGAGGGCGCCTCTGGGGGGAGGAATTCTCACTTCCTCTGCGGAGGAAATCATAGCTACAAGAAAAGTCCAAGGACGTTCCGTCTTCCTGTGTGTTTTTTTTTTTTTTTTTTAGTGTCTAGGACACGTAAACCTCCTTTCCCCTAGGGTGGTTGCTTGGGTCCCGAGATATTCAGGGAATGGTAAATTTGGGTCACTTTTGAATATGCTTGCAAGATTATATTGCACGTGATTGATAATACACTTGCTGTCATAGGCTGAGTATCTGTACAGCAATGAGTTAAATTCAGTGACGAGAAGTTGTTACGTCATACATGAAATCAATAGTATTATTATTATTGTTATTCAGACGATGAACCCTATTCATAAGGAACAAGCCCACCACAGGGGCCACTGACTTGATATTCAAGCTTCCAAAATATATGATGTTCATTTGAAAGAAGTTACAGAAGATAATAGGAAATACAGAATGAAGAGATCAGTTATTAGAAAACAAAGATAAATGAAGAAATTAGTATATAAACAGACAGAAATGTAAAAAATTAAAATAAATTAAATGAATAGATAAATGGGATAATTTAGTGTTTATTATACTAAATAATCCCATAATACATTAACCTGTATTCATTTATATCTTTAATTTCCTGTGATAAATATATTTTGTAGGTGACAACCAAATCACCACTGCGAATTATTATTACTATTAATATATACTATTTTTACAGATAGTGACCCCCAAGGGTTTTCGGGGGTCGTTATATAGGACTAAATATTTCTTTGGGGTCATTGTCTTGATGATATTTACAGTCTTTTGCTAAACACGCCGCAAAGGTGGATACATACCGGGTTAAAACCCTTGGGAATCACTGTCTAGGAAGGACCCCAATTTATGAGTGATTGGTAACAACTCCAAATCATGTAAATTATTTTTTTAGCAAGAACAATGACCCATGCAAATGAAACCAGCACTGCTGGGAACTCCAGGGACCCAAGAACTTACAAAAAGAACCAAGAAATGAAGGCGTGCAGAACTCTCTCATGTCTCCGTTAAAGACTGAACAATTCGAAAAGAAAAAAAAAACTGAAACTGAAGTTTCCCCAAAACAAAACGGGGGCAAAACAAGTGGCCATTTCTTTTATTATCTGGAGGCGACAAGAGACTTCTTCTTCTTCTTCTTCTTCTTCTTCTGCTTTTCCCTCCGAAATCTCTCTCTCTCTCTCTCTCTCTCTCTCTCTCTCTCTCTCTCTCTCTCTCTCTGACACCATCGGCGTTCCTGCAGACGTAATTATCAGATACGTTTCAGAACACTTCACAAACATACACTCATACTAGGTGTGAGCGTGAGTGTGTGTGTATGTGCGTGTGCATGCATGTTTGTGTGACAACACCCCTCGATTGAAAGGCGCGAGGCGTCTGGCTGCTGCTTTTGGCCAAACGGTTGGTTCCATTGGCCCCGAAATTCGAATGTCGACAGGAACAGGGCCTACTGGCTGGTTGCAGTCACACACAAGATGATGATGACGACGAAGCTGATAGGAGTAGGACTATAATGATGATGGTGAGAATGATGATGACGACGAAGCTGATAGGGGTGGGATTATAATGATGATGACGGTGAGAATGACTGGTGATAATGACGATGGCGACGAAGCTGATAGGGGTGGGATTATAATGATGATGGGAATGATGATATGATAGGGGTGGGACTATAATGATGATGGTGATAATGATGATAACGACGAAGCTGGTAGGGGTAGGACTATAATGATGATGGTGAGAATGATGATGACGACGAAGCTGATAGGGGTGGGATTATAATGATGATGGTGATAATGATGATGACGACGAAGCTGATAGAGGTAGGACTATAATGATACTGGTGATAATGACGATGGCGACGAAGCTGATAGAGGTAGGACTATAATGATACTGGTGATAATGACGAGGGCGACGAAGCTGATAGAGGTAGGACTATAATGATGATGGTGAGAATGATGATGTCGACGAAGCTCATGGGGGTAGGACTGTAATGATGATGGTGATAATGATGATGGCGACGAAGCTGATAGGGGCAGGACTATAATGATGATGGTGAGAATGATGATGACGACGAAGCTGATAGGGGTAGTACTATAATGATGATGTGACGAAGCTGATAGGGGTAGGACTATAATGATGAAGCTGACAGGGGTAGGACTATAATGATGATGGTAAGAATGATGACGTCGACGAAGTCTCCGAGTTCTAACGATGACGATAATGGTGACGGCGAAGATGTCAACGAAATCCCAATCTGAGTTCCTAGGCCTATAAAGAAGCTGTTGGCAGCGTCGTGTTTTCATCCCCCTGAAGAGTTTTTTTTTTAATCAGTTTTTATCAGTATTTTTTCGAATGCTGATCGCTGTCGTGAAAACCGACAAAGGCTGCATGACGCAGCGTTTCATGCCGACTGCTGCTGACGTCAGCGTGATTCACAAAAACGCCCCCAAGACCCAGACGCCGGAACTTCTTGTTCATGAGAGTGTATGATGGGGCGTGCTCTGGTTTTTTTCTTTATTTTTTCCTGAAGGGGACCCTTTAGAACTAAGTCGAAATTCAACTGTTGTTTTCTGGGACAATGTAATGGGTATCCCTTCTAAGAACCTGGTATTGTTACATATGATTTGTTATGTATATGTATATATACATATAAATATATATATACATTTACATATAAACTTAAAGCAACCCCCACGCAGTTCTTTCTTTCTAGGAAGGATTAAATACTGGTGATATCTCTGACGTGACTCTTCTTTCTCTTTTCGAGAGGACTGGGTGAGTGAATTTCATCTCAGGAATGACCTAGGCCTATCACCTTCTCAAGTTCCTTCTGAGGGATGAGTGCCGTCAGTGCACCTCACTTGGTGCACTGTAGGCATTCCTGAAGGTTGTTTTGCAGCGTCCCTTCGGCCCCTAGCTGCAACCAACCACTACAGTTCCCTCATTTTCACTGCTGAGGGCTGATGGCTGGAAGTTCCCCAGCACTAGGTTTAACAGCCTAAACTTTCATGGATCAGATCAAATCAAGAACCGATCTGATGCTGTTTTGATAGATTGTATCACCAGTGAGTTCATAATACAGCGACCTTGGGAAGAAGCTTCACATCAAGACGCAACACATCACCCTTGGGAAGAAGCTTTCTTCACGTCAGGTTGCAGCACATCACCCTTGGGAAGAAGCTTTCTTCACGTCAGGTCGCAGCACATCACCCTTGGGAAGAAGAAGCTTCTCCCCAGGCGCCCTTCGGGAACGGAGCGGAATCGCCGGAGACAGACGGTTTAATTGAAGAGGTCTGCTGTCTGACCAATTTGCTCGTCCTGTTGCGGTGTGGTCGCATGATTAAACGACCGTCGTAATCATCTCGACTCGGATGTAAGGCGTCGGAAATTTTGTGGTGGCTCTGGTACACGCAATATAGAGTCCAGGCTCTCTCTCACACTCTCTCTCTCTCTCTCACTACAGACTCCAAGAAGCAAGAGGCATTCTTTAGTAGAGTCTTCTTTTCTTAAAGTTTCTCAGAGCGAAACGATTCTTCCAAAATTGACTATTCTGAGCCTGCAGCAGACCCCAAGAGTTTATCACTCACTTTTTAGCCTATTACTTGACCTCCGTTCCCTTTCCCTTTCTTCAGTCTAGCTGTCCAACAGCTCTAACTATTATTTCCCAGTGCAGCTGTGGGCTTTTCTCCCAGTTCCATGTTTAGATCATTGTACTTTTTCTCTTTCATTTTCTGGAACCCAATCTCCCTTTTCTCGCTCTCTTGAGCGCTGCATGGCTGAAAGCGCAGCAGTGTTTGGCATGACAGCCTAAATTTCATAAATCAGTCAATTCACGAGTAAGAATCTTTATTCCTAAGGCGTATGTACTATCATTTTACTGATATTCAAAGTATGCTAGCATATTGAATAAGCCTAAATGTACAGTAACCTACAAAGTAAGTTTTTGCAGAATCGGAGGCTCATTGGTCAGACAACTGAAGAGCAGAGATAACACAATGGCAAACAAATAACTAGATAACAAATATAAACAAAGATTAAACAAAGAACCCGATAAAACCGAAGGTCAGAGAACAAAAATCGTTATTTTTCGTACCTACTGAACGGCGAAATTCCTCTGCTTTTTAGTTTTCTGTAAACGAAAACTATTGAGCCGGCTTTGTCTGTCCGTCCGCACTTTATTCTGTCTGCACTTGTTTCTGTCCGCCCTCAGATCTTAAAAGCTACTGAGGCTAAAGGGCTGCAAATTGTTATGTAGATCATCCACCCTCCAATCAACAAACATACCAATTTGCAGCCCTCTAGCCTCGGGGGTTTTTATGTTATTTTAAAAAGTTAGCCAAAATCGTGCTCCTGGTGCGCTATAGGATAAGCCACCACCGGGCCGTGGTTAGAGTTTCATGGGCCGCGGCTCACACAGCATTATACCGAGACCACCGAAAGTTAGTTCTATTTTCGGTGGCCTTGATTATACGCTGTAACGGCTGTACAGAAAACTCGATTGCGCCGAAGAAACTGCGGCGCATTTTTTATTTGTTTCTTCTCTCAGAAAATGAGGTCTCTTAGACCCGATGGCTTACCGTTTCCTAAAGGCGATGTTCTACCTCCTGAAAACTTTCCTTTACAGGCATATGACTCTGGAAGATAAAATGGAAATGAAGAAAATTGTTATTCTTATTTTACAACAAGTGAAATTTAGTCAAATTTAGAATATGCACAGATATGCTCTGCATAAGAAGTAAAATAAAATGGCCAGTTATTTTTTGCTTGAGTAAGAATGACGATTCCAGTATCTTGCGCCAACTAAGAAAACCCTTTTTTCTGCACTGAATGAGTTTTTCATCAGATATGCAGCCTAGTTTACTCCACAGTTTTGGAGACTACGCACACACATATATATATGTGTGTATGCATATATATGTACATATACATACATACATACGTATATATATATACACATACATTTATATATATAAAAATAATATATATATATATATATATATATATATATATATACATACATACATTTATATATATATATAATTTAATATATAAAATATATATATATACAGTATATATATATATATATATATATATATATATATATATATATATATATATATATATATATATATATATATATATAATTTTTTGTATGGATGATGCAAGTGGCTTAGTAAACTTTCAACTCATTTCCACAAAAATAATTTTCGAGAAAATTAAAATAAAGAGAGGGGTAGAAAGACTCACGAGCAACAAAAAAAGTAAAAACCCAGAAAACTAAAAAAAAAAGCAAAAAATAAAATCACTAGTCACACACTGCACTTCATCAAATGAATGAGGATTACTTAAGCATGCCTGCAAGCGACTGCGGAAGTCTGCAATACACAAACACCAGCCACATCCTGCTTGCAAGCGACCCTTTCTGTCACGATCCTCTCAAGGAACGATCTCTAGACCACTGCCTCCTTCTCCTCCTCCTCCTCTTCTTCCTTCTTCTTCTCCTCCTCCTCCTCTTCCTCCTCCTCCTTCTCCTCCACCTCCTCCTCCTCCTTCCCCTCCCCCTCCTCCTCCTCCTCCTCCTCCTCCTCCTGTTCCAGGGCAGAAACCTTCCCCCCCTTCCTAACCTTCTATTGCAGCTCCAGGCCCTCAAGCTCTCTCTCTCTCTCTCTCTCTCTCTCTCTCTCTCTCTCTCTCTCTCTCTCTCTCTCTCTCTCTCGCCGACTTCTTCATCTTCATCTTCTTCTCCTCCCCTCTTGTGGCTGGTCGACGGCGCCAACTTCTGCAGCGCCTTCTTCAGTAAAGCTGTTGCCTAACAGGCTACTTATGAAGTCAGTACTTGCTGGACTGTTTAAAGTTCACTTATCCATCTCCTGGGGGTGTCAATGGAAGCATCAGTATTCAGTAAATCAAAATCAACTAGATTTTAAAAGTGTAAGGTCCAGCGACTGGAAGGAGTCCTTCCGGATAAGCTGGAATCCCAGAAGGATCTCATATCTTAACAGGTTACTCTCCTGCAGCGCTTATCCCGTAGGGGAGGTAGTGCCGCCTGTGCACCTCACGTGGTGCACTGCAGGCGTTACTATAGGGAAGGGTGTTTGCAGCATCTCTTCAGCACCCACTCTTTAGCCTTTTTCTTTACCTCCGTTCCTGCTTCCTTACTTCCATCTTACTATTCCACAACTATAACTGTTATTTCTTAGTGCAACTGTGGTAAGTTATCCTTATTCTACCTTTATATCATTTTACTTCGTCTCATTTATTTTCGGGATCTCTTTATCCTCCTGTCCAACCACTCCAACTCCTCTTTTCACACTGTTCTCAAGCGCTGAATGGCCGAAGGTGCCCCATTGCTTAGCTTGACATTCTAAATTTCATAAATCATAATCCCCTAACACCTTAACGGGGTTTTCTCTTGTAGGGCTTATCTAACTAAGGATCTATGGGGATGTAGACCTGCCTCTGTAAGACAGCAAGCTATTCCATATATCTGGAAGCAATAACAAGCTGTAAGATGTTCCAGAATAGAGTCACAAACTTGCCTCTCTGAGACAGTAAGCTATTCCATGTGCCTGGAAGCAACAAAAAGCTATAAGACGTTCAAGAACAGTCACAAACTTTCCTATATAGGGCAGTAAGCTATTCCTTATCCTGGAAGCAATAAAAATCTATAAGATTTTCTAGAACAGAGTCACAAACCTGCCTCTCTAAGGCAGCAAGCTATTCCATACGCCTGGAAAACAACAAAAAGCTATAAGACTTTCCAGAACAGAGTCACAAACCTACCTAAGACAACAAGCTATTCCAAATGCCTGGAAGCAACGAAAAGCTGTAATATGTTCCAGAATAGAGTCACAAACCTGCCGCTATAAGACAGCAAGCTATTCCATATCCCTGGAAACAACAGAGAGCTTATAGACGTTCCAGAACAGTCACAAACCTGCCTCTATAAGACAGCAAGCTATTCCATATCCCTGGAGGAAACAGAGAGCTTCTAGACGTTCCAGAACAGAGTCACAAACCTGCCTCTATAAGACAGCAAGCTCTTCCACATCCCTGGAAGCAACAGAGAGCTTATAGACGTTCCAGAACAGAGTCACAAACCTGCCTCTATAAGACAGCAAGCTATTCCATATTCCTGGAAAACAACAGGAAGCTTCAAGGCGTTCCAGAATAGAAGAATGGAGTCATGAGTGATGACAGCAACAGGACGGTCTCGCAAAGCCTGTGACAACCAATCGACCAAATTTCCAACGGCGAGTTATTATAGTCACAGGACATTAACCTCTCCTGTTTGGAGTAACATCCCGTGTCTCGAGTAGCATGGGCGAAACATGATGCCTCTGACCTACTACACGGCCGTAACGATCCAACCTTTATTGATTGTTGATTATGTGCCCCAGCCTACCTATTCTTAGCTCGAATGGAGACGACGTAGTACCAGTTATTATTATTATTATTATTATCATTATTATTCAGAAGATACACCCTATTCATATGGAACAAGCCAAAAGGGGCCACTGACTTGAAATTCAAGCTTCCAAAGAATATTATGGTATTCATTCGAAAGAAGTAACAGAAGGTAATTGGAAATACAGAAAAAGGAAATCAGTTATTAGAAAAACAGATAAATCAACAAAGGAATATATAAATAAATAAAAATGTGGGTAAATTATTGGATTACTAGGAGAACTGCACTAGGGTAGTGAGATGATAACCAAGAAAATGATACATTTAGGAAGATAAAACTTGCTTTTATTGGTGTTATATGTAATAAAAGACTGGAAGCGCAGATCAGTGCGGTTCCTTATAAGAAATTCAAGAGGAATCGACCGGTTGTGGATATTTGTAAACAGAAGTAATCTTGCAACTGAGTATAATGGAAGAAAGCTGCCTATTGCTAATCGAAGAGTAAGAAAAACCATAAATTTGAATTTTCATAAAAAATAATAAAATAAAATTAATTACAAAAGATCGCAAACCATTTCGCTAACTGAGAAGTCAAACTGACTCAGTAATACTGACAGAGAACAACTGAAAAATGGGTAGAGGCTTCTTCGGCGCAATCGAGTATTCTGTACAGCCGCTACAGCGTATAATCAAAGCCACCGAGAATAGATCTATCTTTCGGTGGTCTCGGTATAATGCTATGTAAGCCGCGGTTCATGAAACTTTAACCACTGCCCGGTGGTGGCCTATCCTATATAGTTGCCAGGGGCACGATAATGGCTAACTTTAACGTTAAATAAAATAAAAACTACTGAGGCTAGAGGTCTGCAATTTGGTATGTTTGATGATTGGAGGGTGAATGATCAACATAGCAATTTGCAGCCCTCTAGCCTCTGTAGTTTTTAAGATCTGAGGGAGGACAGAAAAAGTGCGGACGGATAGACAAAGCCGGCACAATAGTTTTCTTTTACAGAAAACTAAAAATAATACAAGAAAATATGGAAATGTTATTTGTAATTTACAAGTTTTGCTTTTTGCAGTATACAGTATGTCTTGATGGCTGATTTACAAAGCCCAACGCCGAATCAAGGTAAGGCGCGTGACGCCAGGATGCAAGACAACACTGAATCTATAACTAATCACAACATAATTATCATCACTGATAAAGAAATTGTCCCGTAAGTCGCGGATGAAATCCCCAAAAAGGAAGTTTGTCTTAATAATAATAATAATAATAATAATAATAATAATAATAATTATTATTATTATTATTATTATTATTGCTAAGAAATTCACAATCTCGTGAAAAACAATCTGTGTAATAAAAATCCACAATTATATAGTAAATTATTTTACTATGTAAAATAAACAAGATTTTTTTATTTTACATAGCAATATAATCTACTTTATAATTGTGGATTTTTATTACACACATTATTATTATTATTATTATTATTATTATTATTATTATTATTATTATTATTATTATTATTATTATTATTATTATTAAAAGCTACAAGCATAAGGGCTCAAATATGGAAATTAATCTAGAACGGAAAAGGAAGCTGAGAAGTCAAGACTCAGCAATGAAGGAGAAGTAAAAGAGAGAAACAAATAAATAAATAAATAAATAAATAAATAAGATAAATAAATAAATAAGTAAATAAATAAATAAATAAGTGAAATAAATGACAAAGAACAAAACAAACTGCCAAAGTGAGACACGTGATAACTTGCCAAAAAAAAAAATAAAAAAATAAGACATAAAAGAAGTTTGAGAAGTGGGAACTCTTATGCAGCAATCAGAAGCTGCAGTGATTTGCACTGCATTTTCAGAACTAAACGCGGGAAGCAATTCTGCAATATCCGGGTTAGTTAGTGGGTAAAAACTCTGATGGAAAAATAAGTTCAAGTGAGTCTGAACACGTAAACATCTGAAAAGTTGAAAGGATAAAATGTTTAAGAGAGGCATCCGTAAAGCAAACTAATGACTGATCCACTTAACTGTGACAAACATACATTTTTATTATTATTATTATTATTATTATTATTATTATTATTATTATTATTATTATTATTATTATTATAAATCTTTTATTATTATTATTTATTATTATTATCATTATTATTATTATTATTATTATTATTATTATTATTATTATTATTATTATTATTATTATTATTATTATTATTATTATTATTCAGAAATTGAATCTTATTCATATGAAACGAGCCCACCACAGGGGCCACTGACTTGAAATTCAAGCTTACAAAGAATATGGTGTTTGTTAGAAAGAAGTTACAGTAAGTAATGGGAAATACAGAAAGAAGAGATCAGTTATTAGAAAAGAAAAAATAAATCGACAAATAAATCAATAAATAAATAAATAAATAAATACATAAAAATAAGTAAAATGATTAAAGTACGAGGAGAATTGTATTAGGGTAGCAAATGCATTGCATCTTCGCTTGAACTTTTGAGATTCCTCAGGGAGAATGTTCCACAGTCCAGAGGTGTCAGGGATAAATGACTTAAGGGTATTTGGAAAATACAGTGTTTACATTCAATTAGTGCAAAGAAATAAATATCATTTTATTAAAAGGCTAAAGGAAAAACAGTGACACGTTTCAGAACGCGGTTTTCATGCGTGTGACGACAATAATGATAGCGGTATTAACACTAATTACAAAATATATTTACAGGAAACAGCTTCTTCAACTTAGAACCTAATTGCGTTGGTATTATTATACTTTAAAATTATTTGGTATTTTGCTTAACATTATAATGAAATAATGTGAAATGACGTAGCTCACAAATATAGAATTCAAAATCTTAATTCCCACACAGAGATCAAAATTGCTGTCAAATAGAAACTTTCTCTCTCTCTTCTCTCTCTCTCTCTCTCTCTCTCTCTCTCTCTCTCTCTCTCTCTCTCTTTATTATACACAATATGTCCTACACATTCACATTTCTCATTTAAGATGCGTCTATGCTCTCTCTCTCTCTCTCTCTCTCTCTCTCTCTCTCTCTCTCTCTCTCTCTCTCTCTCTCTCAAAAACGAATAATTATGTACAAATTAAATACTGAAAGTGTATGGAAACCATTTTTAATGAAGTCAAGTATTTTGACTATCACTTTGACTTCTATCCTCCAAACTCTCTCTCTCTCTCTCTCTCTCTCTCTCTCCCCCACCCCCCAAGCGCCTTGGAATTTAATTCCGTACGTGCTTCAAAGAATATAACATTCCACTTCCTCCACACCTCTTTCACTCCTACATTCTTTCCCCCCCCTCCTCCTTTCCTCACCCCCACCCCCACACCCACAATTCTCATGGCCGCCCCTCCTCCAACCCTTCCTGACGAAAGCCAAGTCCTCCTCCTTCTCCTTCTCCTCCTCCTCCTCACACCTGAGAAGGAGGAGGAGGAGGAGGAGAAATTCCTCAGATGATGACCTATGACCTAACCGGAAGTGATCCAGACAGATGAAGCTAGACCACAAAGTATTAGACCATCCCCTAGACAAGTTTCCCCCAAAAACTTCCTCAACCACCTCTCCCTTTCCTCCTCCTCCTCCTCTAAATCCTCCTCCTCCTCCTCCTCCTCCTCAGGAGACCCTTAATGACCTTCTTGTTAACTTCACACTTCGATAATTCCGCCATTGGCGGTGATTCGTCGGTTCGTCTTCGAAAGCTTTTTCTTTCTTTCTTTTTCTTCTTCTTCTTCTTCTTCTTCTTCTCGTCGTTACGGGAGTGTTTATGTAATATCTCTCTCGTGAGTGCAAACACCTGACCGACCCTGAGAGAGAGAGAGAGAGAGAGAGAGAGAGAGAGAGAGAGAGGGGAGAGGGGAGGATGGAAGAGAGAGAGGGTAGAGAGAGAGAGAGAGAGAGAGAGAGAGAGAGAGAGAGAGAGAGAGAGAGAGAGAGAGAGAGGGTGGGGGAAGGATGGAAAGGAGAGAGATGGAGAGAGAGAGAGAGAGAGAGAGAGAGAGAGAGAGAGAGAGAGAGAGAGAGAGGAAGGATGAAAAGAGAGAGAGAGAGAGATGGGGGAGGAGAGAGAGAGAGAGAGAGAGAGAGAGAGAGAGAGAGAGAGAGAGAGAGGGGGAGGATGGAAAGAGAGAGATATAGAGAGAGAGAGAGAGAGAGAGAGAGAGAGAGAGAGAGAGAGAGAGAGAGAGAGAGAGAGAGAGAGATGGGAAGGATGGGGAGAGGGAGAGAGAGACACACAGACAGAGAGACAGAGAGAAAAGATTCACACGTAAGGCACTCTCAAAAGAAATGATAGGATGCGATTGTCTTGGCGTTATTGCCACGCACTTGATTTCATCCGGGTGCGTTTCATTGTACCAGATTTAATGACCATTTGCTCTTATCAAATAAGACGGATTGTTCGCAGAGACAATGACGAGTTCATACAATGAATACGATGACAAAGAAGAGAGGCAAGAGCACTCTGCAATTGCTGAATCATTCAGATCAATTGACAATAATTGCTCTAATAAATATTGACGTGGAGCAGGGAAAAATCAACACAGCTTTCGCCAGAATTGCAATTTTTTGCAATTTTGCAGAATAAGAAATTGCCAGTAAAACTGGCTTCATTTATATACACTTACATTATATTTATAATGACTGAGATTGTTTTCATGACGACAGCATACTGTCATATCATCTATAATTCAGTTATTATTATTATTTTTTTCCGTCTATCTCTCTCAGTCATCAAATTCGACTGGGTGGTGTTTATAGTGTGGGGTTCCGGGTTGCATCCTGCCTCCTAAGGAGTCCATCACTTTTCTCACTATGTGCGCTGTTTCTAGTAGCACGCTCTTCTGCATGAGTCCTGGAGCTACTTCGGCATCTAGTTTTTCCAGGTTCCTTTTCAGGGATCTTGGGATCGTGCCTCGTGTTCCTATGATTATGGGTACAGTTTCCAACTGGCATGTCCCATATCCTTCTTATTTCTATTTTCAGGTCTTGATGCTTATCAATTTTTTTTTCTTTCTTTTTCATCTACTCTGGTGTCCCATGGTATTGCCACATCAGCGAGTGATACTTTCTTCTTGTTTTTGTCAATCAACGTCAAGTCTGGTCTATCGGCACGTATCACCGTATCTGTTCTGATACCATAGTCCCAGGGGATCTTTGCCTGATCGTTTTCTATCACTCCCTCAGGTTGGTGTTCGTGCCGCTTATTACTGCAAGCTAGCTAGCTGGTGTTTCTTGCACAGGCTCCAGTGGAGGGCTTTTGCTACTGAATCATGCCTCTTTTTGTACTGGTTCTGTGCAAGCGCCAGACACTCGCTTGCTATGTGGTTTATGGTCTCGTCTTTCATATTACACTTCCTGCATATGGGTGAGATGTTATTTCTATCTGTTGTTCTTTGGATATATCTGGTTCTTAGGGCCTGATCTTGTGCCGCTGTTAGCATTCCTTCTGTTTCCCTCTTGAGTTCTCCCCTCTGCAGCCATTGCCATGTTGCGTTGCAGGCCAGTTCTTTAGTCTGTCTCAAGTACTGTCCGTGCATTGGTTTGCTGTGCCATTTCTCTGTTTTCTTTTTCATTCTCCTGTCCCTGTATATTCTGGGTCTTCGTCTTCTTTTATCAGTCCTTCTTCCCATGCACTCCTTAGCCACTCGTCTTCACTGGTTTTCAGATATTGCCCCAGTGCTCTGCTCTCGATGTTGACACAGTCCTCTGTGCTTAGTAGACCTCTCCCTCCTTCCTTTCGTGTTATGTATAGTCTGTCTGTATTTGCTCTTGGGTGTAGCGCTTTGTGTATTGTCATGTGTTTCCTAGTTTTCTGGTCTATGCTGCGGAGTTCAGCCTTCGTCCACTCCACTACTCCCGCGCTGTGTCTGATTACTGGTACTGTACATGTGTTTATGGCTTTCGTCATGTTTCCGGCGTTGAGTTTTGACTTCAGTATCGCCTGAAGTCTCTGCATATATTCTTTCCTGATCGTGTCCTTCATTTCTTGGTGTTTTATTATTATTATTATTATTATTATTATTATTATTATTATTATTATTATTATTTATAGGTAGAAGACCATCTTTCAAACAATACATATTATTATTATTATTATTATTATTATTATTATTATTATTATTATTATTATTATTATTATTATTATTAT
>NC_089764.1:28311235-28438735 GCF_040412425.1 Macrobrachium rosenbergii | reverse complement strand
ATTATTATTATTATTATTATTATTATTATTATTATTCAGAGGATGAACCCTATTCATATGGAACAAGCCCACCACAGGGGCCACTAACTTGAAATTGAAGCTTCCAAAGAATATTATGGTGTTCATTGGGAAGAAGGAAAAGAATGCAATAGGAAGTACAAAAAGAAAATTAATTAAAAACTAACGAATAAATATATAAAAATATTAATAAATCATTAAAATGCAAGGAAACTGCTTTAGTTAAATAATTACATAAAAGAAAAATTATTCGCAATTTTTGTTCTGGTTTTAAGAAAGGAAATTTGGATTTCAAAATTTGCACACAACTGGAGAAAGGATTATTCAAAGCCACAGACTTTGGGGGAGAGGTGGGTGTAGAGCCGTCAGTGCACCTCAGGTGGTGCACTGTAGGTATTACTAAATGGTGCCTGCCTCGTCCCTTCGGTCCCTCACTGCGCAAACTTTTTAGCCTTTTACTTCACCTCCATTCCCTCTTCCTTCATTCAGTCTTGCTGTCCAACCTCTTTGACTATTACTTCTTGATAAAACTGTGGGATTTTCTCCCAGTTCCACCTTTAGATGCTTGTACTTCATCTCATTTATTTCACGGACCTCTTTACTTTACTGTCCAACCACTCCAACTCCCTCTTTTAAGAGAGATGTAATTGATGTGTGTGTGTGTGTATGTTTGTATGTGTATATATATGTATGTATACAAATTATATAAATATATATATATATATATATATATATATATATATATATATATATATATATATATATATATATATATATATATATATATATATACGTGTGTATGTGTGTGTCTGAGTGTGTGCGTGTGAGTGTGTGTCTGTGTTTTAGGTCTGTGAGAGAGAGAGAGAGAGAGAGAGAGAGAGAGAGAGAGAGAGAGAGAGAGAAGAGCAAGTAACTATCAAAATGGTAAAACAACATTACTTGCAAAACAGGACAAGTAGTTTTTCCAGAGAAACAGTGAACAGATACCGTTGAACCGAAGGAAAATTTCTTGTTATCTAAATCATCACCAGTGCCACAGTCCCACCCCGGCTGCTATCGATTTTGAATGCCGGGGCAAGCAAGCAAGCAAGCTGGTCACAGAGTAAGACCCCCCCCAAAAAAATAGAGAAAAGTCCGCAGAAAATATATACGTGCACAAAAAAGGTATGCGTGTATGTTTTAGGTAGGCGGAATATTCTGTAGTTTAGTTTGGTATTTTTTTTTAATTACTGAAAAGTCTTACTGGTTGATTTGGGGAACTGATGACGGTCTGAAATAGTATATTAAAAAAAAATTAAATTAGGTTTAGGAATGGGAATAATTTCATATGGAGGAACCTAATAATAGTCTGAAATTGAATTTTAATGAAAGTTTAATAGATTACTCTTTTGGAATGGGAATAATTCCCTATGGAGGTAACTGTTACCAGTATGAAATGAAATATTCACAAATTAACCTTTTGGAATGGGAATGACTCCATATGGAGGTACTTAATAACAGTCTGAAATGAAATTTTAATGAAAATTTAATAGATTATTCTTTTGGAATGGGAATTTCATATGGAGGTAACTGATCACAGTTTAACATAGACTTATAAATTAGGCTTTTGGAATGGGAATTTCATATGGAGGTAACTGATCACAGTCTAAAATAAAAGACTGATAAATTAGGCTTTTGGAATGGGAATTTCATATGGAGGTAACTGATCACAGTCTAAAATAAAAGACTGACAAATTAGGCTTTTGGAATGGGAATTTCATATGGAGGTAACTGATCACAGTCTAAAATAAAAGACTGATAAATTAACCTTTTAGAATGGGCATAATTTCACATGGAGGTAACTACTAACTGCGTGCAATGAAAGATAAATAAAAGATTAATAAACTAGTCTTTGGAATGGGAATCATTCCGAATTCTATGACGTGAGGCTTTGCGAAGGTCCAGCAAAAGATGAACGCCCAAACTGAAAATTCCCGAAGGTCGACAAAGGTAACTCATAACAATTTGGCACCAAACGTTAATCAATTCCTGTTTTTGAGTGGGAATCACTCCACGATTCCAAGACGAGATTCTCTGCCAAGGTCTACCAAGAAGACCAAGATCGCCGAATGGAACCAGGAAATAAAAATGACATAGGTCTATAAGAGGCAGACGACGAAATCAATTCCTGTTTTTGAGTGGGAATCACTCCAAGACGATTTTCAAGGTCTACAAGAAGATTCCAATGGAACGAAATGATTGACTAGGTCTAAGAGGCAGACGACGAAATCAATCCCTGTTTTGAAAAAAAAGAAAAAGCCAAAGGGAACAAGGAAATAAAAATGACATAGGTCTATAACAGGCAGACGACGGCGACAAGGAATTTTCATTCCCACGTCTGCCGTACTGTGCGAATCGCGTCGTTCTTTTTTTCTCTGAGGGGGAAGGAGGGTGGGAAGGAAAAAGGGGTAAGGGAGGAAGGGGGAAGCCACCGAGAGAATACGATTAAAAAAACGCACTCAAAAAAAAAGTATATTGCAGATTGCAGGCACTGATCTGCAAGAGCCTTCTTCTTGCCTCCATTCTGCAGGGTCAGCTTTAAAGGCCATTCACACCCCCTTCGCCACACACACACACACAACTCACTACACTATCCACTACTGTACTCCAGCTCTTTAACTCTCCTTACTCACTATTACATGCATTGCTCTTCCTTCGTGTAGGTGTGTAGGTGTATGTATATATATAAAGAGAGAGAGAGAGAGAGAGAGAGAGAGAGAGAGAGAGAGAGAGAGAGAGAGAGAAATATCACCACTATCAAGTACCATCACCATTATCGTCTTTATCTTCCATCTCACCTGGCTTTCCGTTCAGAATAGGCCTATAATAATCTTTCCTTCTTCCCCCCAAAACTCTGCCTTCTCTCCAAGAGAAAGATCGACTAATCGACCGGTCGATCGAATTGCCATGACATAAACCAGCCAATCGAAGCACGTCCCGAGCGACGCAGGGGCCTTCGACGGGATTCGACAGACAGACAGATCTCCCGCCGGCATATTATATTCGGCAGGACGTGCGAAAAATAAGAGCGAAATGGAGCGTTAAGCGAAGAGCAAACATATCCCTTTCTCTCTCTCTCTCTCTCTCTGCAAAGACGGCAGAGAGAGAGAGAGAAAGGGGAGGGGAGGGGTGGGAGTTTGGGGAAGGGCTGCCGTACTTGATTCGTACCCAGACGCTTCGGTCTATACAGCAGGAGACGAAGAAGAAGAAGAAGCGGCAGCAGCAGCAGCAGCAGCACAAGTTGGGTTCCACCCAGATTGTACCCAAAAGACACTCATCTCTCTCTCTCTCTCTCTCTCTCTCTCTCTCTCTCTCTCTCACTTGAGACCTTCGAAACCTATTCTAGATATTCATTACGACCTAACGAACCCTAGGCGCCCTAAATACCCTCGAAGACTTGTAAAAAATTCAAGAAGAAGAAAATCTTTGTTTACATCGGAAGATAGATGGCGCTGACCTGAACAGATTCGCGACTCAGCACGAAGATGTTCAATTCGATTATTACCACCCAACGGCACAGCCGATGACGTAAGACTAATGTACGTTACGTAATGCTTTAACGTCATAAATCGTCAAGCTTGTATAACGAACGCAGCCGCTAACGTTCGTGGAAACAGAGCTTAAAAAAAAAATGTTGCCCTCGCGTCGTAACAAGACCTCGTACTAAAAAAAGCGTAAACACCAAAATCATTGAGGAGATTTGTCGTTAGCGTTGATAAAAAAAAAATAGAAAAGAAGAAGAATATTTGTCATAATCAGGGATTTTACCTGTGGACGCCCCTTTCACAGTTCCTGAGAGACAATGATGGGATGACAAAAGCGCCTTTGCCTGAATCAGCCTCTTTTTTTCCCCGCCCACTTCGTCCCTCCGTCCGTCTGTCCGCCTGTCTACCCATAATCGTAATCCTTCGGAACTCGTGCTGAATGGTTCGAGAGAGATTGTCGATGAATGTTTGTGCGTTTGTGTGTGTTTGTGTGGAGGGGACGAAAGGAGAAGGGTATTGTCATTCATCACTCGTGCTCATCAAGAATTGCAGAAATGATAATGAGGAATACAGGAATATTTAGAAAGGTTAATTCATTTGGGGAAGTTGTCGAACGGGTAATTCTTCTTTACCTGTGCCAGTAAAAGTTTCTGCTTTAATAATAATAATAATAATAATAATAATAATAATAATAATAATAATAATAATAATAATAATAATAATAATAATAATAATAATAATAATAATAATGACAAAATCGGCAAGTTACTGGCAGAATGCAGTAACCCAGAAAAATCAGTTATTAGACAGATTGAGAAATCTCTAAATAAATTGAATGCAGCTGATGAAACTGTAACCTTAAATACTTCATGTTTGAAAGAGGTTCTACCTATATAATAATAATAATAATAATAATAATAATAATAATAATAATAATAATAATAATAATAATAATAATAATAATAATAATAATATGCATTGCTAACCCATTCATTTAATTCCTCTGTATGTAATACACTGAACCTTACGTACATTTATTACAAAATCTCAAGAAATGGCAAAATTACAAGAAATTCAGATCAACTCATTTGCCTGGTACGCCATAACTACGATGCAATTATAGATTTAACTGGATATTACCGTTATTTTTGATGAGACAAGTAAAAAGGTATTAAAAAAATTTTCCTCATTTTCTTTCTTAGCACATAGGGACTCTACAACCACAAAGTAACCTCGAAGTAAATCAGGCGTCTTTTTTAGTTTTCTGTAATAAAAAACTATTGTGCCGGGTTTGTCTGTCCGTCCGCACTTTTTCTGTCCGCCCTCAGATCTTAAAAACTACTGAGGCTAGAGGGCTGCAAATTGGTATGTTGATCATCCACCCTTCAGTCATCAAACATACAAAATTGCAGCCCTCTAGCTTCAGTAGTTTTTATGTTATTCAAGGTTAAAGTTAGCTATAATCGTGCTTCTGGCAACGATATAGGATAGGCCACCACCGGGCTTTGGTTAAAGTTTCATGGGCCGCGGTTCATACAGCATTGTACCGAGACCACCGAAAGATAGATCTATTTTCGGTGGCCTTGATTATACGCCGTAGCGGCTGTACAGAAAACTCGATTTTTTTTAACAGAAACGACCCACAACTGAGCCGTGAGTAGACTGTTTCCTTATGAAGCAAAATTCCTATTCCCCCTCCCACCCACCCTCTCTCTCTCTCTCTCTCTCTCTCTCTCTCTCTCTCTCTCTCTCTCTCTAGGAAGTCCGTAGAGAGCTCCCGTGCCATTATGAAACTTCGTGTCCACACGGAAACTTCGCGTACAGTGTTTGAGTTCCGTTCTTCGGAGAGAAATGGTATTCTTGGCTCAAGGAGTGAGCCTGGCGGGAATAGAATACAAAGTTCCACCGAGAATAAAGGCGCAACGGAGGCAGTAGACTGAAAACCAACTGAATGAAGACAGTGTATATGATCTGAGGATGCTGACGTGACAGAACGACCCTACAGAGAGAAAGCAACATTCGCAAACCAACTGAATGAAGAAATGAATAAGATTTGAGGATGATGACATGACAGAACGACCCTACAGAGAGACAGTAACGTTAGAAAAAACAGATAAATTAAGACAGCGAATATGATTTGAGGATGTTGACATGACAGACCGACCCTATAGAGAGACAGTAACATTGGAAAAAACAAAATAAATTAAGACAGTGGATATGATTTGAGGATGTTGACATGACAGAACGACCCTATGGAGAAAGTAAAATTAGAAAAAACAAATAAATTAAGACAGCGAATATGATTTGAGGATGCTGACATGACAAAACGACCCTACAGAGAGCAGTAACATTAGAAAAACAAATAAATTAAGACAGTGGATATGAAATGGAGGATGCTGACATGATAAAACGACCCTATAGCGAGAAAGCAACATTAAAACCAACCGAATGAGGACAATGAATATGTTTTCGAGGATGTTGACATGACAGTGCGACCCCATAAAGAGAAAGTAACATTCGAGAATCAGCTAAATAAGACAGTGGATATGAACTGGAGGATGTTGACATGACAGAGCGACCCTACAGAAATTAACATTCGGAAATGAACTAAAGTAAGACAATGGATATCAACTGGGGAATGTTGACATGATAAAAAGACCCCATAGAGAAAAAGTAACATTCGAAACTCAAATGAACGAAGACAATGTATATGATTTTGCGGATGCTGAAATGACAAAACGACCCGAAAGATTTCGTAATATCTGCAAAGGTTAGCCCGGCGAGTTTCCAGGGAATACAGAAATGGTAAAAGTTCCCCCTGGAATTAGGAAAGCAACAAGCAATTTGCTAAAAGCAATCGGAGAACGAGCCATTAATGGAATGACCAGAATGCAAAGGATAATTAAAGAGGATGTGAAAGGAAAAACAAAGATTAACCGAACATTTCACCAATACGAATTCCACTTTTATTCGTTGTCGTCGTTTTACATAAATGGAATATGGAAGAGTGAACGGTTCAGCAAAAGATTAAATTATCGGGTGAATAATCAAAATAGAACAAGTAAAAAAATGAGTCGAAGTTTCTTCGGCGCAACAGATTTTTCTGTACAGCCGCTACAGCGCATAATCAAGGCCACCGAAAATAGATCTATCTTTTGGTGGTCTCGGTGTAATGCTGTATGAGTCGCGACCCATGAAACTTTAACCAAAGCCCGGTGGTGGCCTGTCCTATATCGTTGCCAGAAGCACGATTACGGCTAACTTTAACCTTAAATAAAATAAAAACTACTGAGGCTAGAGGGCTGCAATTTGGTATGTTTGATGACTGGAGGGTGGATGATCAACATACCAATTTGCAGCCCTCTAGCCTCAGTAGTTTTTGATATCTAAGCGCGGATAGAAAAAGTGCGGACAGAATAAAGTGCGGACGGACAGACAAAGCCGGCACAATATTTTCTTTTACAGGAAACTAAAAACTACTCAAAATAAACAGTGATATCACATTCCGTATTCAGTTCTCACTGATATAATGTAACCTGAAAGCAGATTCTCACATTCAACGTAAATCATTTACTTTTCTTGGTACGTTTGAGTTACACAACCAACTATGAGGAGTTGTGACATCAATAATCTTTGCGTCTGGAAATGTCAGTTATCACAATTCTGTTGCTGTCATCCTTTTCAAGTATGAAAATGCACATTTTTGCTCAGTTCTTCGTCAGCAACTGAAATAAGAAAGAGAGAGAGAGAGAGAGAGAGAGAGAGAGAGAGAGAGAGAGAGAGAGAGAGATAAGGGAGTTTTACCTAATGTTTTCTCAGGAAAGTGGAAAGTAACGATATTACTGTAAAAATTGCAACTAATGTTACCCATTGCCAAACCTTGGATACCTTAATAGAGAAAATATATCTTATATCATCACAGAACGTACGTATTATCCACTTAAGAGACTTCAAGTTTCACAGAGAGTTCAAAGGCAGATGTAATTTCAGTGGATAATAATCTGCCGGGGGAAAAAGTATTTCTCAATTCATAGTCTTGACGCAATGTTGACTGCCAGGACAAGGCATGTTTAAAAGCATGCAGCAGGAACTTCCTATCTTCATTTATAAAAATGACAAATTACATTTTATTTCTTTCAAGGGTAGACTGTCTAAATCACTGAATGCTGAGTTGGTGGCCCGTTTCCCTAAAAATTCCCAGCGTCCCATCTCCACTGAATTTCCCTTTGTGGGTTCCTGATGGGTATAACTCAAGGTTCCTATATAATATTCTATCATATTTTTTATTTTGTGCATGTTTCATTATTTACATAATCAACTCTAACCATAATCCACAGACCTATTTCAGTTGAAGTAGAAAAAGACGGGGTTGCAAGAAGTCGTCGGTAAATGTAGTGAATTATCTTGAAGCACCTTATTTTCCTCCATAAGAAACAATCCTTAACTAAAATGTAGAATTTGATATTTTTTTCGAGTTTAGAGACTTGTCATATCTTGCCTAGCTCTGATGAACGTTGGCATACTATTGATTTCTGAAACACGCTGGACTTTATGGATTTCTGAAAATCGTTGTCCAACTTCTTTTAAACATCAGTTTTTCTATCTATGGTGCATCACTATATAGGGTGTGACCGGAAATGATGAGTAAATAAGCCAAAATAATGTGAACAAAACTTTTAAAATGAGAGTGCATCACTGTACTTTTCCAAATTACAAAAAGGGTAAAAAAAGGGGTCGTAACCCTTTTTTGTATTTTGGAAGAATACAGTCTCTCATTTACATTACTGTGGCTTTCTACTCAATGTTTTCTATGTTTATAATGGCTAGGCAGAATATATTCACGGGGTAATATGGATAAATCCAATTCTTATTACACTTTCCTCTGTGCTATCAAGTGTTCTGACAATTCAGCCGACACCTGGACCATATTTTCTGACATAAAATAGAAATGTCTGATAACTGCCGTTCCCTGTCCTACAGAGAAAGTTGAATTGAACTGAATATAGGATTCAGGCCAAAGGCCAAGCACTGGGATCTATGAGGTCATTCAGCGCTGAAATGTAAATTGACAGTAAAGGGTTGAAAAGTGTAACAGGAGGAAAACCTCAAAGCAGTTGCACTATGAATCAACTGTTAGGAGAGGGTGGAAAGTAAGATGGAAGAAAGAGAATCTGAAAGGAGGTACAGTAAAAGAAACGAAAGGGGTTGCAGGTAGGAGCCGAAGGCACGCTGCAAAGAACCTTAAGTAATGCCTACAGTGCACCGCCACCTACGGGGCCTTACTACTGTGACCTAATTTTATGATAACTTGATCAAGGGGAGAGAGAAGTTAGGCTTTTTTCATTTCAGATACACATTTTAGTAATATATTTTTTTTTCCTCTTTTTCAGGTTCCCAGCAAGTTTTATGGGATGAGGTCGCTGGGTCATTAGCCATCTAGGTCAAAAGACGCGTGTGACCTCTTTTTGGTAAGGAAGGATTCTAACTTGAATACAAGGACCTATATATATATATATATACATATATATACATATATATACATATATATGTATGTATACATATATATATATATATATATATATATATATATATATATATATATATATATATATATATATAGATATATTAGAGAGAGAGAGAGAGAGAGAGAGAGAGAGAGAGAGATAGTATGAAGACATTCCTTTCCCCAAACTCGCTCGCAAACTTGTAGCAATGGTTTTCCAACCTTGCGAGTTGTGGGAGGATGTAATTATTTCCTTTAATTATAATCAGAGGAGGAGGAGGAGGAGGAGGAGGAGGAGGAGGAGGAGGAGGAGGAGGAGGAGGAGGAGGAGGAGGAGCGTGAGCAACCTCTGCTCATATCGCATCCCATTAGAACGAAACACTAATACCAGACGCACGCAAGTTTTTTGCGAGGAAATACGCGCCATTTGTTGCAGGACATTATTTGGGAGGGGGTTGGGTGGAGGTCCACAGAGAGGGAAGGGGGAAGGGAGGGGATGCAGGTAGTGGCCAACCTTATCAGGAGATGTCGAGGCAACTTCTTCTTTGATTTATTTATTTCTTCTTACTGTTTTTCCTGTTACCTTCTGTTACTTCTTTCAAATGGATACCAAAATATTATTATTATTATTATTATTATTATTATTATTATTATTATTATTATTATTATTATTATTATTATATTTTATTTTACTTTAGGGTGAAAAAATGGTTGGACGTAAGTAGAATTCTCAACCTTGGGAAAAAAACACTTATTGCTAACACTTCCAACAGACCTTAGCACTTGGATGCAGGGAACAAAGTAACGTATATCAATCGAAAGCATATAGAATGAGTAATTATCATTGATATATTTCAGAATTCCCTACAAATGACATAATAATTCCCGTGACTCCTATGGAAAAGGGAATCATTTTGAAAAAAAAAACAGCAATTATTTCCATACTTGCTACAAACCTTAACAGTCAGGTGCAAGCGAAATTTACGACGTACAAGGAACGAAATCACAGAGATAAAGTGAATAATTATTTTATATATATATATATATATATATATATATATATATATATATATATATATATTATGTCACTGGTAGGATATATCCTTGCATCCTTGCAGAAGGATGTAACGATATATTAAGTCATTGGTAGGATATATCCTTGCATCCTTGCTATAGGATGCAACAATATATTATGTCACTTGTAGGATATGTTCTTGCATCCTTGCAGTAGGATTAAACAATATATTATGTCACTTGTAGGATATATCCTCGCATCCTTGCTGTAGGATGCAACGATATATTATGTCACTGGTAGGATATATCCTCGAATCCTTGCTGTAGGATGCAACGGTATATTATGTCACCGGTAGTATAATATCCTCGCATCCTTGCTGTAGGATGCAACGATATATTTCGTCACTGGTAGCATATATACTTTCATCCTTGCTGCAGGATGCAAGGATATATCCTACCAGTGACGTGGTATATCCTTGCATCGTACAGCAACGAAAACAGGAACAAATGCAAAAGAGGATGAGAAATGGTGTCGTGTTTGTTTAATGGAAGCTCTAACATCAGGGCTGTACACGCAGGGGTTAGCAAGACTAAAATAGCATTTTCGTTCCTCTTTTCCTCAAGGACAACTACAAAATAGAAGAGAGACTGGTGTTGAATTATGCATCAACTTATACGGCTACATAATTAACTTCGCAGTTAACCCCAGAATTAACTTGAAATTAACTTCAGAAATGACCTCGCGATTCAGAATTGCCTAAATTAGACGCTGACTTTTGCTCGTGATGAGGACTAAGGAAACATCTGCCTACAGAGGTACAGACAGGCTCATTTAGTACTGACAAACCCCCTTGCCTGTGGCGAGGTGAGGATGGTAACCAATGGACCACGGTGTGTGTGTGTTTGTGTAATATATATATATATATATATATATATATATATATATATATATATATATATAATTGTATGTTGTAGGAATTTTTTCAGTATTATGACTTTTCATACTATATTGCTCTCTCTCTCTCTCTCTCTCTCTCTCACACACACACACACACACACACACACGCCCTATCAACTCAGTAACGTAAACTACATTCATCTATTTGCAACTTTTCACCCCTATTTACGCCCCCCGTCATAAATATAAATATTCTCATGTGAGACTGTCAATTAGCCTACTCGTATGGTAATAAATTATGAAGACGTGTACAGCTCTACTGAATCTATATATACATATTCTATATGCAAAGTTACCATTTTCTATGACTGGGCTGGAAGACTTCTAAAAACTTCTAAATTATCAGCGTGCCATTAGTACTAGTTGACGTGGTGGGCTGACCTGGACTAAAAAAAGTTAGCTTCGAGGTGTTAAAGGAAGTTATGAGAGATATATGTATGTAAGACTTTTGTTAAGGTAGAGATTTAAGCAAGCAGGACAGGATTTTTTACTAAAACAGTGTAGGTGTCAGAATTGTAGAATAAATGGCAAAAACCAGAAGCCACTTTGTCACAGAATTCTTAGTCGGAAAGCAGAATTATCAAGAGCTCAGTGGAGTGACGATAAAAGCGGCCTTTTCACTCGGAGAGCAACTTCGTGATTCTCCATGGTTTAAGTAAAGCGGAAAATGGATTAGAAAGATGATAAATACCTTTGTCCTGACGGTAGGTAACTACTGAAAAACGCCTTGACCTCTTGTTATTTTCCCAAAGACTGTACTGCAAGGGATATTTTTTTCATTTGCAAAACGCACAGGCAAGAGATTTCTCATTTTCTCCGATCATGAAAAATATTCATCACTTCTCTGGAGGATAATTCGTTTCGTGTTAATAATATTATATTTAATATATGCGTCACTGGCTTATATATATATATATATATATATATATATATATATATATATATATATATATATATATATATATATATATATATATATATATATAAAACACTTCTATACTAAATTCGACATGCTGATTATCCTTCCTATTAACGAACAAATCACAAATCCCGCCCATATTTTGTAATAAAATTACTTAACTGTTCCATATCATGAGATAATAATGACTTAAGACCTTGAACATTATCTGTACAACAAATCTAATGATAACTCGATATAGCACACTTAATTACTTCCATTACAGAATATTACTGACTTCAAGAAATTTGCAGGTTTTCCAGAACGACGACTTCGCCCAAAATTCTTATCATGAGGATAACCCCCTTGGTGGCCTCATTGCTCCAACGATTTTTCCACTCTGGAGATCGAGAGAACTTTCATCTATCTACAGTATAGATCGATTCTATAGATTCTATACGGTGTCACCTCACAGCTGCCGCCCCCCTGAGGGATTCTTTTTTCTCTCTCTTCATCTCGAAGGTCGTCATGTCTCTCCTCGTAAGGGACATCTCCTTGGCCCTTGTCACGTCCCCTTCGGAGCCACAAGTCCTTTGATGATGTGTTTTAATCCCCTGATTTGGCAGTGTTTTTTTTACCTTTGACCTGCACCGGTTTGATATCAGAGTCCCCCCCCCACAACCCTCTTTCTCTTTCGAGGGAGAAAGAGAGAGAGAGAGAGAGAGAGAGAGAGAGAGAGAGTGAGGTGCGAGGAACCATAGTCGGCTCGGTAGCTTTGTCTTCTTGCTGTGCAACCATTTTCTTTGCTGTGTCTTTATTTACCCCCTTCTTTTAGGGCTTTGGGGTGGGGGGGGGTTGGCGGGGCCAGGGCAAGGGTGCTTTCTCTCTCTCTCTCTCTCTCTCTCTCTCTCTCTCAGCTTTCTATTTACCGTAACTACTTTCGTATCACCCTTTCTTTTTTTTTTTATAGAAAGCAAAAGACAACTCTTTCCCAATGCAGAGAGATCTTTCCAAAACTTCTGTGCCGACCAAACCTCTCTCTCTCTCTCTCTTGCTCTTGATCTCGCTCTATCTCTCCCTCTCTCTCTCCTGGGTTTGAACTGTACCTTCACCCATCAACCCCACCCCCTTTTCTCCTCCCTTCCTCTCCTCCTCCTCCTCCTCCTCCTCCTCCTCCTCTTCTCTTCTTTCCTATCATCCTTCTCTTTTCAGCCTTTACCATTCTCTCTCTTTCCTCCATCATTCCTTTCGCACTCATCTTCTTACGATAAAAAAAAAAATTATCTTGGACTGCTTTCGCCTGTAACCCTCCTCCATCTCCTCCTCATTCCCCTCTTCCTCCTCCTCCTCCTCCTCCTCCTCCTCCTCCTCCTCCTCCTGGAAAAGAGAGAGAGAGAGAGAGAGAGAGAGAGAGAGAGAGGCGCAGGCAGACAGGCACGGTTGCTATGGTAACTCCTCCGCCTACTGTGCATACAAGCGGCTCGCGGGGGTCTTCAGGAAGACACAGCTTTCGATACCAGGCTGAATGAATGCTTGCTTTTATATAATAGGTCGTTAAGCGAAGCTTGCTTTACAAGGAAACAAAGTCTTCGTGAGTTGAGTTGAGGTCTGCAAAGGGGTTAGGGTGTCTCTCTCTCTCTCTCTCTCTCTCTCTCTCTCTCTCTCTCTCTCTCTCTCTCTAGAGCTTTCAAGCATCAAGGCAGTGATTCCCGTTTCCATTCTTTTTCTCTCGGTGGAAAATGTAACGATTTCAGCGTTCGTCTGGTGTTTGATGTTTGTGTGTGTATGCGTGTATGTGAGAGAGAGAGAGAGAGAGAGAGAGAGAGAGAGAGAGAGAGAGAGAGAGAGAGAGAGGAGAGAGAGATTTAAGCAGAAATTGCTGCAAATTCTGTTTGCATACGTAAGCTCTTGAGATTCATTGTTGTGACAATGCTAGGCGTATCCGTATTTCCATGGGAGGGATTATCAGCGACTGAATTTTATCCCGGCGAACACGTTGCATTTGATAGGATTACCATTTGGAACACCCGTCGCTGAATGATTCCCGCACTGAATGTGATTTCTGACTTCCAGCGCAAAAAATAGATTTACTCGTTTACATTTTTACATGACTAGTTTATGACATGTTGACAACTTGTCGCACACATGTCAAAAACATGTCATATACATGTCAAAAACATGTTATATACATGCCAAAAGCATGTCATAGACATGTTAAAAATGTTATATGCTTGTCAAAACATGCTGTAGATATGTCAAGAAACATGTCATGTACATGTCAAAAACATGTCATATACATGTCAAAAGTGTCATATACATGTCAAAAACATGTCATAAACATGTCAAAAAACAAGTCATATTCATGCCAAATGCACGTAAGATACATGTCAACAATTTGACTTATGTAGTCCTACCTAAGCTTCATATATGTTGACGACATGTCTACGACACGATCTGCTTTCAGCAACAAAGGCAACAAAATGTGTTCAGTAGTTATACATGCTGATACAAAAGATCGTTTTGTGTAATGGGGTTTTAAATGGCAATATCTTTCAGGTTTCAGATATGAACTGAATACAGGAAGTGGGGAGAGAGAGAGAGAGAGAGAGAGAGAGAGAGAGAGAGAGAGAGAGAGAGAGAGAGAGAGAGGCCTGAGGGTGAGCAAAGGGGCCATACTAGAAGCTCGAAAATGCTTTCCCTGAAGTCATATGCCATTGTTGTCCCACCTTGGTCTGCTGTGGTAATTATTTTGCTGACTAGGAAAGTTTGAATGCGATGATGGAGGTTATTCGGCATTTGTATTTATATGTATTTTTTTGCATACATGTTATATGAATATGTATATATTATACACGAAAATATATGATTATGACTATTGGTCACAGTCACATATATATATATACACAAACATATATAAATCTACAAACTTAATACTTGTGAATATAAAATAATGTCACGTTGTGTGTGACAGAAACATGTATAATATATATATATATATATATATATATATATATATATATATATATATATATATATATATATATATATATGAAAGACTCTGCCAACAAATAATCTCTCGTCAAGAACCAATAACTCAAATCATAAAATGGAATCAAATTCTGGCATCTCTTTTCATAGACCGAGAGACATAAAAATACCGAATTATATACATAACATCAACCAATGAGGAAACAGCCAGGAGACCCACTTCTTAAACTAGGACATATTTCTGTTGTTGAATTAAAAAAAAAAATAACCAAGAAACTCTCACCATTAACTTTGACTTCATCACGTACATGAGGCAGTGGATGAAAGCTAATACCCAAGATGACGCCCATTATGTGGCAATGTACGTGGGTACGCCTATAACAGCTCTCACGATCAATGCACTCTGGAATAAAACAGAAGATAGAATTTAGGTCAAATGCCCAGCGCTGGGACCTACGAGGTCATTCAGTGCTGAAACGAAAATTGACAGCAAAGGGTTTGAGAGGTGTAACAGGAGGAAAACCTCAAAGCAGTTGCACTATGAATCAATGGCTAGCAGAGGGTGGAAAGTAAGATAGTAGAAAGAGAATATGAACGGAGGTACAGTAAAAGGAATGAAAGGGGTTGCAGCTTGGGGCCGAAGGAACGCTGCAAAGAACCTTAGGTGAGGGTGGAAATTAAGATGGAAGAAAGAGAATATGAACGGAGGTACAGTAAAAGGAATGAAAGGGGTTGCAGCTTGGGGCCGAAGGAACGCTGCAAAGAACCTTAAGTAATGCCTACAGTGCACTGCATGAGGTGCACTGACGGCACTACTCCCCTTACGGGAAATGTGCATTCTGGAAAGAGAACATGAAAACCACTAATCTTCCTTTTCTCCCGTCAGTGCACCTCACGTGGTGTGCTGTAGGCATTCCTACAGCGTTTTTGCAGTGTCTCTTCGCCCCCTGACTGCACTCACTCTTCAGCCTTTTACTTTACCTCCGTTCCCTCTTCCTTTCTTCAGTAGTGTGGGGTTTCCACCTTTAGATCCTTGTCCAACATCTCCAACTCTCTCTAGTCACTGTCTCGAGGTCTGAATGGCAGGAAGTGCCCACCCAGTGCTTGGCTTGGCAGCCTCAATTTCTTGAATCAATCATAAATTATCCGCTACATCTGTCGTGTTGTCATAACCGATATGAATTCTATGCTTTTTTCGACCGAATTGCGCACCCTGTTCCAACCCTCGTACAACATGACAAAAGTCCAAAAGGGATTATTAAGAGGACTTTTTGCTATGAGCATTTCCAGAGGTCTTTTATTCCTGTAATTTCTCTCAGATGAACGACACAGTCTTTGGAAGCTTGAATTTCAAGTCAGTGGCCCCCGTAATAATAATAATAATAATAATAATAATAATAATAATAATAATAATAATAATAATAATAATAATAATAATAATAATAATAATAGCTTTGCTTTTAATATGGATAATATTTATTGGCAAATTCTTGTAAGGGTAACACACACACACATATATATATGCATATACATATATATATATATACAGTATATATATATATATATATATATATATATATGTATATATATATATATATATATATATATACATATATATACATATGTATGTGTGTCTGTGTATTGTCCTTACAAGAATTTGCCAATAAATATGACTCATATTAAAAGCAAAGCTATAGTATTATTATTATTATTATTATTATTATTATTATTATATATATATATATATATATATATATATATATATATATATATATATATATATATATATATATATATAAATACAGTATATGTATATATGTGTGTGTGTGCATTAGCCTTGTGGTGTGACCAATGCTTGTCTCAAAAGCAACAGAACCTGGGTTAGAATCAAAACCATCGACTGAGCAATTTGGCCAAATCATATCAAAACTCACTGTCACTACGTTTTGACCGAAACAGTGAACTATATACCTGGAGGTCAGTCGAACGTAGTGGGCCACACACTGGTGTGGAGAAAGACGCGAAAACAAGTGTACAAAGGGCAGAGGGTCCTACTTTAAGGTTCAATGAACCAAGATTATTGAATATTGTGGTATTGTCAATACGTAAGGTACAACTGCCTTCCAATACACGGGCATTCGTATTAGAAGAATTATTCTTATTGATTTCACGAAATCTCTATGTATAGAGCTTTTAGCAAATATTGGGGACATATATACATTTTTAGAGTCTGTCCCATACCAAAGAGTCGACTTTGTATCCGATTAAATCTTTTAGAATTGAACTGAATATAGAGTTTAGGCCAAAGGCCAAGCACTGGGACCTATGAGGTCATTCAGCGCTGAAACGGAAACTGACAGCCAAAAGGTTTAAATTGAAAGGTGTAACAGGAGGAAAACCTCGCAGTTGCACTATGAAATAAATGTCAGAAGAGGGTGGATAGCAGGATGGAAGAAAGAGAATACGAACGGAGGTACAGTAAAAGGAATGAAAGGGGTTGCAGCTAGGGGCCGAAGGGATGCTGCAAAAAACCTTTAGTGATGCCTACAGTGCACCCCGTGAGGTGCATTGGTGGCACTACCCACCCATGAGGGATTAAATCCTTTAAAAGATATGTGGGCATAATCCTTCAACCCTTGGAGACTTCAATGCCACGATGTGGATTCCAGTTAATCTGTCAGTTTCCTGATTAGCTCTAGCTGATAAATAAAGCACAATCGTATTTTAGTTTTCTGTAAAAATAAACAAAAAACTATTGTGACGGCTTTATCTTTCCGTCCGCACTATTTTATGTCCGTGCTTTTTTCTGTCCGCACTTTTTCTGTCCGTCCTCAGATCTTAAAAACTACTGAGGCTAGAGGGCTGCAAATTGGTATGTTGATCATCCACCTCCCAATCATCAAACATACCAAACAGCAGCCCTCTAGCCTCAATAGTTTTTAATTTTATTTGAGCTGAAAATTAGCCATAATCGTGTTTCTGGCAACGCTATAGGATAGGCCACCACCGTGCCGTGGTTAAAGTTTCATGGGCCACGGCTCATACAGCATTACACCGAGACCACCGAAAGATAGATCTATTTTCGGCGGCCTTGATTATACACTGTAGTGGCTGTACACAAAACTCGATTGCGCCGAAGAAACCTCGGCGCATTTTTAACTTGTTACTAACGCAATAAATCTTGTAACAGATGTTCCAACAATTGTTCAGGCCATTTTTCTATGTTCACTGGCATTTTTAAACAATGGCCTACCGTACTGGGAATATAAATTCAATATACTCCTATTAATACTATCTAGAAACCTGTGTGGCCAAATTTCTCAAGAGTCAAATGAGAAAAGAAAATAAAAGTTGATTGAAAAGCTGTATAGACATTAAACAAGTGTCAGGTTAGAAAGAAATAAGTAAAAAATGCGCCGAAGTTTCTTCGGCGCAATCGAGTTTTCTGTACATCATATAATCAAGGCCACCGAAAACAGTTCTATCTTTCTGTGTCCCATGAAACTATAACCACGGCCTGGTGGTGGCCTGGCCTATATCGTTGCCAGACGCGCGATTATGGCTAACTTTAGCCTTAAATAAAATAAAAACTACTGAGGCTAGAGGGCTGCAATTTGGTATGTTTGATGAATGGAGGGTGGAAGATTTAACATACCAATTTACAGCCCTCTAGACATAGTAGTTTTTAAGATTTGAGGGCGAATAGAAAAAGTGCGGACAGAATAAAGTGCGGACGGACAGACAAAGCCGACACAATAGTTTTCTTTTCAGTAAAACTAAAATCAATACAAACCCAATCAATCAAAAAGAAAGGGGGGGGTGGCTTTTTCCTTTCCAAGAATAGCTGTTAAACTCCAGCTATGATAACCTCACACGGACCAAATTTAAGATTTGAAGGTGAAGTCACATCCATCTGAACTATCTAAACTCGGATAAAAGTCACCAGGAATTTAATCGAATTTACATATTTGCCAAGAGATTTATATATACATATTTTTTTATAACTTCGAGATATGTGTCAGCCTTATTTTTGATGGGTAAGGTTGAAATCTGCCAATCTTGTAAATAGTATATTTTTACACTTCCCTCATGAGGTGGTGATGATTTTTCAAGGTGTTTCAGAAGAAGATCGCCCAAATGGGCATCTCCTCATTATTTTCGAAGATATTCTCATTTTTATACACAAACCATTTTGTTTACACAAACCACAAGATGCGCAGAAAACAATCAATGAGGTGTCTATTACACTGCTAGTGATATTACTGACAATTGTTATCTTATAAACTTTCCTTAAACTAACATTATATCTTGGTTTTAGACTCCCAGACGAAGAGAATGAGATTTTGAATCGTGGAGAAGATAATTTTATGCATACCCAATTGCTGTTACAACATACATTAGCACCATTCTGATAACAAGCATGTTTCCAGGAAAATATTCGATCTTTCCACGTTATTTTAGAATTAACTAGGCCTATCCCAGACAATTTTGACTGTGGGTACGAGCCCAGATGTCTTAGAATTGATATTTTCAATACCTACTGGGATTCGTTTTAGCAAGAGGCTTTTACAACTAAATTTCATAATTGAATTATTGGCTGAATCACATCTAACCTCATTCGTAAATTTTCAGGGAGTGGTAACAGAGAGAAGGTATTTCACTAGGCCTAGAAGTTGCTCATCTGGTGTTCCACAAAGGTAGTGTTCTAGATATGTGTTTGTTTTCAGTCAAGAAATTAAAATTTACAGTAAGCAGACGATACTACTTCAATGGAATGATTTGTTTGTCATATATATATATATATATATATATATATATATTATCTATATATATCTATATATTTATATATATATATATATATATATATATATATATATATATATATATATATATATATATATATATATATATATATATATATATATATATATATATATATATATATATATATATATATATATACATACGTGTGTGTGTGTGCGTGTGTGTGAGCAGATTAATAGTTCAGGTGTTACTGATCAACATTACATACTTGTCATGTAGTGTATTCAATACATCCAAATTATTAAAAAGGCTTGCCTGATTTTTCCAACTCACACATCCCTTTAGTTTAGGTGCTGTTTCAAACTATGCATAACATCTTAATGCCATTATGCCCTTCCCCCATACTAATGCCCGTGGCATACTGAACAATGATTGCACTCATTACCATACCCACTTGAGAATACAAAGTTCTGGGTATAACTTTCGGTTGTAATTCATTGCACAACTTATAACTTAGAGAATTTCTTCTACGCGTGAAACTAGGTTACACGACGGCGTGTAAGTATAGGTGTATGTTCGTGTGTGTGCGTGTATGTGTGTGTATGTGTCCCCGTTACGTCAGTTGTAGTTCTTATGAAAAATGCTGTGTCATCGCCTAATTTGCAAAGGGAATTTCCCCCCATCCTGTATGGGATACTTTTTTAAGAGGTTTTACAAATGTGGCCACTTTTACACGTTCATTTTCAATAAATATCTAATTTGCATATTTATAAGAAAATAATGGTTGTTTTTTTTCAGTATTAATAACAGACGTAATTTGGAAGAATAAATGCACTTTGAGTAATATACAAAGAGATCATAAGTGGTTAATGTATCTGTTAGTTTGCCTTTAGGCCTAAAGAGGCCTATGAGCTTTTGACTTTTTGACGTTCGATGTTTTAATGTCGTGCTCTCTCTCTCTCTCTCTCTCTCTCTCTCTCTCTCTCTCTCTCTCTTTCTCTCTTTCTCTCTCTCTCTCTCTCTCTCTCTCTCTCTCTCTCTCGCTAATGGCAGGGAGCATATATCCTTTAATGGAACACCTTGCCTGAACTTCATTGGTCCACGTGTGACCACGTGCCTAAAATATTTTTGAGTATATATATATATATATATATATATATATATATATATATATATATATATATATATATATATATATATATATATAATTATATAACTAGATAGATAGATAGATAGATAGAGAGATAGATGTGTAATTAAGATTGACGTCTGCCCACCCTGTGTGCCACGCGGCTCTTTAGAAGCCTGATTGGGGCGTCGTCTTCCTTGGGGTATATACATTTTGAGTTGGGGGTGAGGGAAGGGGAAGAAGAAGAAGGGGGAAGGAGAGGGGGGGAGGAGGAGGAGGAGGAGAATGACGGTCAGTGTTGTGTGTGAGAGAGGGAGAGAGAGAGAGAGAGGCACAAGAGGGGAATTGCATTGCAGTTGCAGAAGAAGGGAGGCAGCAGGCAGCAGGCTTCAAAGCCTCTATCTTCTTCTTCTGCTTCTTCCTCTTCCTCCTCCTCCTCCTCCAGGGGTGAGTACGGCGTGGGCGGTACATCTCTCTCGCCGCGTCTGTTCCTGCGTCGACGTACTCACACTCACACAAGCGGCGGCGGCGGCGGCGGCGGCCGACAATGAACCAACGTACTCACCACGCCGAAGAGGAAGGGAAGGAGGAGGAGGAGGGGAGGGGGTGGTGGAGGGGGGAGGAGGAGGAGGAGGAGAGGATCAATAACGCGGGTGGGGCCAGCGAGGAAGCCGCCCACGTGGATCCGCAACCCCCACCCCTCTCCGCCAATCAGATCTTCGAGACGCACCACCCGTACCACTCCCCACCGCCCTGACTGGTCTAGCTCTCGTGACGTCCCGTTCCAGACGGTGACGGTCGGTCTGGGCGCTGCTCCCTGCCCCTGGCTGATGACTGTCTGCACGGTGGCGACCAGACAGCGAGGCAGCCAGCCAGCCAGCCAGCCGCTCTCTTCTGCTGGTCCTTTTCAGGGGAGGGAGATGGCTGGTGGGTGGGGGTGTCTTGTCTTTTGAGGGGATAGAGTAGGGGACCCAGTGGAGAACGTGGTGGTGTGTCCTAGATGGTGCTTAGTGATGGTGATGGTGTTTTGGGAGATGGTGAAAAAGACCTAGCGGTGGGGATGGTGGGGGTAGGACTAGCGATGCACACTGCATGGAAGCTCCACCGAAACCACCATGCAGCGCCACGACTTGCAAGGCTTTTTTTTTTGAGGGGGGGAGGGGGGCGAATTTTGTCTGGGGGAGGGGTACAGGAAAGGGGGGAGGGTCCATTTCAGGTGTCAGAAACCCCCCCCCCCCGCGAGATATTAGCTGGGGGAACGAGGCCCAAAAACAAAAATAAGCCATTGCAAATGGGATTGTGATCAAGTCATTTTTTTGTCCAGTACACTTGATCATTATTGACTTGTTGGCCTTCGTCAGAGGGGTCTTCCCGTATCGCTTTCCTCTTCTCCCTCCCCCTCTCCCTTCCTCCCTCGCCCTTCCTTTCCCCCAACCCTCCCCCCAGCTCCCGTCCCTTTTTTTTTTTTCTTTCCAACCCCTATTTTTTAACCCCTTTCCTTTCATTCTCACCTGCTCTTGGCCGTATCAACTTTCCGTTACGCTTCCGACGCGTTTCTGGTCCGTTCCGTTCCATTGCGGGCATTTTCTCCCGGCGACTCTCTCGCTCGTCTGTCACACTGCCTCCCCAAACATCGACTTCTTCAACCCTTTTTTTTTTCCATTTTCTCTCTCTCTCCATTCTGTGGGGGAGGGCGCTCGCCTTTGACATCATTCCTTCAGGGTTCGAATCTCTCTCTCTCTCTCTCTCTCTCTCTCTCTCTCAGAGTAACATTTCTTTCAACATGGCCAAAACATGGGTCTATTCTTCTGAAATGCTGTGACGTGGTCGAAGATAAGCTGAAGATACCACAGACATGTCACAGCAGCAGCAGCAGCAGCAGCGCCGTTATTAACTGAAGCCCTTTTACGTTCAACAAGGGCCGTCAGGACCGTTATTAAAAGGAACGTCCTTACGTTCCACGTTCCCAGAAGGGCCCGCCAGTCAATCTAACGTTCGTTCGGGCAAACGAGGCCACCGGAGAGAAAAATGAATAAGGGTAGCAGCCTCCATTTCCAGCCGGCATCTAAAGTTGCGCGCGTGTTAACCATTTAATTTCTCTTCAGGCTAATTGAGAGAGAGAGAGAGAGAGAGAGAGAGAGAGAGAGAGAGAGAGAGAGAGAGAGAGAGAGAGAGGGGGAAGAACGAGGCAGCGTGTCGGTCTAATGGTGCAAAAATAAAACGAGATTGCTTTCTTTTTCAAACAGTGGATTTGATACGGTCAGCAAAAACCCTAGACCCTTTCCTTTTAATGTTTTACCAAAAACACTTCCAGTTTTGAATGCCGTCGCCAAATCAACCCAAACAGTTGCACGGGAAATAATTGTATACTTATGCTTTTAAAGCTACACTGGTTGGGCCGCTTTTAAAGCTACGATCTACAACGAAGCAATGTCAGGCTGGAAACTGGAAGGCAGCTGGTGGTCTCCGGTGATTCTGGAAACAAAAATAAAATGACCAACGACCAATAACCGAGAGTTCGATTATATGAGTTAGCCTCCGATATAAAAAGCTCTTTTGCATCTGCGTCAAATATGTTGACAACTGGAGTGAGATTTCCCTCTGCCCCAAACGAACGCGTTGTTTCTGAAATGCCCTCAGAATGGGTCTATATATTTTCAGGATTGTCATTTAACTAAGGAATAGAGTTGGTCACGTTTATATTCACTTATTATTATTATTATTATTATTATTATTATTATTATTATTATTATTATTATTATTATTATTATTATTATTATTATTATTATTATTCAGAAGATCAATCCTATTCATATGGAACAAGTCCCCCATGGGGGCCATTTACTTGAAATTCAAGCTTCCAAAGAATATTATGGTGTTCATTTGAAAGAATTAACGGAAGGTAATAGGAAATACAAAAAGAAGAGATTAGTTATTAGAAAATGAAAAAATAATTTGTTAACAAATTTGATTTTGATATATTTTGACATATGCTTGTTCAGATGAAATGAAGAGTTTTGGATGTTGTACAATGCTAACTTCGAAAGTTCCTTTCATTTCAGAGAATAACCGAGAACCTAATATCTCAATAACATTACCAAAAGAAAATTGATTATTATAATTGGCAATTTCTCTAAATAAATCAATATATATAATGGAACACTTTGTAGGTATATTTCAGGTACTCAGATAGGGCCAGTATATATCCAGACGGCTTTGTGGGTCATATTTTGATAATTCTGTGACTTCGAAGGCACCATGTTGTTACTGAGGCTGAATAAATTTAGACTTTGAGGGCACCATATTGTTACTGGGGCTGAATAAAGTTAGGCTTTGAGGGCACCATGTTACTGGACGGAATAAATTTAGAATTTGAGGGCAACATGTTACTAGGGCTGAATAAATTCAGACTTTGAGGGCACCATGTTGTTACTGGGGCTGAAGAAATTTAGACTTTGAGGTCACCATGTTGTTACTGGGGCTGAATAAATTTAGACTTTGAGGGCACCATATTGTTACTGGAGCTGAATAAATTTAGACTTTGAGGGCACCATGTTTTTACTGGGCTGAATAAATTTAGACTTTGAGGACACTTGTTGTTTAATGGGGCTTAATAAATTTAGACTTCGAGGGCACCATATTGTTACTGGGCTGAATAAATTTAGACTTTGAGGGCACCATGTTGTTACTGGGACTGAATAAATTTAGACTTTGAGGACACCATGTTGTTATTGGGCTGAATAAATTTAGACTTTGAGGGCACCATGCTGTTACTGGGGCTGAATACATTTAGACTTTGAGGGCATCATGTTGTTACTGGGGCTGAATACATTTAGACTTTGAGGGCATCATGTTGTTACTGGGCTGAATCAATTTAGACTTTGAGGGCGCCACGTTGTTTACTGGGCTGAAAAAATTTCGACTTTGAGGACACATGTTGTTACTGGGGCTGAATAAATTTAGACTTTGAGGGCACCAGGTTGTTACTGGGGCTGAATAAATTTAGACTTTGAGGGCACCACGTTGTTCACTGAGGTGAATAAACTGAGACAGTAATATGATTCATAACACTGCCAGGACTTACAAGATCTTGCAAGTGTTAGGACTTACATGGTTTCTTGAAAAGGCTGTTCCTTACAATATATATACGTAATTCTAGGACTTACGGTAAGTTTTAATAGTTCTGGAGTATACAAAATATCACGATCAAGCAAAGGACTTTATAACATATTCATTAAATGCGCCTCGTTGTCGAACTTCTCAGTTCCAGAGGCTCTTTATTCCTCACACCGCTGGACTGTTGAACAGCCTCCCTGAAGATTTGGAACCTCGAAAGTTCAAGCGAAGATGCAACGCATTACTACCCTAAAACAATCCTCTTTGTATTTTGATAATTTAGATACATTTTTATCTGTTTATTTGATAACTTGTTCTTTTCTGATGACTGATCTCTTCTTTCTGTTACCTTCTGTTACTTCTTTCTAATGAACCCCTTATTCTATATGAATAGGGTTCATCTTCTGAATGATAATAATAATAATAATAATAATAATAATAATAATAATAATAATAATAATAATAATAATAATAATAATAATAATAAGTGAATATAAACGTGACCAACTCTATTCCTTAGTTAAATGACAATCCTGAAAATATATAGACCCATTCTGAGGGCATTTCAGAAACAAATAATAATAATAATATTGCTGGGATCACCTGTAGAGTAGAACATTGGTACACCTCATAACAGGCCAGAATTAAGTACATTTCGTTTCCATTAACAAGAACTGGCTAAGTAATAAGTGGGAATCATAACATCTACTTGAGTAGAAAGATTTTACACGAGATCACATCCAGAAAGAAGAGATAAGTTATCAGGAAGGAAAAGTCTAATAAATATAAGATAAAAATGTAAGTAAATCATTGAAGGAAACACGCAGTGGGAAGAAGAATGTCGAAATTGAAATTCTAAACCACTAAAAAATTAGTATAAAATGACACCATACGTAATTGCTGCTTTCCTCTGGCAGTTTTCATAACTGGATACTGTCAAATATTGTCGAGAATTTGAAATATTAGTGTGGTTATTAGAAACACACACACACGCACATACTTATACATACATACATATATATATATATATATATATATATATATATATATATATATATATAGATGTAGTATATATATTTATACATATATATCTATATCTATCTATCTATAATATATATATATATATATATATATATATATATATATATATATATACAAAAGTAAAAATAAACAGAATTTCGATTTCAGCAAAGTCCACCCAAGAATTTCTCCAGCCAAATCTTCTTCTTTTCGACTGGCTTCAGCCAGTGAGGGCGTGGGTGTTGGGTTAACGTCGACAAATTCCCAAGTTTTGGGGGAAAGAGATAATTTATTGATACAGTTTTCTGAGAACTGACCTTTTACCATTTCCTCAAGACTGACAGGTGAAAGATAAATTTCCCGCCGGATTTCCAAAGATTAGGAATTGTAGCTGTGAGCTTTGTTTCTGAGCAAATATAGCATAGAGATTAAGGAGACACTTGGTGTTTATGGTATCTGTCGAGAAAATGTCCCCTATTAATAAACTTTAGTTGCCGTGGTGGCGCAGTGGTAAGGTTCTCGTCTAACAGTCGAGAGGATCAGGGGTCAAATCCCGCTGCTCACTGGTGCCTTGGGGATGGTGTCATTGCATAAACCCGGTGGCCCGCCAACCTAGCGGTCTGAAAACTCGAGAGGGTTAGTAAGAAAAGAAGTACCAGGCCTCAGGCTGGGTGGTTAAACAGTGGGCCTAGCGACACACAGGCCACGTGTCTTAGGCAACAGGACTTCTCCCCACTGGCTATCGGCCTGAGAAACTGGAGTTCAGCGCTGGCCCTATGAGCCTTGCGGGGGCCAGGAGGACTTTAATCTAACTAATTAATAAACTTCATGGACAAATAGCAGAAGGTTTTCAGATGGTCTGAAAGAATGATTTGAATTCGGTGTGGTTGAAAAGATGAGAACTGAGGAGTTGGGAGGATCATCCACGATAATATTCACTGCCTAGAAAATTATATATTTGGCAAGCTTTCGATAGCCATTACTAGCTTCATAAAGTCGTCGGTGGCCAGCGAAAGCTGACCAAATATATATACAATTCTCTAGACATTGAATATTATTGTGGATTTTTCTACTATTTACCTGAGAGCAATACTGTACTGATGTTTTGAACAGAGCGGTAGTTTCAAAGATTTGATTTATAGTGCAGGTAGAGACAATATGGTATCAGTTGAAGACAATGGAAAAGTCACCTTTTTTGTTTGACACGAGAGTCAATCTAATTCTTTAGAAGCTAAAGCTAACCAGGCCTTATTCAGGAGTTCCAGAACTAAATGGGTTTTGCATACAAACATGACAATAAAAAGCAAAAGATTGGTAAGATGCAGACATAAAAGGTTATTCAAAGTGGACTCATCTGAGGAGGAGTTAGTGGAAATGAGCAGTTGATCAAACTTGCTTTTCCAGGAGAGAAACTGATAGTACTATAAGACTGGAATTTGGCCAACTAAAGAAAGGAAACTCCTGGAAGTGGTCAGAATCACAAGTTCTCTTCACATATGGGCTCTCAGCTCTACGAAATGCAGTACTCCAGGATTTTGGATAGCTTGGAAAGTGCTGAAAGTCAGAGAAGATTAAGATTCCAAGAAAGCTGAGGATAACTCTTCTCTCGAGACAGAAAACCTCAGAAAACATGTACAATTAAGCTATGTCTTGGATGAGATAGAAAGTTTTGATAGAAAACAAGTAATAAATGCGCCGAAGTTTCTTCGGCGGCGCTATCGAGTTTTCTGTACAGCGTATAATCAAGGCCACCGAAATTAGATCTATCATACGGTGGTCTCGGTATAATGCTGTATGAGCCGCGGCCCATGAATCTTTAACAACGGCAAGGTGGTGGCTTATCCTATATCGTTGCTAGATGCAAGATTATGGCTAACTTTAACTTTAAATAAAATAAAAACTACTAAGGCTAGAGGGCTGCAATTTGGTATGCCTGATGATTGGAGGGTGGATGATCAACATACCAATTTGCAGCCCTCTACTCTCAACAGTTTTTAAGACCTGAGGGCGGACAGACAAAGCAGACACAAAAGTTTTCTTTTACAGAAAACTAAAAAGCAGTGGGAACCGTCTTCAGGATTAAAGCAGATCATTAACATCTTGGCTATGCTGGTCAAGAACTCCGTAGAATGTTAGAAGGTCAGTTCCAGAATTTGAGTCTGGAAAAGCTGAGGGCTGCCTTGCCCTCAGTATTAGTCCTGGAAGAGTAGGAGCACTCTGCGTGAAGTCCATTGCAATACAATTCTCCTTGCAGTTCAGTCATTTATTTACATTTTTATCTGTTTATTTATTTTCACTTATTAATTTGTTAATCTAATTTTCCTTTTTTTAACAACTGATCTCTTTCTGTATTGCCCATTACCTTCTGTTGCTTCTTTAGAATGAACCCCATATTCTTTGGAAGTTTGAATTTCAAGTAAATGGCCCCTTTGGTGGGCTTATTCCACATGAATAGGGTTCACTTCCGAATAATAATAATAATAATAATAATAATAATAATAATAATAATAATAATAATAATAATAATAATAACAGCAAAATTCCTAGCATTTGGGTAAATATACCACAATGAACCATATCAGATGCTGTACCTTTGAAAATAGGAGCTACAGTTACAGATATGGTGACTGTAACATACTAAGAAGAGCTATAATTGGATACAAGTAAATGTTGAGCTATATGCCATCAAAGTTAGAAATTCAGTGACCGTGAGTTTTACAGTAAGTGTATTTATGTTCCCGAAGGTGTAAGCTTCATCACGGAACGAACCGTGCTTCTGAAATAGACGTTTTCTTCAGTCTATTGGGAATTTTAAAATATGAAATTTTCAAATTTACTTTTATCTTTAGAATTGAACTGAATATAGAATTTAGGCCAAAGGCCAAGCTCTGGGACCTATAAGGTCATTCAGCGCTGAAACGGAAATTGACAGGAAAATGTTTGAAGAGGTGTAACAGGAGGAAAACCTCGCAGTTGCACTATGAATCAATTGTTAGGAGAGGGTGGAGTTTATCTCTAGGGTAGTATTTCGGTCTAAAAATTAGTTTTTATTTCATAAAGTACAAAGACAGATTCTAAACAAAAGTAATCTAAAAACTACAGCTCCCCCGAAGAAATAATCCCTAATATGGCAGAAATATGCTCTAATATGGCGGAATATTCTCTAAAATACGGCAAAGGACCTGGGGCCCGAGATCTGGCTTTTAGACTCGTCCGGAACAGGAAAGCAGGACGCGGGATTATCTCATCCCGAAACGGGGCAAAGAAGGATTTATTCTTATGCTTGTCGAAGCGCTTGTCCCGCAGGCGTGCATGCCCCGGTGGGCACGCTGAGTTTCGAATTGTGATGACGTCGGCAAAGACGTTTTCAAGCTTTCATTATTTCTTTTAATGGATTAAAATATCTGTGGTAAAATCGTCATGCAGAAGTTGTCTTTCTTTAAGTGTTGTTCCATCTTGAGGTGGAATTTAATTGCGAGTGTTGTCGATTGAGCTTGTTTTTCAAAGTTTTTCATAATACACACGCACACATACACACACACACGCACACACACACACACATATATATATATATATATATATATATATATATATATATATATATATATATATATATATATATATATATATATATATGTATATATTGCTTTTCAGTGCCTGCCAAGTTCACGAACTTGTAAATAAGTTCGATCTGAGATCATATTGGTTATACCTATTATTACAATTTGGAAATGTAATTTTATCAATACGATTGTTTTAATGACTATCAGCAATAGTATTAGTAATAGTAGTAGCGCTTCCAGACTATAAAAAATTGTCCTTTGTAAAATACGCTTTTGATCCAACTTAAATTATTTTTTTTATTGAGGGTTTACCTGATGTACCTTTAATTATCTACCAATTTCTTTTTCATGGAATTATTTAGCCATTCCAACCCCCATGTACCCCTTCCTCCTCCTTCTTCTCTTCCTCCCCCTTCCTCGTCCTCCCCTCCTCCTCCTCCTCCTCCTCCTTCTCTTCCTCCCCCTTCCTCATCCTACTATTCCTCCTCTTCATCCTCCTCTTCCTCCCTCTTCCTCATCCTCCTCCTACTGCTCCTTCCTCCTCTCCTCCTCTTCCTTCCCTCCTCCTTCCCTCTTCCTTTTCATCCTCCTTCTCCTCCTCCTCCTCTTCTCCTACTCTTCCCCTCCTCCACCTCCTCCCCCTCCTCCTCCTCCTCCTCCCGCTCCTCCTCATTTGACTTCCCCTCATCGCTCCTCACCGCAAGCCCTGTCCTCACACCCCTTCCACTTCCCTCCCCCTCCCTTCCCTCCACTCCCCCTCCCCTCCCCTCCCCCAACACACACACACAAACACACACACATACAAACACTCCTTCCCAGCCGGTCCCACCCTCAAAAGCGTGCGTGAGGCCTGCTGTGATAAAGCAGGAATTCCGGACACTGGTGGGATTTGATTATGATTATGGGGGAGAGAGAGAGAGAGAGAGAGAGAGAGAGAGAGAGAGAGAGAGAGAGAGAGAGAGAGAGTGTGTGTGTGTGTGTGTATGGGGGTAATAATCATAGATATAAAAGGCAAAGGAAACTAGAATGAAAATGAGAGAGAGAGAGAGAGAGAGAGAGAGAGAGAGAGAGAGAGAGAGAGAGAGAGAGAGAGAGAGAGAGAGGAGAATTAGAATGTATGGCGAGTAACAGTCACGGATATAGAAAGAAAAGTGGGACTAGAATGAAATAAGAGAGAGAGAGAGAGAGAGAGAGAGAGAGAGAGAGAGAGAGAGAGAGAGAGAGAGAGAGAGAGAGAGAGAGAGAGTTAACGTTAAATGAACAAGTATATTACGAAGAACAGGAGAGGTGCAAAAGAGAATATTAGCCACACAATCAACATGGACGTTTAACAGACAATATAAATAATTTGATTTACCCCGAAATTCTTTTCACGTAGTGTTTTATAAAATGTCTGTATTTATTTTGTGATTTTGATTTTTAATGAGATTAAGATTACTGATAACTGTAACGGGTTCCAAGACGGGAAAAAAATTTGTATCTAATTTATTTTTTCTTTTTTAATAAGTAAGATTTCTTCTTTGTTTATTTCCCTTTAACTCTCGTTACTTCGTCCTAATGAACACCATAATATTCTTTGGAAGCTTGAATTTCAAGTCAGTGGCCCCTGTGGTGGGCTTGTTCCATGTGAATAGGTTTCATCACCTAAATAATAATAATAATAATAATAATAATAATAATAATAATAATAATAATAATAATAATAATAATAATAATAAGCCTTGTTTAATAATAATAATAATAATAATAATAATAATAATAATAATACTAATAATAATCAAGTCTTGTTACTCGTGAGAAACCAATCAAGCCTTGTTTAATAATAATAATAATAATAATAATAATAATAATAATAATAATAATAATAATAATTAAGTCTTGTTACTCGTAAGAAACCAATCAAGCCTTGTTTTTAATAATAATAATAATAATAATAATAATAATAATAATAATAATAATAATAATCAAGTCTTGTTACTCGTAAGAAACAAATCAAGCCTTGTTTAATAATAATAATAATAATAATAATAATAATAATAATAATAATAATAATAATAATAATAATCAAGTCTTGTTACTCGTGAGAAACCAATAAAGCCTTGTTTAATAATAATAATAATAATAATAATAATAATAATAATAATAATAATAATAATAATAAAGTCTTGTTACTCGTAAGAAACCAATCAAGTCTTGTTTAAACAAAAGAATAGATAAATAAATGAAAACGATTCTGATACCAACTTTTTCCCCTGTCGGCTCAACTTACGGCGCGTGGGAGGTCTGAATGACGTCACATGCTTTCGGGAACTAATGAGTTTCAGCTCTCTGTTTCGGGTCGACTTAACCTCATTAAAAAGTGTCTCTGAACCACCTTTTAGTTTTCTGTAAAAGAAAGCCATTGAGACGATTATTTGTCTGTCCGTCCGCACTTTTTCTGTCCGCTCTCAGATCTTAAAAACTACTGAGGCTAGAGGACTGCAAATTGGTATGTTGATCATCCACCCTCCAGTCATCAAACATACCAAATTACAGCCCCCTAGCCTCACTAGTTTTTATTTTATTTAAGGTTAAAGTTAGCCATGATCGTTCTTCTGGCAACGATATAGGCTAGGCCACCACGGGGCAGTGGTTAAAGTTTCATGGGCCGCGGCTCATACAGCATTATGGCGAGACCACCGAAAGACAGATCTTTTTTCAGTGGCCTTGATTAATAGCTGTAGCGGCTGTACAGAAAACTCGATTGCGCCGAAGATACTTCGGCGCATTTTTTACTTGTTGTCTGAGAAATGACTTAAAAACAATTTCGTGTCTAATAATTGGAAATTATAAGAAATACACTGTGTGGCATCTCGGTAGAATTTCTTTGATTAAATCGTGTCAGCTGTAAGGAAAAATTTCAGGTCTGTAAAAGTTACAATTCTTTCATTTGTATATCCAAAATTTCAGTGCACAATGAAATGATTTTTATTTGTCTGCTGTAACTTCAGTTAACTAGAAAAGGAGTAACTGCGATTAACCAGAAAATTAATAACTCCAGTTAACTAGTACAAGGAGTAACTGCAATAAACTAGAAAATAAATAACTCCAGTTAACTAGAAAATGAGTATCCAGTTAACTAGAAAAGGAATAACTCTAGTCAACTAAAAAATGAAAAACTTCAGTTAACTAGAAAATGAGTATCCAGTTAACTAGAAAAGGAATAACTCCAGTATACTAAAAAATGAAAAACTCCAGTTAACTAGAAAATGAATAACCCGAGTTAACTAGAATATTAATATCCAGTTAACCAGGAACGAATAACTCCCGTTAACTAGAAAATTATTATCTATTTAACCAGAAAATTAATATCCAGGTAACTAAAAATTAATAACTCCAGTTAACTAGGATATTAATATCCAGTTCAATAGGAAACAAATAACTCCAATTAATTAGAAAATGAATATCCATTTAACCAGAAAATGAATATCCAGTTAACTAGAAAAAGAATAACTCCAGTCAACTAAAAAATGAATTACACCAGTTAATCAGAAAATGAATAACTCAAGTTAATTAGAAAATTAATAACTCCAGTTAATTAGAAAATGAATAACTCCAGTTAATTAGATAATGAATAACTCCAGGTAATCAGAAAATGAATAACTCAAGTTAATTAGAAAATGAATAACTCCAGTTAATTAGAAAATGAATAACTCCAGTTAATTAGATAATGAATAACTCCAGTTAATTAGAAAATTAATAACACCAGTTAATCAGATAATGAATAACTCCAGTTAATCAGAAAATTAATAACTCCAGTTAATTAGATAATGAATAACTCCAGTTAATTAGAAAATGAATAACTCCAGTTGATTAGATGATGAATAACTCAAGTTAACTAGAAAATAAATACCCATTTAACCAGAAAATGAATATCCAGGTAACAAGAATATGAATAACTCCAGTTAACTAGGAAATTAATATACAGCTAACCAGAAAATGGATAACTCCAGTTAATTAGAAAATGGATAACTCCAGTTAATTAGAAAATGAATAACTCCACTTAATTAGGAAATAAATAACTCCACTTAATCAGTAAATGAATAACTCCAGTTAACTAGAAAATGAATATCCAGTTAACTAGAAAAGATATAACTGCTATTAACTAGAAAATGGTTACTTACAGTTAAATAGAAAATGAAAAACTCCAGTTAACTAGAAAATGAACATTTGATGTAAAGAATGAATTAATTCAGCTCTAGAAAATTGCAATGATGACAGATCTATTATATTCAGCCACTCAGCGCTTAAGACAGTGAAAAAGAGAGTTGGAGTGGTTGGACAGCTAAGATAAAGTGATCCAAAAAATAGAGATGAAAATGGGCCTAAAAGTGGAAGTCGGAGAAAATGAGTAATATTTAGAGAGGTTGGACAGCAAGACTGAAGAAAGGAAGAGGGAACGGAGGTAAAGTAAAAGGCTAAAGAGTGGGTGTAGCTAAGGGCCGCTGCAAACGCCTGTGAGTAATTCCCACAGTTCACCACCTGAGGCGCACTGAAGGCACTAACCCGACTACGGGATAGAAGTTGATGGCGATAAATCAAAGTGAATAGTGTACTGAAAGAAGAGGGAATATTAGTGTCTGAGTAACGCAAGAGAGAAGAGGATGAGGATCAGAGAGAGAGAACAACAATTTAGTGGAATGTTTGGAAAGAATATGAGAAGGAACTTCAAGGGGAAAACAAGTGAAAAATGTGCCGAAGTTTCTTCGGCGCATCCGAGTTTTCTGCACAGCCGCTACAGCTTATAATCAAGGCCACCGAAAATAGATCCATCTTTCGGTGGTCTCGGCATAATGCGGTAAGAGCGGCGGATCATGAAATCTTAACCACGACCCGGTGGTGGCCCATCTTATATCGTTGCCAGAAGCACGATTATGGCTAACTTTAACCTTAAATAAAAATAAAAACTACTGAGGCTACAGGGCTGCAATTTGGTATGTTTGATGATTGGAGGGTGGATGATCAACATACCAATTTGGAGCCCTCTAGCCTCAGTAGTTTTTAAGATCTGAGGGAGGGCAGAAAAAGGCGAACGGACAGACAAAGCCATCTCAATAGCTTTCTTTTACAGAAAACTAAAAGGTTAAGTTACAAGTTTGAGAACGGAGTGAGAAATATGTAAGTGTCCTCTCTTCATATTGGTGAAGAGGCTACATGAGAATAGATCTTTGTTAGACGTCGTAATAACCTGTACGAATTTGACAGACGACGCTACTTTGATCTGAAAATTATTTTGAACAAAAACATGTTAATGTTTCATTTCGGTTAAGTAATTTTTCGTTGTTGTAATTTTAAGTTTAAGAACCTTACGGTAAAAAAAGAACTGAATATACAAGGTCCTGTTAAAGGAAAAATGGAAAAAGAGAATTTGAAAGTAAAGTAAAAACATCTGATATTAGTCAATAATTTCCCCACGCTGTGTCCATTTTTACGCCCTGAGATTCATGTGACGTCATTTCATTCATAAAATCAGGGGTTTCTCATTCAACAGTATCTGTAATTATCTTTTCAAGATATATATATATATATATATATATATATATATATATATATATATATATATATATATATATATATATATATATATATATAAAATATTATTTCATATCACCAAAGTGTTTAGTGACAGGAATATTTTGACAGTTAAATCATCTCAGTGGAAAATGTTCATTGTGAAATTATAAAATGATAGTATTTTTTACATAGAGAGCCAACACTAAGTTAATCTTGTTATTTCTACGGATGACTTTTATCAAATGAACTTTTTGTCATGGTTTTAAACCAAGAAAAGCATCACAGCAAGTTTAACAGACTGAGATCGAAATCAAATCCCTCTTTAAAACTCCTTTGAAATTTGTATAATATTTTCAGAACTTAATCACTGATGTTTCGCAGAATGGACCAGTGAACAAAAATAGAATAAATTACTGAAGTGCTGTTGTCCCCTTAAGAATGAAAAGACAACGATAAACAAGTAAGAAATGCGCTAAGGTTTCTTCGGCGAAATCGAGTTTTCTGTACAGCCGCTACAGCGTATAATCAAGGCCACCGAAAACAAATCCATCTTTCGATGGTCTCGGTATAATGCTGTATGAGCGCGGCCCATGAAACTTTAACCACGGCCCGGTGGTGGTCTATCTTATATCGTTGCCAGAAGCACGATTATGGCTAACTTTAACCTTAAATAAAATAAAAACAACTGAGGCTAGAGGGCTGAAATTTGGTACGTTTGATGATGGGAGGGTGGATGAGCAACCTACCAATTTGAAGCCCTCTACCCTCAGTAGTTTTTAAGATCTGAGGGCGGACAGAAGAAATGCGGACAGAATAAAGTGCGGACGGACAGACAAAGCCGGGACAATAGTTTTCTTTTAAGACGAGAGACCACGCAAAATTTATGAAAGCTATATAAAAAAATATCATCCATAATTAAAAAAAAAATTAGATTTCATTCAGGAGGTTTCTCCAAATTCGACCCCCGATAAACAGATAAAATATGAATAGGACTTATTGCCCAAACTCGTGTTGAAGTACCAGTTGAACCTGTGATGGAATTTCAACCAATCTGATAATACCTGAACCTACGATTCCTTGGTGTGTTAAGTCTGATACCTTGAACGCTTTCGGGTAACAGATAATTGATTCTTGAGGTTTCTTGAGGTAAGGGAAATCCGGGCGAGTGATCCTACAAGTGGTTTATAAGTGCTCTGAGCCAAAATCGAACCGGCAAGTGCATTTAACTTTATATCGACAACCGTCTTAGCCAACAGTTCTGACTTATATTTCTGAGAGGAATTTCTTGTTTTGAAGCCTCCTTACGAGGGAATGCAATGCATTACTCCCCTAAATTCTATTCTTCTTATCTTTTGATACATTTTTATCTACTTATTAATTTATTTCTTTATCTTTTCTTAATAAGTGGTAGCTATTCTTTCCGTGTTTCCTTTTATTTCCTCTTCTTCTTAATGAACACATACCTTTGGAAGCTTGAATTTCAAGTCAATGGCCGTTGTGGACTTGTTCCATAAGAATGGGTTTCATCATCTAAATAATAATAATAATAATAATAATAATAATAATAATAATAATAATAATAATAATAGTCTGTTAACATTCTATTTATATACAAGCTAAGACAGTAGACTGTTAAACAAGAAATCTTAAGGTCTATATAGTCGGCTCTCAGTTAAGAAAAACTTAAAAAGACCAAATAGAATTATAACCGGTCCTCAGAACTCCCGGAAATCTCTCTCTCTCTCTCTCTCTCTCTCTCTCTCTCTCTCTCTCTCTCTCTCTCTCTCTCTCTCTCAATGGACTCTCCTTGCATTTCAATACATTTTGATCTATTTACAAATTTATTAATTTATTTTTTTTCTCTTTATTGAGTGAGATCGCTTCTTTTGGTGTTTCCCCTAATCTTCTCTCACTTCCTAATGAGAACCATATTTTTTGGAAGCTTGAATTACAAGTCAGTGGCCCCTGTGGTGGGCTTGTTCCATATGAATAGGGTTCATCGCAATAATAATATTAATAATAATAATAATAATAATAATGATAATAATAATAATAATGATAATAATAATAATAATAATAATAATAATAATAATACTTAATCCGTGTGAGTTTATGTTGTAATTTTATTTTGTAGATTTTATTCTGCTGTTGCCACTGGATTCAATATTGGCTCCCATTTGCTCAGTCGGATAAAATCTTAACCATTTTTTTTTTTTTTTACTATCATTTACATTCTTTTCTCATAGGCAGGAAGGTTTTATTTATGTTTTTGCTTTTGCGGTTTTTCTTTGGGAATAGGAGGAAGATTCTCCAAGTATTACTTTTATTATATTACTGTTCGATATCATTCCTCCTTCATCGTCTCCTGCAGAAGTGCATTGCCCAAGGCCACAGCCATTGCCAATGCCACTTGCACGTATTTATTCTTTTTTTTTAGAAGGAAGGACAGGCCCATCCGTCTAAGCCTCTCGGCCCTTCATACGTAAGAACGAAATTTATCGGGCGCTTTTCCCGCAGTCATTCGAAGCAGACTTCGATTCAGACCGAATTGCGTCCTTTCGGAGGTGCGCGGATTTGCCATAGTCCCCTGCCCTGGCCGATCCTAACCCCCTCCCCCCTCTTTTCCCATCCCTCTCCCCCTCCCAACCTCCCACGACCAACATCCCTCCCCGACCCCAAACTTCCAAATTAGCATATACAAAAGGCCGATCGCGCGTTCGTGAGAACTGTACATGTGTCTCAAAAAAAATGAGAAAAAAGGGAGATTTTTTTCTTATTCCTTCTACGAGCAGTGTCATCCCTGCTCTAGAAGCATCGAGGAATATGCCTACGACTGTCGCAATTCCTTAGAAAAGAGATGATCTCTTTGTTTAAAGAGAAGTTTTTTTTTTTTTTTAAACGTTCCTCCAAATAATTGTGGCGTCCGTTCAAGTTTTCATGTTGTGTTACTGACGAGCAACGGGAAGCGGACAAAATCTCTGTTTAGCTGCGGCCATTACGAGAATCTGCATGCTGATTTTTGTGCTTGCAACCACCGACTGCATTCTGGTCCTTCCTTCCAGCGTGCATAGGGGTCCAATTCGTCCGTCTCGTTAACATTTTCGTTCGAGTGGACTCAAGCTGTGCATTCTACTCTCTGTAGCCGCGTTGCGTAAGCGTTACATTTCTTTCACTTCTGGAAGACTTAATTTTTTCTGAAAGACGTTTGCGCATGCAACGCGCATTGGCCAATTCTCGCTCTCGTCTTTTGTAAAATACTTAAAAAAAAATACACCAGAAGTCACTAAAACGTGAGAGCGCATTTTTTTATATTTGTTATATTTAACTCCCTTGAGAAAGAGGTACAATGAAACATGCCGGATTCCGACTTTTGCCCAGAATTCCCATCTTGTGTCCTTTGTCCAAATCTTGAGGTGCCTGATTCCAGTCCGTCAGGGGGGGCGGGATCACTTACACATTTACACATTGTAAATGTGTGACGTTATTCAGGGTTTAAGACAGTCGTGAAAGACATTACATTATACGCACACCTATGTACATTTAGAGAACGCTCACGTGCACTTATGGGTCTCTCTCCTATGGCAGAGTTAAAAAAGTTTTAGATACAAATTGGCAAAGAGAGAGAGAGAGAGAGAGAGAGAGAGAGAGAGAGAGAGAGAGAGAGAGAGAGAAGAGAGAATAATGTGAATGGGGAGAAATAATAAAATGGACACAGAAGGCAAAGAGAGACTAGGAGAGAAAAGAGAGGAGAGAGAGAGAGAAGAGAGAGAGAGAGAGAGAGAAAAGAGAGAGAGAGAGAGAGAGAGAGAGAGACCTTACAGACCTTACAGTTCGTTCGGGTTGCCCCAGGTCCCTCAGTGTGAGAGACAGAGAGAGAGAGAGAATGTATGGGGAGTAATAATCATGAACATAAAAGATAAAGGAGACTAGGATAAAAATATGTGAGAGAGAGAGAGAGAGAGAGAGAGAGAGAGAGAGAGAGAGAGAGAGAGAGAGAGAGAGAGAGAATGTATGGGGAGAAATAATCATGGACACAGAAGGCAAAGGAGACTAGAATGAAAATAAGAGAGAGAGAGAGAGAGAGAGAGAGAGAGAGAGAATGTTACGGGAGCAACAATCATGAATGTAGAAGGCAAAGTAGACTAGGATGAAAACGAGAGAGAGAGAGAGAGAGAGAGAGAGAGAGGCAAGGCCCCATGCACTCCTCGTGGGAAAGGCGGGTTCAACAAACAGGTGGGAGAAAAAGGACAGACGAGAGTTCAATCAAAAAGGGCCGGTTGACATACGCATCAGCCTTCGTCTGATGAAGACGTTTCAAAGGAGGAACGTGATTTGTTCCTGTTGCGTGACGTATCGGGAATGCTTTTCGGGGAACGGAGGAGGCGCCTCTGAAAAAAGGTAGAGGTTGATCTGAAGCCCCTGAATTTCGTCTGCTCTCTTGTGGCCTATCAATAAGTCGATTATATATATATATATATATATATATATATATATATATATATATATATATATATATATATATATATATATATATATTCAGCACTCACTCAAAAATTTCCTTTAATAACCCGTTTATTTTCTCTACCGTTATGTTTGTAAATACACGCTATACAGCTTTGTATACAGTAATGTATACAGAAGTGTTGTGGACATCATAATCACAATAATCATCGTCTCTTTGAAATCCGCTCATGTCTTTTTTGTGCTTTCACTTTCACAAATCTCCACTTATTCACAGTATCCATTCTCATGCTTCTCATCCAAGTACTGGGTCTGGGTCTTCCGACTCTCCTGGTACCCACAGGAACACAGTCACGTACCCACAAAAACCCAGCTGCCACAATCATGTACTATTGGAGGAAAATTTTGAGTGAATGCTCAATTATTATATATACACTGTATATATATATATATATATATATATATATATATATATATATATATATATATATATATATATATATATACATATATAATACACACAATGAAACATTTATAACATTTATTAACATTAGGAGGCTTTTGCAAAGGTTGCTTTGTAATTTTCCTTTGCTTTATAAATTTAATCATAATTCTTAGTACAGCCGTGAGTGTGTGTGAGTGTGCGTATCACTTTTTTATGTGCTGTTTGTGTATCACATTTGCATTCAAGCGAACAAAGGCAAGATACAATGCATACCTCTCACTGCATGTGTGTGTGTTTGTGTGTGTGCATGTGTGTGTGTGTCTGTGTATGTATGTGTGTGTATAAATCTGCTAATCTCACCCCAGACAGGAAATGTTTTCCCCGGCTAATGTGGCCGAGAGCTGAAAACATAATATCTTCTTCATTTTCATAAGCCTTCAGTTATTTTTTTTTTTTTATTAAATGAATCACCGATTTGTTTACACGAAGCATACGTCCCCGTGCAATGGCTACCTTCAATACGAAGCCGCCCGACGCATCGGCTTAAACACAGACCCACTTTTACAGCTGGGAGCCCCGAAAGAGATATACATAATACGCAGAGTAAATTTAGCCAGCGATATTTGTGCTTGTCTGGCTGGCCGCATTCGCCATGCACGCGGCGTTGCCATATCTGTGGCCCTGCATTTCAGCGAACTGGCTGGCTTCCTGGCGTGTCGCTGGGTTTTGCAAGTTTTCTAGGCTTTATTGATGCCTAATGAAATGTTCTGTCATCCGATTCGGAAGGATGGAGAGGACTTGCGGCGTGTTGTAGGATGTCTAGGATGTCTGACGTTTAGGGGCTGAAGGAAAGTCGGCCGTAGGATGCCTGTGTGCTTTTGCTTGTGCTTGTGACCTTGTCCGTCCTAAAGGAGTCCTTGGAGAACGCCACCAAAGGTAGAGCGACAGAGAGAGAGAGAGAGAGAGAGAGAGAGAGAGAGAGAGAGAGAGAGAAAGGCGACAAGGAACTCTCACTCACGACAACGGAAGGAGATACTCTCACAATCACTGTACCACGGCGTGTCTTCATTGGTCCCTTAACCACCACCCCTCCCTCCCACCCCTCCGCCTCACCCAAAACCTCTTTCCCACATCCCCCTCCTCCCCTACACGTCAACCACCAGCACCACAATTTTCTCTTAATATCCTTGTGAAATCACATCAGTCTGCTGGCAGTTTCCCTTCGATTCGTGATCTCTCTCTCTCTCTCTCTCTCTCTCTCTCTCTCTCTCTCTCTCTCTCTCTCTCTCTCTGCCTCCTACAGGAAAAAGCAGGCCCTTTAGCATGCTACAGATTTCGTATCTCAAAAGATATCTATTTTTTGTCATCTCTCTCTCTCTCTCTCTCTCTCTCTCTCTCTCTCTCTCTCTCTCTCTCTCTCTCTCTTACAAGGAAAAAACTGATCAATCAGCAAGCTGCAGGTTTTGGTTCTGAAAGGATTTTTATATTCTATAAAAGATATTTCTCTCTCTCTCTCTCTCTCTCTCTCTCTCTCTCTCTCTCTCTCTCTCTCTCCCCCTTTAATAAGTTACAGATTTTTTCTCTATATTTTGTAAAATATCTCTCTCTCTCTCTCCCTTCAGTAACCTACAGATTTTGTTTCTCTATATTTTGTAAAATACATTTCTCTCTATCTCTCTCTCTCTCTCTCTCTCTCTCTCTTTCTCTCTTACAGAAAGAAACAGGCCCTTCAGCAAGTTACAGGTTTTGTATCTCAGGAGATTTCCATATTTTGTAAAATATATGTCTTCTATCTCTCTCCCACTCTCTCTCCTCAGTAAGCTACATATTTTATTGCTCTATATTTTGTAAAATCTCTCTCTCTCTCTCTCTCTCTTCAGTAAGCTACATATTTTATCTCTCTGTATTTTGTAAAATCTCTCTCTCTCTCTCTCTCTCTCTCTCTCTCTCTCTCTCTCCAGTAACCTACATATTTTATTTCTCTGTATTTTGTAAAATCTCTCTCTCTCTCTCTCTCTCTCTCTCTCTCTCTCTCTCTCTCTCTCTCTCTCTCTCTCTCTCTCTCTCTCTCTCTCTCTCTCTCTCCTCAGCAAGCTACAGTCTTTGTTTCTCAAAAGATTTACATATTTTGTAAATAACTCTCTCTCTCTCTCTCTCTCCTTCAGTAAGGTATAGATTTTGTTTATCTATATTTTGTAAAATATATTCCTCTCTCTCTCTCTTTCTCTCTCTCTCTCTCTCTCTCTCTCTCTCTCTCTCTCTCTCTCTCTCTCTCTCTCTCTCTCTCTCTCTCCCCCTCCATTTTCCCAGAACCTACTCCAACCTCAGCCCTTGTATGTCACGATCTTGGAGCCACTCAGGGAATTGTGAACCCACTGCCGTTGTGCATTATTATTATTATTATTATTATTATTATTATTATTATTATTATTATTATTATTATTATTATTATTATTATTATTATTATTCAGGAGATAAATCCATTGATATGGAACAAGCCCACCATAATATTCCAAAGAATATTATGGTGTTCATTAGAAAGAAGTAACAGAAGGTCAGAAGGAATACAAAAAGGTAGATAAGTTATTAAAATAGGAAAAATAAATTAACAAATGAATAAATAAATAGATAAACATTTCAGTAAATTATTAAAATACAGGGAGATTTGTTTTCGGGTAGTAATGCCTTGCATCTTCGCTTGAACTTCTGAATATTTACCGAATATTGGTGACATGTTTAGTGATGAATACTATGCACAAATAACACGTTTAGTGACGACTGTTTATCGTTGTTTCTATACTAAATGGCAGTGGTTCGAATCTTGGCTCGAGGTCGAAGACTTATCAGTCATTATACCCTTTTCAGGGGTAGTTTATTCTCAAGGCATAGTGAATTAAATCTTGAACGAGAGAGAGAGAGAGAGAGAGAGAGAGAGAGAGAGAGAGAGAGAGAGAGAGAGACTCATAACAAAATAATTTGACTATTTACAGTCAACTCTCTCTCTCTCTCTCTCTCTCTCTCTCTCTCTCTCTCTCTCTCTCTCTCTCTCTCTCTCTCTCATAACAAAATAATTTAACTATTAACAGTCAACTCTCTCTCTCTCTCTCATAACAAAATAATTTGACTATTTACAGTCAACTCTCTCTCTCTATCTCTCTCTCTCTCTCTCTCTCTCTCTCTCGTTTAAGATTTGAGAATTGTCTATCACCTTGTAAACGTAACTGCAGTCTGTAACAAATTATTCACTTGGCAATGAGTTAGTGTCAGTCCATACTCATCAGTAGTGTAATACCAACTAACATCACGAAAAAAAAAAACCAATATATATATTGTAACCTGAATTCGAAGCAATGAATTCTTTGAGTCATATAGATACAAAATGTTGTTTTTAAAAAGAGCAAAAACTCAACTGACGTCCACTGGAATCAAAATTCACGAAATTAACCGAAAGCAAAACCGTGACTGAAGTTGCTTTTTTTTTATGCGGACCCGAGATTGATTCCAAATCTCTTTGGAGTTACGTAAAATAATGAATTAGCATTGCTTCATAAAATTGAAACTTAACACAAAATAATTTTCACTACTTACCCAGCACGACAACCATCTTGCTCAGATGTCCCTATTTGGATCCAGAAACTGATAGAAAACTTGCATTTGAAGTTTAATCTGTAAAAAAGTTAAAAATGTTGAGAATGTTATTCAACATAGTTTTCGATTTTTTTTTCATTTTTAAGATTTACAAGTGATTTCTTATGTCCTTTTGTTGGACTATTTTTGATAACTTGTATTTTTGATGAATGTATAATATTGTGATAAATAAACTTCTATCTATTTACCTATCTATCTATCAATGAAAGAAATTTTGTAGATAGATGTGCAGGTAATACAGAGTAAATTTACCTAGTATATAGGGTTATGAAATGGGATAGTATGTATATATATATATATATATATATATATATATATATATATATATATATATATATATATATATATATATATATATATATATATATATATGTGTGTGTGTGTGTGTGTGTGTGTGTTTATACAGTATATATATATATATATATATATATATATATATATATATATATATATATATATATATATATATATATATATATATCAAGCACGAGGAGTTGGCATATTTACTCTTCATTATGTGACTGCCGCATAATTGGGCTGAATGTAAGTCTTATGAAAATGCTCTTGAAAGCTCTGTGCAGAATAAACTTCTCATGGAAGAGGTCACTGAGTACTTAGAATGTAATTCAAGAGCGTCTTTCATTCTTTTCCATCGTTATATCTTCATTTCCTCGAACTTCCTTCATATCCAGGTTTCATTTCCTCTTCTTCTGCCATCAACAAATTTCCACATCTTTCTCATACCCATCCTCATCCCCTCGGTCAAATGTTATCCACCAGTTTCCTTTCTCATTTTTTAACCTTTTTCCTCTCTCACCCTTCAGGGGCAAGGAAAGGACAGGGTATGGAATGAAGGTGAGAGTGAGAAGTTGGTCGAAGAACTTTTAACAGAATGCCCTGTTAGCCTGGGCATACTTGCCTGCCGGTGGGTATACGGCGGGAAAGTCACTCATGACCAAGTGTGTCCTCGAGCTTAAGATATTAACTTTCTATTGCTTTACCTTTTTGGTTCAGTCAATCTCGATAAGAATCGTTCTATTTTGTTCTGAAACGAAAACGTAACTGGTTTTTCCATCTTTTCCCGGATTGTCTGAATTGTAATGGAGTCTGTCTTATGCTTTGTAATTTGGTAAAAATAAAAAGTTACATTATTTACCTTATAAAGTGAAATGTTTTCCAAATTTGTCAGGTCTATACGTTTCTCGGGAAGATTCTCCGACGATTAATACCACAGGTTTCAAGTTTTCTTAATTTAAGTGAGGACAACTGCGGTTCTAAATAATCTAGGATGATCAACATACCAATTTACAGCCTTCTAGCCTCAGTAGTTTTGAAGATCTGAGGGCGGACAGAAAAACGTGCGGACAGAAAAAAGTGCGGACGGACAGATAAATAGCCATCTCAATAGTTTTCTTTTACAGAAAACTAAAAACTAGCGATGAATTAATATATTTTTAAATGATCTTTTGTAGGAAAGAATTTATATTTACAAAATAATTCCCCGAGTGTATTAATCATCCAAGAAAGCATTTTTTGAACGGTATCTACAAAACAAACAGGTCTTGGAGTGTTCACAAACTGACAAATGAAGAGAAAGGAAATAAGATTACGAGGACCTTCGGTAGACACAACACGACTCAAGAAAGCGAAGCACACCGGACAAACACCGCTCAATCACAAACTCCAGACCTCAGAGGGAGACGAAATTCGAAACATCTGGCCCGAAGAAATGCCGAATTCTCGCTTCTCGAAAGATGCAGACTCTCGATGCGATGGAACGAATTCAAAAAGGTGTTTGCCGTCGTGTGCCGATAAATATTCTCTTAAAACGTTTGCTGCAGATCATAAAACAATTCGAATTGGGTTGCCAGATGAACACAACAGCTTATGGTCAGAATTTAGAGAAGATACGGCCGAAAATGGCCACTTTGGAAAAGTTTTGGCCAAAAATGTGGCCAAAGATAGAAAATGATTGAATTGTGTGAATTACCATACCAACGACTGTGCATAAATTATGCCTATATATTCGATTACATGTCTCCAAAAATACTTTATGATTATTGGGTTGCCAGATGAACACAGCAGCTTATGGCCAGAATTTACAGAAAATATGGCCGAAAATGGCCACTTCTGGAAGAAAAGTATTTAACCAAAAATGTGGCCAAAGATATAAAATGATTGAATTGTGTGAATTAACATACCAACAATTAACTGTGCATAAATTATGTCTATATATTCGACTGCATGTCATTCAAAATATTTTAAAGTTAAACCTTAAAATACTTACTGGGAAACACGGCTGTTGAATTGACAGCACTTCTCAAGATATTGAATACCTTGTTCTTTTTCTGCAGTCGAGTCGTAGAGGGTTTGCTGTTGTGCATTTGCAGCATTTCGGGAGAACATTTGCATAAATGGCCAAACTGATTTTTCATGGTCACAGAGTTCAGAAAATGGCCAAATTTTAAAAATTTGGCCACGAAATGGCCAATCTGGCAACCCTGAATTATTATTTTGAAAGACTGGAATCGAGGTTATACAATCGCGCTGATCGCAATCGTAATTTTTGGAACTTTGAAAGTTCAAGCGAGGATGCAATGCTTTAACTACCCTAACACAATTCATCTTGCACTTTAATACATTTTTATCTGCTTATTAACCTATTAATTGATATTGTCTCTTTTTATAAGGGATGTCTCTTCTTAATCCTTCCATATTCTTTGGAAGCTTGAATTTCAAGTCAATGGCCCCTTTGGTGGGCTTGTCCCATTTGGATAGGGTTCATCTGCTGAATAATAATAATAATAATAATAATAATAATAATAATAATAATAATAATAATCCAGCAGCCTCCCGTGGTAGGGGGAACTATTCAAAGCATTTATGCCCATGGGCCGACGCCATGCATCAGCTATGATATGATCGGGAGGGTTTCAGGAGGTATGGGGGGGGGGTTGTAATGAGGGGAGGGGGAGGGGGGGGAAGTAGGTGATCATCATGACCATCGGGATCAAGCAACAGCAATAACCAAAATTCACACATACACACACACAAACGCTCGAATCACTCACCCTTCCGCTTGACTTACGGGGATCGAATGCCATGTGTGTGTGTGCGTATGTGTGTGTGTGTGTGTGTGTGTGTGTGTATGTGAGACCCTTCTTATCCCAAACACAATGAGATGCAGATGATCCAATGTTTCGGAGCCATTTTTGCCTGGTATAATCGTATCACCCCCTGACTGAGAGACGTGAGGCATTGCGAGGTATTGTTGACACGCCAGCGAAGGATCCTCGCTGTTTGGCTGTCTGGATGTTTGTTTGTCTTTGTCTCTGTCTGTCTGGCTGTCTGTCTGCATGTTTGTTTGTCTGTGTCTCTGTCTGTCTGGCTGTCTGGATGGATGGATGACGGGGTCCGTCTCTGGTCATGCTTTCGAAGACCATCAGCTGCTTGGCCTTCAGAGAATGACACAGAGACTTTCGTCACTTCTGGTTGTCGATGGGCCGAATACCTTCACCCCTGAATCCTGCGTCCTCTTTGACAGAATGGTACGTGACTCATTACGTCTGATCTCTCTCTCTCTCTCTCTCTCTCTCTCTCTCTCTCTCTTCCAGGCTTTTTTACCTCTTCTTCACTCGGTATTAACTTCGACCCCTCCCCCAAAAATGTCTGTCTTTTGGTCTTGTCCCATCGCCTCTCATGGCCGCCACGGTCTCTCTCCTCCTCCTATTCCTCCACCTCCTCCTCCTCATCGCCTCCCTCCTTCTTCCATCTTCCTACCCTTCCTCCTCCTCCTCCTATCTCCCCCCTCCCTTGCGATTTCCCCTGTGTTTCCTTCCCGCTGGAACATCCCTCAATCCAAACTTATTTTCTCTCTCTTCTCTCTCTCTCTCTCTCTCCACCTCTTACGCAACTTCCTCTCCCTCCTTTCCCACACCTCCTCCTCCTCCTCCTCCCTATCCATTCTTTCCTCACTTCTTTCGAATCCTCAATTGACCCTCCCCTCCCCCCTCCTCCTCCTCCTCCTCCTCAACCCCCTCTTTCCTTCCCTCCCTCCTCTTTCCAGCTCGTGACCCTCCAATCTTTCCTCCCTGTTTCCCCTCCCATCCTGAGTCTCTCTCTCTCTCTCTCTCTCTCTCTCTCTCTCTCCTCCGGCGCCAACAGAAACGGGGTCGAGAATCCAGACATCCGGTTGCGTCAAAAAAAAGAAGAAGAAAAAATAAAGGAAATAATAATTAAAAAAAAAAAAAACTGGAAGGCCCTAGAACGGAATAACCAAATTATCTAAGCCTCAGGTTTTATTGTCCGTGCGTGTTTTTTTATCAGAGGGGGGAAAAAACACAAGGGAAAAAAACACCAAAGAAAATAACACACGAAAAAAAAAGGGGACGGTTATTAAAGTGAATTATGTCACTACGAATTTACCTCCTACTATTTCGTTAATGATTTCGTGTAGGTTCGTGAAGAAATGTTTCAGGTTATAGTGAAGGAATCGCCTGAGGATTCAGGTCACTATTTTTGTTTTTGAGGACAGAGATGCTTTGAAAGATAGATTATTGATATATATTATAAATATATATATATTATTATATATATATATATATATATATATATATATATATATATATATATATATATATATATATATATATATATATATATATATATATATATATATATATATATATATATATATATATATATATATATATATATATATATATATATATATATATATCTATCCCTATCTGTCAAACCTTAAAACAATATAAATATAATTCATACGCATCCACATGAGAGAGCGAACAAATTTGAATGTAAATCCTACCTCACTAGCAACGCTGAGAGAAACCAATCGATAACCCTAAGAAACATCATTAAATGCGAAGATATCGACTGACAATTGTCGAATATTTGTCGCGAGCGCCATTTCCCAATAATCACGGGGCGCCAGCGAGACACAGTCCTGTTTTTAACAACCTCGTCTCGTCTAGCCATCAAAAATTCGGGTCGTCTGGGGGTGTCAGTGTTTGTTTTGCCTGCTTGTGTGCGATTGTTTGCACGGGACGTTTGTTTATGACAGGCCAACCCCCCCACTTCTCTAATTAAATCAAAGCATCGGGTCGTATGTGCAGTGTTTTTGACCGTTCCATATCCAGCGCCATCAAATGTATCTTTTTATTTTTCATTTTTTTTTTTTTACTTTTCTTCCATTATTATTGCTTCGTTTGTACACTGCGTCCGCTAACTAGTATCCATCGCCATCAAATGTATCTTTTTTTATTATTTCTATATTTTTCGTTTTTTTTATATTTCCTCCTTTATTACTGTTTCGCTATTACACTGCGTCCGTTAACTAGTAAGATTTAATTGGCCCTCGTCAAAACAGGAAGTCCTGCTTGGATTTGGGCATGGGTAGTGCCGTCAGTGCGCCTCACGGGGTGCACTGTAGGTATTACTAAAGTTTCTTTGCAGCGTCCCTTTGGCCCCTAGCTGCAACCCCTTTCATTCCTTTTACTGTACCTCCTTTCATATTCTCTCTTCCTTTCTTGCTAGCCAGCCTCCCCTCACAATTCATAGTGTAACTGCTTTGAGGTTTTCCTCCTGTTACACCTTTCAAACCTCCCACTCTCAATTTCCTTTCCAGCGGTGAATGACCTCATAGGTCCCAGTGCTTGGCCTTTGGCCTAAACTCTATATTCCATTCCATTCTATTCCAGAAGCGAGGGGAAAAGTATACCAAACGTTGCCTGGACATAAACGTTGTCTTGATGTTTCGGTTTCCAGGAAAACGTTTTTAAAGTATAAATGTTGCTATGAAGTGAAGGCTCCTTAGAATTGAACTGAATATAGAATTTAGGCCAAAGGCGAAGCACTGGGACCTATAAGGTCATTCAGCGCTGAAACGGAAACTGACGGTAAAAGATTTGAAAGGTGTAACAGGAGGAAAACCTCGCAGTTGCACAGTGAAATGATTGTTAGGAGAGGGTGGAAAGTAAGATGGAAGAAAGAGAATATGAAGGGAGGTACAGTAAAAGGAACGAAAGGAGTTGTAACTAGGGGCCGAAGGCACGCTGCAAAGAATCTTACGTAATGTCTACAGTGCACCGCATGAGGTGCATTAACGGCACTAACCCCCCCTACGGGGAAAGAATCCTTAGGAAAACGTTTTAAACTATAAACGCTGCTTTGATTTTTCGACTCCCGGGAAAACGTTGTAAAGCATAAACGTTTCCTTGATGTTTTCGACTCCCGAGGAAAACGTTTTAAAGTGTAAGTGTTGTCAAAAGACTCCATATAAAAACGTTTTAAAGTATAAACTTGCCTTGCTGTTTTTCGACTTCCAGGAAAACGTTTTACTAAAATGCCAATGTTGCCATGAAGTCAAGACTCGCTAGGAAAACTTTTAAAAAAATAAACGTTGCCTTGATGTTTCGACTTCCAGGAAAACGTTTTAAAGTGACAGTGTTGTCACGAAGAAAAGACGCCCTAAGAAAACGTCGTAAAGTATAAACGTTTCCTTGATGTATCGACTTCCAGGAAAACGTTTAAAATATAAACGTTGTTCTGAATTAAGAACTTTGATGCTTTGACTTCGGGAAAACGTTTTAAAGTGAAAACGTTGCCCTGAAAATAAGGACTTTCACGCTTGGACTTCCAGGAAAACGTTTTAAAGTGAAAACGTTGGCCTGAAGTAAGGACGCTGATGCTTGGACTTCTAGGAAAACGTTTTAAAGTGAAAACGTTCCCCTGAAAATAAGGACTTTGATGCTTGGACTTCTATGAAAACGTTTTAAAGTGAAAACGTTGTCCTGAAGTAAGGACTTTGATGCTTGGAAAACGCTTTAAAGTGAATGTAATAAGGACTTTGATGCTTGGACATCTAGGAAAACGTTTTAAAGTGAAAACGTTGCCCTGAAGTAAGGACGTTGATGCTTCGATTTCAAGGAAAACGTTGAAGCTTAAATACTTCCAGCAAAACGTTCTCTCCTCCTCGGACAGTGCTTGGGAAAGGTAAACAAGTAAAAAAATGCCCCGAAGATTCTTCAGCGCAATCGAGTTTTCTGTACAGCTGCTACATCGTAAAATCAAGGCCACCGTAAATAGATCTATCTTTCGCTGGTCTCGGTATAACGCTGTATGAGCTGCGGCCCATGAAACTTTATCCACCGCCCGGTGGTGGCCTGGCCTATATCGTTGCCAGATGCACGATTATGGTTAACGTTAACCTTATATAAAATAAAAATTACTATGGCAAAGGGCTGCAATTTGGTATGTTTGGTGATTGGAGGGTGGATGGTCAACATCCCAATTTGCAGCCCTCTAGCCTCAGTAGTTTTTAAGACCTGAGGGCGGACAGAAAAAGTGCAGATAGAAAAAAAGTGCGGACAGAAAAAAGTGCGGACGGACAAACAGAGCCGGCACAATAGTTTTCTTTTGCAGAAAACTAAAAAAAAAAAAAAAACACTACTTTTGTCCAAGTCTAGAATTTCCAAGACATTGAGGCAAAAGGTTTAGATAAAATACTAACCTTTCCATTTTATAAGTGTTCCATGATTAAGAAAATGAACTTAAAAGCTAGAGGTCTGGATTGTCCAGGAGTCCAGCAGCTGGACTTGGACTGCTGGAAACCACTGATTTCTCAGGGGATAGCGAAAGAGTTGTATGAAAGAGCGGTTGAGGTTCCTGCGCTCTGGGGAAGGGAAATATGAGATACAGCTTCGAAAGATGTTGTGGATAGCTTTGTGTTGCATGCTTGCTTGACGAGGTGTGATATGGAAAGACTGATATGGAAAGACAAAGCTCACTCTACGACGAGGTACTGGCTAAAAAATTTCACTCTAGGACGTGGTACAGGCCAAAAATATTCACTCTAAGGACGAGGTACGGGCCAAAAATACTCACTCTAGGAAGAGGTATGGGCCAGATATACTCACTTTAGGACGAGGTATGGACCAAAAATATCATACTCTAGGACGAGGTATGGGCCAAAAATACTCTAGAAAAAGCTATGGGCCGAAAATATTCTAGAACGAGGTATGGGCCAAAAATACTCTAGAAAAAGCTATGGGCCGAAATATTCTAGAACGAGGTATGGGCCAAAAATACTCTAGAAAAAGTTATGGGCCGAAAATATTCTAGAACGAGGTATGGGCCAAAAATACTTTAGAAAAAGCTATGGGCCGAAAATATTCTAGAAAAAGCTATGGGCCGAAAATATTCTAGAACGAGGTATGGGCCAAAAATACTCTAGAAAAAGCTATGGGCCGAAAATATTCTAGAACGAGGTATGGGCCGAAAATATTCTAGAACGAGGTATGGGCCGAAAATATTCTAGAACGAGGTATGGGCCAAAAATACTCTAGAAAAAGCTATGGGCCGAAAATATTCTAGAACGAGGTCTGGGCCAAAAATACTCACTCTAGGACGAGGTATGGGCCAAAAATACTCACTCTAGAACGAGGTACGGGCCAAAAATACTCATTCTAGCTCGAGGCAACCGTTGATGGTGAAAAGGGGGTCAGATTCTCTCCGACACTCCAGGAAAATAATAGATTAAAATAGTCAATGACATGTCATCTCCTGCAGTAACCGAACCCTATCAGGACTGCAAAAAAAAACCGCCCCTATTACCAGCAATGACATTCGCAGGATATATACACAAATTACAACTGCGATTAAAAAAAAAAAAAAAAAAGAAAAATGGGACCAGGAAATAACGTGTAATTACACAGATGATATAAGGCTAGAACAAATGACATTCGCATGGGCTCCTCGCCCAAGTGGATGTTACGCTAAAAAAAAACTAAAATAAAAAATGTCGAGTCGAAACAGAAACTGGAAGAGTTAGGAGCTAATTTTGGGAGTCAGCTGACGAATTTTGTCACCCTGCACAGGATACTGGAACACTTGACAGGATATAGCACGGGGGCCGGGGGGGGGGAACACTAGGCTATCTTACCTTCCCCTTTCTGGGGGATACGACTGTGAGGAGAAAAAAGCTATTATGCGTACGGGGAAAATTTTGTATCATAGTTCTGTCTGCTGTAATAACTTCCAAGTCGTTTCGCGGAGAGAGAGAGAGAGAGAGAGAGAGAGAGCACAGCTTTAATGCTGGTCTTAGTAACTCGGAGTAGACGTAACACTGACACAATAAATATGGATAGCCGGAACAAAAGAAGAGAAAAGGGGATTAAAAGAACCGAATAACTGATGAACGGGTAGAAAATCAGGTATCGAGAGATTGCTGTAACCAACCTACCTTGTTCATGGGACTACAATACTATCAATAAAGATTTTAACCTGATTAGGCGAGTTTTTCTTGAGTTTTTTCCTCCTATATTCGCAGAGATCCTGGGAGTTTAATTTTATTCTATGAAATTGAAGCCGTCAAGCCAAGCACTGTGGTAGGCACTTTCGGTTATTCAACGCTTAAGACAGTGAAAATAGGGAGTTAGAGTGGCTGGACAGCAAGATACAGAGATCCAGAAAATAATAGGATTCTATGAGCAAAAACTGCTCTAACTGAAAGTCTCCGGAAATTTTAACATATTGACAGAAAAGAACAAAAGGTGATCACTTTCTTGCAGACAGATCTGTAACGTTCAAAAAATAATCATAGCAGCATGAGTCTTTAATTGGAGAAAGAAATCCACAATCATGTATGGGTACCCACTGACAAGGGGAATCGTACAGAATCTCGAAAGTTCTCTATTTAGCTTCATTCTCAAATATATTGGTTCCCATACATAACTGTGGTTTTGATTCCCCAGATTAGTAAAGTAGGCGAGGGCTACTACAGTGGGCTAAAGGCCCATTTCAGCAGACAAAAGTCTCTCACTGGATTTGTCGTTCGGATGAAATTTGCAATACTTAGCCAGCCAACCAAGATATGAAAGGAATATAATGATTGCCAACGGATTATTTTACTCCTAGGCATAATCTTTCTAATGATTATTCAATGCAATACATTAAAACGCTAATCACTACATAATTTCACCTTTTATTCTGCCACGCCATTTTTAGTTTTCTGAAAAGAAAACTGTTGTGCCGGCTTTGTCTGTCCGTCCGCACTTTTTTCTGTCCGCACTTTTTTCTGTCTGCACTTTTTCTGTCCGGCTTCAGATCTTAAAAACTACTGAGGCTAGAGGGCTGCAAATTGGTATGTTGATCATCCACCCTCCAATACACACCAAATTACAGCATTCTAGCCTCAGTGGGTTTTTTTTTTATTTGAGGTTAAAGTTAGCCATGCTCGTGCATTTGGCAACGATATAGGCCAGGCCACCACCTAGCAGTGGTTAGAGTTTCATGGACCGCGGCTCATAAAGCATTATACCAAGACCACAGAAAGATAAATCTATTTTCGGTGGCCTTGATTACACGCTGTAGCAGCTGTACGGAAAACTCGATCGCGCCAAAGAAACTTCTGCGCATTTCTTACATGTTTTTACCTGGCCACAGAAATCTCCCGAAGGAAAATATCATTCTGACCGAACAACAAAGACCTGTACTTCACTGCCACTTTTTTTTTACATCTATTTTTTTTTTTTTTTGAAGTCACATCGGATGTGGTAGCAGCAACAGGAAATTTCCGTGCTTGGCTGAGTCCATGACCAGGCAGATAACAGATACAAGGACAGACTAATAAAACATAAAAAAAAAAAAGAAATCCCTCCTGTTCGGGAGCGTCGGCGAGAAACTTTTACACAATTTCAAACTGGTAAAAAATGCGCAATCGAGTTTTCTGTACAGCCGCTACAGTGTATGATCAAGGCCACCGAAAATAGATCTATCTTTCGGTGGTCTCGGTATAATGCTGTATGAGCCGTGGCCCGTGAAATTTTAATCACGGCCCGGTGGTGGCTTATCCTATATCGTTGCCAGAAGCACGATTATCGCTAACTTTAACCTTAAGTAAAATAAAAACTACTGAGGCTAGAGGGCTGCAGTTTGGTATGTTTGATGATTGGAGGGTGGATGATCAACATACCAATTTGCAGCCCTCTAGCCTCAGTAGTTTTAAAATCTGCTCTCAATTTCCCCTTCAGCGGAATGACAGAAAAAGTGCGGACAGAAAAGTTCGGACAGAAGAAAGTGCGGATGGACAGACAAAGGCGGCACAATAGTTTTATTTTACAGGACAGTTTTCTTGAAAATTCGCCTTAATCCGGCTTAAAGTGACATTCTTGGTTCGTTTAGCTTCTCTGGTTCTGAATAAAGAGCTGATGCTACAATAACCTGATTTACTTGGGAATGGAATGGAATGTAGAGTTTAGGCCTAAGGTCATTCAGCGCTGAAGGGGAAATTGAGAGCAAAGGAGGTTTGAAAGGTGTAACAGGGGGCAAACCTCGCAGCTGCACGAGAGAGAGAGAGAGAGAGAGAGAGAGAGAGAGAGAGAGAGAGAGAGAGAGAGAGAGAGAGTATGGAACAATTGTTAGGAGAGGGTGGGTAACAAGATGGACGAAAGATAATATGAATGGAGGTACAGTAAAAGGGATGATAGGGGTTGCAGCTAGGGACCGAAGGGACGCTGCAAAAACCCTTTTTAATAATGCCTACAGTGCACCCCGTGAGGTGCACTGACGGCACTATCAACCTATGGGGACTGATTTACTTTGGGTGTTTTGTCATTGAAACGATGCGTTACAAGACAATTCATCAATATCAATGGGAATATTTACTGAATCGTTTTTACTCACTTTTTATGTTCATGTTTAGGTGTGGACATTTTCTTCCATGTTCTGTATCTAAGTATATTTAATAACCTCAAAGAACTCGCCTCGATTCAACACAAAATAGGCTGAGTGTCTTGTACATGTCAGGAACCAGTCCCAAGAGCAAGTAGTACTACGTGAATGCTTAAGAAATATGTAAGATTTCGTGGCTGAAGCCTCCAGTTCTGTTCAATGATTCTATTCACTGGCAACAACAAGAATACAAGAACCAATTATATTCCACGTCGTTACCAATCGACAGATAATTAGAAATGCAGACTTCACCTACAAAATCTTATATATCTCCTAAGCATTCACGCAGCACCATTGCCTCTCGGAAATCGTTCTGGACATGCATACAAGACAACTTGCTTTGGTATTGAATCGAGTCAAGTTCTTTGAGTTTGTTAAATATATCTATATACAACAAAGCATGCAGTAAGACGCAAATATTATTGGGTGTTATTCACAAGTCGTAGAAAACCTGTGTACAAGAGTTAAAAGACAAGAAACTCTTGGAAAAAAGAAGGAATTTGCAATTTGGCTCTCGAGTTTCGAGTCTCGTTTCCACGTTTGTAGGGAAAAGGAAGTATGCGTCGAATTCATTTAATCCCCTAAGCTCTTTAAGGGTAATTTCAACGTCTTAATTTGGACGTAATGGCCGACCCCTATGCAAACCCTATCCAAACGTTGGACCTGTTCACCTCTTATTTCAAAGTTATCTCTATTCTCTCTTTGCTTTCCATTCGTTAGGGACCTTGTTCAGCCTCTTATTTCGAAGTTATGTTGACAATATTGTTCAGAAAAAGAGTAATTTTGTGTTAATAAACTCTCTCTCTTTCCTCATTGTTTAAGAACATTCATTCTTGTGTTAAGTTCATTCTTTAGGGACATTTATTCTTATCTCAAAGTTATGATGAGAATATTGTTCAGAAAAAAAAATTTTTGTTGATAAACAATTTGTGTTAATAAACTCTCTCTCCATTCTTTAGGTCTTGTATGTTTAGGTTTGCATTAAGCAAAATTAAAATTCTTATTTCAACTCGACAATCTTAACATCCCTTAAATGTTATTTTGAGAATATTCTTTTCATATAAAAATGTCAATTTTGTGTTTATATATATTATATATATATATATTCAATATGATGATCCTCTGTCTTATTTCTCATACTGGTATATTTCTCATTATGTCCAGTATCTTATCATTATCGGGGTTACTGTTGAGTATTTAATCATATACATATAGAGGCTACGTTCAATCTACAGCCTTCTTCTATATTCATTATAAGTTATTATTGTTTAATAAATGCCTAGACCATCATATTTGTCTTGACTAGCATCTATTTGTCAAACACATCATTAATGCCTAGCATCTATTTGTCCTCAAAACATCATAGAATTTATCCTCAAGTCACATCATTAATGTGCCTAGCATCTATTTGTCCTCAAGTCACATCATTAATGTGCCTAGAATCTATTTGTCCTCAAATCACATCATTAATGTGCCGAGTATCATATTTGTCCTCAGCATGTGCCTGGCATCATATATGTACTCAAGTCACATCATTAATGTGCCTAGAATCTATTTGTTCTCAAGTCACATCATTAATGTGCCTAGCATCTATCTGTCCAAAGTCACATCATTAATGTGCCTAACATCATATTTGTCCTCAAGTCACATCATTAATGTGCCTAGCATCTATTTGTCCTCAAGTCACATCATTAATGTGCCTAGCTGTCAAACTTCTCAGTTCCAGAGGTACTTTATTCCTCACACCGCTGGACTGTGGAACAACTCTCCTTGTATTTTAATAATCTAAATACATCTTTATCTATCATTTAATTAATTTGTTCATTCATTTTTTTTCTATTAACTGACCACGTCCTTCTGTTACTTCTTTCTCACGAATACAATGTTCTTTGGAAGCCTGAATTTCAAGTCAGTGGGCTTGTTCCATAAGAATATGGTTCATCTTCTGATTAATAATAATAATAATAATAATAATAATAATAATAATAATAATAATAATAATAATAATAATAATAATAATAATAATAAGTAGCTCTCTTCTGATCAGTTTCACATTACCATGAACAAAGTGTTTCAACAAGGAAAGTCCGGCCATTGCAAACACACACTCTTACAACCTCACTTCGACCTGCGGACGCTCGTAGAGCTGCAGAAAATAAGTATTCGTTTCTGTAATTAAATATTTCCCTCTCCAAGTTGCCATTTCATTAATGACTGATGGAGTCGCATCGAGTGTCATCGCGGTGACGGAGTTTTCATCAGTGCTAATGAAGGCATCCATTGGACGCTTCGAGTTTCATAGTTGATAGATAGCCTGACTGTCAACTGTACTTATCACATCCCAGCTCATCCCAGTGGAGCTGCTGTTCCGTATCTGAACAGACAGACACATACACACACAAACACACATATATATATATATACTGTATATATATGTATATATATATATATATATATATATATATATATATATATATATATATATATATATATATATATATATATATATATATATATATATATATATATATATATAGAGAGAGAGAGAGAGAGAGAGAGAGAGAGAGAGAGAGAGAGAGAGAGAGAGAGAGAGAGAGAGAGAGTGAGTATATGTGTTCTTTTAATATCTACAGTGAACTCTTGAGATCTCAAAATCCTCACTTCTGGTTTACATCTATCACTAAACGATTTGAATCCAGGTGGGAACTGAATAAAGAAAACTTACGTGATGGGATTCAAACCCCAACGGCCTTTTAACAGCCAAGCTACCACTGAACCTTCTATCCAACAAAGAACAAAGAACTACAGAAATCTATTTCAGCTCATATATACCAGATCACTTTTATTTGGGATGGAATAGACCCACCCTCACCATTGCGTCATCGTTTATAGCAGCTGCTAACCCAGAAAATTAACAGTATAAAGTTTATATGGACAAAAATATGATAGGAACGAGTCCTGTCTACATACCTTGAACCTGTTCCCAAAATCCATTTGAATTATAAGTGCAAAGTTTTCTGGGAAGAAGAAACTGAATCTACTTAGAATTATAGATAAAGTTTTAAGAACCCTGTTTATCAAATCCTATCTTATCTTGAACCTATTTAGAAGCTTAAAACCATTTGATTAATAAAGTAGGAAGAAAAGTTTACTGAAAGTTTACAGATCTTGAACCTATTCAGAAAAGTACTATATCGAATCCTATCTACACATCTTGAACCTGTTCAGAAGGAAAACCCCATTTGAATTTTAAGTGTAAAGTTTTCTAGGAAGGAAAATATACTATATCGAATCCGGTCTATAAATCTTGAAACTATTTAGAAGCTGAAATCCATTTGCAGACTGCCAAACAAAAGTAAACATCGTTTGTACTGTTCGTCTTTATTCCCAAAGGAACAATTAGTCAATGACCCATGGACTGTAACTGTTAAACATTCTTATAGACGTAACCCTAACAAATTATAAGCGTAAAGTTTTCTACGGAGGAAAGTGTACTGGGATCGAATCCTATTTATATTTCTTAAACCTATTAAGGAACTAAAATCCATTTGCAGAACGCAAAAAAGGAATAATCTTCTGTACTACTGGTCATTCTTCCCAATAAACCAACAGGTCAATTACACGTAGATTATCGTTGTTAAATATTCTTATAGACGTAACCCTGAAAAATTTTCAAGTGTAAAGTTTTCTAGGGAGAAAAATACACTAGGATCGAATGCTATCTATACATATTGAACCTATTTAGAAGTTTCAAATCCATCTGCAGATTGCCAGACAAAAATAAACATCGTCTGCACTACTGGTCACTAATACAGAAGGAACAGTAAATCACTTATCCACAGAATATCACTATTAAACATTCCTATATACGATTAAACCCATCGGCTCTGTACGTGCTACTCTTTTCCCTCGCAGGAAGGGGGCCATCACCCTCCTTGGACAGGTGAAATGAAAACGACCCTTACGTCGTCGGAAGAAGCGGGCGTGTGATACCTCGGCTTAACTAACAAATAGTCTAATCAGGTGTTTTAGTGCCACGGTTGGAGCTAATGACCGGAAGCTGCCATCTTCCTGCCAGCCATAGCTGTCAAATCTTCCATCACGGCGGTAAGCAAGAGGCGATGGACGGAGGAACCTTAAGGTTGAGTTTTCCACTGGCCAGTATGGGAATTCCGACCGATCACGCCTCTCCTTCGCGAGCAAACAGCTTTCTTATGGTTAACAAGGGTTAAATTATTTTTAAATTAGTCCCTGTCATAAAACATATAGGGGTGGAGGGGAAAAACAACAATTAAGAAGTAAATGCCGCGGTCACGGTAAATAAGTACACACATTATATATTATATACATACATACATACATACATATATATATATATATATATATATATATATATATATATATATATATATATATATATATATATATATGCACCTATATACTTAGAGGTAAATAGATCAGAGATTATTGCAAGAAATAAAGCTTATATTTCTTATTACTGGAATTAAAACCTTATACAAAAAACTAACAGAGTATCTATGTATCCACGAGGGTAGTATTAAAGCTAAAGATCTCGCCTTCCATTGTTTCATCTTCCTCGTGACCTTAGACTTCACACAGTTAGCCCCTTCATCCATCAGCAGGGAAGGTGCATAAGCTGAGCGTAGGAGACAGACTCCTAAATACATGGGTTCCATTCTCCTCTTCCCTAATGAACTCTCACATTTCCTAGAAATTAGGACCCATCCTTCCCAATACCCCTGTCACTCTATCCAACACTATCTAGTGCTTCTCTTCTTCCCACATGACTGAGCCATCTCAAAACACTCCAATCCATCCTCCTGCTTATGGCAACCTCTTTACTCTTCAGACCACTGGGCTCACATTTGCAGGGCCTGTGGTTCAATCTTGGTATGGTCCCATAAGTCAACCTACCTGTGAATGGGTATCGGAGACAAGGAAAAGGATTGGGCCTAGCAACTTCATCCCTAATTACCATCTGAGAGCTGTAAGACCAAATATATATATATATATATATATATATATATATATATATATATATATATATATATATATATATATATATATATATATATATATATATATATATATATATATATATATATATATATATATATATATATATATATATATATATAGAATATATCAGTTTATATATATATATATACACATACAGTAGAACTTCAGTTTTGTCGTAACCCATTCCAGAAAGTCTGACGAAAACCAAGTCATACGAAAACTGAAGCAATAATACCCACAAGAAATAATGAAAATCCCATTAGTTCATTCCAGACACCCAAAAATATTAACAAAAACGACATTTTATAAAGAATAACTATAGTTTTACATACAGAATACAATGAGAAATAAATATAAATGACTAATGAAATGGATAAATGAACATTTAACATCACTTTTTGCCTTTATTGAAGACTCTTGTTGGTGTATGGAAGAAGGCAAGGAGGGGAGAGGGAGGAGGAGAGGTTATTGTTTGGTAGGGGAATCCCATACATCCTGGAGACATTGGCCACGCATACACCACTTTCATACTTTGCTACAAGTTCTTTCTTGAATTCAATTGTGTTTCTCACTTCTTTATTGAAGGGTTGACACTCGGAACTTTATTTGGACCCATGGTGGCTTATTTAGCAGTTGCACTCAATTAAAAAGCACAAAAACAATGGATTATTATGAAATGTTTCTGATGAATGTGCGGGGTGATGCTCACTCAACGAGAAACAAAGGCAGACTGGGTAATGAACGCATGGGATACTTTGTGTGGGCACTTGATTCCTGGGAATGAGTGGCCAAGTCATGTGGTCAGGCATATGAGTTTGGTATAGACCATTTTCAACTGTACGATAACTGAGCAGATGTACAAAAACTGGGACAAAATTTCAACGAAAAAAGTCTACGAAAACAGAATCGTATGAAAACTAGGGCACACGAAAACCAAGGTTTGACTGTTTATATATATTTATTAAATGACTTTATGTTGCTACTCTGTTCTGCTTGATATTATTCATTATTACTATCACTGTTAATAACTTTCTGTTATTACACTACTATGAAGGTTCTTCTTTCTTAAAAGTTTTATAATTGATTTATATACTTTCTTAAATGCTTCCCAAAGATCAAATTTAAGAGGATGATATCCCCTCTAAAACTTATTACTCTCATGACAGAGGCCAAAATATCATAGAAATATTCCTCTGATCTATGTTTCTTCACAAAGGCCATACTGTTGCACTGGTGATCAATTCATCTTGGCCATCCCTTAGATCACATGGCAGATGATCCATCCTATCATGACAGACTCACTGACCTTCAATGAATCTATACCTACCTGAGTCAGATGTTGAAGCAATCTGATTGCCCATAGGAAACAGAGTACTTACTTTCCTAAGAGAGCATCATCACAGTGTGGGGACCCTCAACAGGTACTCTTTAACCTCTAGGAACTGGTTTTCCTTGAAGCTGTGAAGTGTAAGAAGTACCAGTACTCGCTGATGGTAGTTGAGTTCCTCTAACATGGTCCCATTGGCCTAATCAGTGTTGGAATGGAATGGAATATAAAATTTAGGCCAGTGGCCAAGTGCTGGGACCTACGTGGTCAGTCAGTGCTGAAAGGGGAAACTGGAAGTTAAAAAGAATTTAACGGTGTAACTGGAGAAAAGCCTCGTAGTTGCACTATGAAACAACTCTAGGAGAGGGTGAAAAGTAAGATGGAGGAAAGAGGATATCAACAAGGTAGAGTAAAATTAATGGAAGGGGTTGCATCTTGGGGCCAAGGGGATGCTGTACAGAACCTGAGTAATGCTTATAGTGCATTGCATGAGGTTAACTGACAGCACTACCACCCAACAGGGTCACCAGAGTACCGTCTTAATCATGCCAGGAGCATTCACACAGCCTTTAGCTAATATAATTTTGCTGGAAAGAAGTGTCGAATCTGCTTTACCTTCCATTCCTGACAGGGCAGCAATGTGTCAACTGAGTTGCCCAGGCAATTACGAAAGATGGATTTGTACAACAAATCAATTTAATTTTTCTAGGTGCATGATATACCCATCATTTATGTGATGTCCTGCCTCCCAACAGTACTCATTACAGCAACTGATCTACTGATATTCATGAATGAAGTGTCCAGGATTCACGAGGACGGGAAAATAGGTATGTGCAAAAAGGAATCATTTTGTTTTTAAAAATCACGTTTGTTAATAAATATAATAATGCCATTTCATGATTGTATTCTCTAAGATTAGCATAGAAATCTTCTGAGAACAATTCCATGTACTTAATAACCAATGAAGTATGCTCCTGTAAAACATAGTTCTCTCAATTCCAAGTCTATGTTTTAAGGCATATCATTTCCCTTTAAGTTAACATTACTATTATCTAAATAATGTCTTACATTCTGAAGATACAACTTGGATTTAAATAAGTCACAACATTACCCACCATATTCCTAGTTCCAGTACTATCTCCTAGTGTAAATTCCTTGTATTAAGAAGTCGGATTGAACTTTAGAAGTGATTCATGCCACATGAATTTGTCATGACCTCATTTATGGTTTGAAACTGATATGACCATCACTGAAGCAAAAAGTCCCCTAAATATCCCCTTCATTACATGGTCACTGTAATTGTTGTAGGATGGAATGGAATGGAGTACTGAGCTTAGGCCAAAGGCCAAGCACTGGGACCTATAAGGTCACTTAGTGCTGAAAGGGACACTGAGAATAAAAAGGTTCTAAAGGTGTAACAAGAAGAAAACCTTACAGTTGCACCATGAAACAATTGTTAGGAGAGGGTGCAAAGTAAGATGGAAGAAAGAGAACATGAATGGAGGTACACTACAAGGAATGGAAGGGGTTGCAGTTAGGAGACGATGGGACACTGCAAAGAACCTTAAGTAATGCCTACGGGGATGAAGAAGTGCAGACTAATTCAAGGTCTACAGTAAATAAAAAGGTAGCCTCTGAAAATAATGACACCGACTTCAACAGAAATTGTATAATCATGAAACTGGTAAATCATAAACCACACAGGAAATTAACAAAAAACTGTTTATTCTAAAAATATGTCTTTATTGAGAAAAAGCAAAACATTGGCTTCAATACGTTTGTACAATGTATCATAAAATCTGGAAAAAAATTAGCATAAATTTCAACACATTTACAGATCTGTACAGTACATTAATATAAATCATTGTAAATATGCCTAACATTACAAAACTTGAGAAATATATTTCAATTGAATTCAAAAATTCCGTGTCTCACTATTCCAGGTAAATACCGGACAATTTTGTTATATACATTTACTAATGCATAAGTTTGAGAATTATTTTCAAAATGTCTTCCTCCACATCAATATTTCAGAGACTTTTGAATCTTGATGGTTACCAAAGTCTAAACACAAGTTTTGTCACTGTTTCCTTTAAAAAGTAAATAAAACAAAAGAAAAACATTAAAAATTTTAATGACAACCTGATAATAAGTAACAAGTTATGGTATTCACGGGTAAATAAAAACCAAAAACTTTATTTCTTTTTGTAAAATAATATGATTTCATGTAAAAAATATGCTATTTTCTTGCCTAAAACAAGACATTTCACATTAGTAATCGAACTGAACTCTTCTTAAGGAGGGGTTTAACGGACGATGCAGGCAAGAGGTTTTGGATTTTCATTATTGACCCCTTAAACCTGACATTGCATCCCTGATTCTTATTCCTTAGATCACTGACAATGTATGTGACACATAGTAAATACTACATTAACAAGTATACAACACAGCACAGGGACAACTGCAAGTCAACATTTCAGGTACTCGAAAGTGTTTGATACACAACGGACTCACTGCATCCAGAAAATAAAACTCTTCCACACACTAGCCTTTCCTTTCAGGCGTATATTTAAACTTAAAAAATTTCTCCTGAAAGTTATAAATTTTTTCCTTTGCAGATTTTCAACAACAATAAAAGTATGAGTATCAAATCTAGGTACGTCTCTCAATTGGTAGCCCAGCAATAAAACAACGACAGTAGATTCTGCACACCAAATATAAAGAGAAGAAAAGTTTTTGAGCACGGCAGGGCAGTGTACAGGGGGAACGGACGGGATCGCTGGGCCGCTAAAATGAAGGGCATTGTTGCTACAAATATTGTAGGGCACACTCGATCAATTCTAACTCCCCCGTTGTGAGAATGAAATAAAGATAGAGAACTGTGTGTACATGGCACAAATAAATTCTCCAGTCCCAGTGCTATTGCGATGCTGCTGCCGCTTGAGCCTTCTTCCTGTCAGCGGCAGCTTTGTTTGCTTTGTTTTTATTTGCATTGGTTTGTGGTTCTTCCGACGGAGGCGGCGGGACGTAAGGACGCCAATTCAGACACTTCGGATCGATCTCCTTGTAGTCGGCTCGCCGGCGTTTTTGACGTTCAAGGAATTCTTCCAGTAAGTCCTGTTGAATTTACAATTATGTATACAGAAATGCGCTTAATTGGAACTGGAAAAAAAAATTTAGTGCTAAGACCAAGTGCTGTGATCTATTAAGTCATTCAGCGCTGTAAAATAATGTTGAGGCAACTGTTAAGAGAAGGTGGAAAGTAAGATGGAAGACAGAGTGTATGAAGTGAAGTGCAGCAAAAGTAACGAAAGGGGTTGCAGCTAGGTGCCGAAAGAATGCTGCAAAGAACCTTAAGCACTGCCTACAGTGCACAGCATGAGGTGCATTGACACACTACCCCCTATAGGGGAAAGGCACTTAATGAACTCAATATAATTCATATCAAAAGGTAAACCAAAGATATATCACTTATATTTTTAAATCTACAAGAATATACGGGACAAGTTTAGACGATTCTCACTTAACTCGTGAAATTCATTATATTTACTAATACAATAAAGAACAAGCTTCATATCTAAAGCAAATGCAAGAATTTTTGCCATGCAGCATTGTCCTAGAGAATCCATCCAATCAGGCCGCATGTGAGCAACGGCAACACAATTACTCTGCAACAAACATTTTATTTCCCATTCATCATTTCCAAGGATGCTTATGCACTCTATGTTATGCAACTATGAAATCCAACATAGTAACATCCTTTATGTGCTGAAACTGAATACCCATCACTGCAAATTGAAAATTGTGTTTTGATTTCAAGTGTCATTTATAGCTAATTTCATGATATACTGTTTTTGGTGCCGTGTTACAGGTACATATAAAATGAGCTAAAGTTTTTTCCTTATCCATGAATTTTCTGATGACCTGAAACTGTAAAGAATACTAAAACACCAATGCAAATTTTTATCATCATGATAGCTATAATTACAAAACGGGTAAATATAATTCAATTACGGTAATCCTTCAATTATCCAAATTAATAGAGCCAAGGGTCCACTGGATAATGGCAAAATCTGAATAAGGGCGAGTAAGAAAATCCAGGGGTAACCTTCCTCAACTAACCTTGTCAATACCACATGTAACTGGAAACACTCAGTATGCTTATAAACAACAACCAACACCACTTTACACTGAAAACTTTATGCAAAAGGCAATTATCTACCTTTTTCCCAATATCTATAACAAAATACACTGCATACTTATTTTTACCTACAGCCTACCATGGTTTTATGACCGTCAATGTACTTTTATACAGCAACTTCCTTATCACTTGTTACCATATTGTATTACCATACACGAAATAAAAATTTGTAGGCTATGTGTGAACTATGGACCTCGGCTAGCCCAGATGTTTAACTAATAGTATCCATTTGTAAAAGTCAAATAAGCTATTACAGCTGTATTTAAAAGGTAATGGTAATGAAAGTGTTATTTTATTTACAGAATCCATTTATGCTGTATTATTATACTGATATTATCATCGTAATGCGTATAAAAAAAAAAGACTGTCCTGCCATTTGTAATGTTTACGTTCTCAGAATCAGCTGATAGGGCCTACTACCAAAAGAATTAGGAAAGTAATTTTTTAGCTGCTTAAAGAAACAAAAGTATTAATGGAGTTATTTTATTTTTATTTTTGTACATTATTAAATGTAAAATGGGTATACAAAGGTAAACTAACATACTTTATGTTAAAGGAAAATCCCTCAAAATCGCAAAACAGCTGTTTCCTGATTCGTTTGTTTACCGATGGAAACAAACTTCAGTTCCCCCCCCGCTCTCTCTTTCTTTCTCTTAGTACTGTACTTATCCTTTAATGAAATAAGAATTACTGTACCATAAACATAAAAACACAAAACTAAGACTCTGGGAAGCTTACGACACCATCGAATGAGTATGTGCATACGTACATACATTACCATTTTTTTTCTTTGCTTGATTTGCTGTACTGTTCTTATTACAAGCTTAGTTGACTGAGTATGATTATCACATATATTATAACAGTACATAAGAGAATACTTTATAACTGTTGATATTTCATCTCTAATCACTGTAAAAATATTTGAAATGCGAATTTCACATGTAAGGCAAGACGAAACCAAACAGGCTTTACCAAGTTCACTGACGTCATGGAGTGAGTGTGTGCATATATACATACCCTACTCACGACTGCATTTATCTTTTGGTTTGTAACTAAAAAAAAAAAAAAAAAAATAAAAAATACAGTAAAAATATTTACGAGAATACTGTAGCATAAAATACAAACAAAATAGTGTAGGAGTGTGTGTGTTACTGTATTAGGCTTTAATGTACACATACCTCAGTTCTCTCTCTCTCTCTCTTTCTCATATACCAGTACTATACATAATCTTTAATGAAACATCAATTACTGTACCATAAACATAAAAACAACTAAATAAACTCCAGGAAGTTAACGACACCAACGAATGAGTGTGTGCATATGTACGTACATGTTGTTATATTTTTTGCTTTGCCTGATTTACTGTACCAAATTTCATTACAAATTTAGTTGACTCTAAGCATGATTACCACACATATTATAACGGTACACAAGAGAATATTTTATCACTGTTAAGTTCCACTTGTAATTACCGTGACAATATTTAAAATCCGAATTTCACATGTACACATCACAAAACCAAACAGGTTGTAGAAATTTTATTTTTCCCACGCCATGGAATTCGTGTGTACATACGTATTGCCATTTTTTTTTTGCTTTGATCGATTTAATGTACCGCACCTTCATTACAAGTTCAGTTGACTTTAAGCATTATCACTCATATCATAACAGTACAAAAGAAAATACTTTACCACTGTTCATATAATTTCTAATCACTGTAAAAATATTTAAAATACAAATTTCATATGTAGGCATGACAAAACCAAGTAGGCTGTAGCGAGTTTACTCACGCAAAGGAATTAGTGGGTAAGTACGTGTTGCCATTTTTCTTCTTTTTTTTGCTATGCTTGGTTTACTGTATATACCATATTTCATAACAAGTTTAGTTGATTCGAAGTATGATCATCACATGTATTATAACAGTACACAAGAGAATATTTTATCACTTGATATTTCATCTTCGCTGTTTCTCTCTCTCTCTCTCTCTCTCTCTCTCTCTCTCTCTCTCTCTCTCTCTCTCTCTCTCTCTCTCTCTCTCTCTCATACCTAATGGACATAGTTGCATTTATCTTTTGGTTTGAAAGAATAAAAAATGAGAAAATACAGTAAAAATATAAATGATAATTCTACAGCAAAAAAATATAAATAAAAAGTGAAGGAGTGTGTATGTTACTGTACTTAGACTTTGATGTAAACGTACCTTGGTTCTTGTTCTCTCTCTCTCTCTCTCTCTCAGCACTGTTCATAACCTTTAATAAAATGTGAATTACTACATCATACAAATAAAAACACAAAACCAAACAAGCTCTATCAAGTAAGGTCTACGCAGCCCTCTTCACCCATCCAACACTGCATCCCCACCCCCTGCCAGCCACAGAAACTGGTCCCCAGCTCCAGCCACCTTCCAAAACAACACCTCTGAGCCTTCCTCTCCCCAGCCTTACTGCTCCTTCCCTCCAATGGCACCACAACATCTGACCGGCCCCCACCTTGGAAACTTCTCGAGGCCTCACCCAACCCCCCAAAATTTTTCCTGGTCAGTCGAAGCATCAACAGTGTTACCAACATTTTCTTGAGGCCACACAGCATTGCCAACCATAGGAAGGCAGTTTTTTAAAATATTTTTAAATTTATATATTCGTATATCTTTGGTGCCTTGATCCCTTTTCTGGGTGTGTTGGATAATGTCAGGTTGTGGATAAAGGTGATCCAGATAATTGAAGGATTACTGTACTGTGATATCACAAAAAGTAAATTTCTTTGGCTTCCTATTCCCATTTTTCAATCTTCAATGTTTCTGAACTAACAAAACTACCCTGTCTGTAGCATATTTTGTAATGAGTTCTTGCAGGGTATTCCATTCTTTTCACTGAAATTTATGAAGTAAGTTGTTTCATCAGGATTTATTAACTAGTTACCATATAGTAAAAAGATTTGGTTACTGTTGGCAGCAGTTAGAATTTCATGGGCTTTAATTTCTATCCTCATTATTTGACCTTAAACGTAAAAAAAAAAAAAAATGAAATCAAAGTTTAAATGTATGATGATGTTTGCTTTCCCAACCGATAGTCACATGTTCTAAGATATTATAAAATTGAACTGTTCACGAAAACAAAAAATACCAGCAGCAATTTTTCTTACAAGAAAATAAAGTTGGGTGTTTACCCGAGTCTGCTGAAACAGAATACAGGCAGTCCCCGGGTTACGGCATTCCGACTTTATGGTGCTTGGCTTATGGTGCCATTAACCTGATTTTACAGCGCCGTAAGCGGTTTTACACTGCCGTACCCGGGTTACAGCGCGCCACCGGGAACAGAACACCCCCATAAACCAGGGACTGCCTGTACTGCTTATACTTAGTGAATGGTTAAAGCATCAAATATTGTCCCTGTGGCCATTAAGATCCTGTGGATGGACAACTTAAAAGAATTTTTGTAACGAGTGTTACATACTATTACATACCACCCACAGCAGCAATTTTCAAAACATAAATACTGAATGCAACGTGAAACGTTCTCCTTACCTGTCTCTTCAGTAGAATGTGCTTGCCTTTCCAGTACTTCATCATCCCCATCGCTTGGAAAGTACTGACAATGTCGTACGAATTCACAGCCATCTCAGCACTCATATCTAAAAATGAGGGTAAGTTTTTAGAATACAAGCGAGTATGCTCTGTAAAAATATTTTCTTCGTGGTGGAGATCTTACATTCTTAGAGTAATCACACTACACAATGAAACATGGACCAATGTCAAATGATATTGTGAATTTTAAAGTGTTATTTTCAAAGCCATTATTGTAGGTCTATCCATACAGCTTATTTTATGCAAAGATTCAGTAAAATAGGAAAATGTTACCTATTACTTAAAAGGACAGAAGGTACTGATCCTTACACTGAATTTTTGTACTTAATTGATGTTACTGGTTATTTTAGTAACTCCTTAATAGCCAAAAATAACTAATCATAAGTGAATTAAATATGATTATCATTAAATATATTAAGCACACAAGCAGGAAATTTAACAAATGAAGTGACAAATACTGAATATAATTTATTCATATATCAAAATATTTTACCAAAAACAGAATAAGTAAAAACTGAGGTACAGGTATTTGAAAAGGCTACATTACAGTGCAGCGACATTCAAACGTACCTTTTATGTACACGTTTTTCTCGGTATAACTTGCCAAGTAGTTCAAAAGCAGGTCCTTCCAATATGATCTATAAGATATTAATCCCAAGTCACTGAGAGGCTTTTCTGGAGATCCTATTTTCCCCTCAGTCTTTGTCAACAAGTAACCTGGAGGAGAAAAAATTATGGTATTGTAAAACTGTAATTAAGGTACAGAACAACAAATGCACTGAAATTTCCAACAAATGCTGCGTCCATTTTGGTCTTTCCATTGTTAGAATACTTAAACCACCTGTCATTAATTGTACTGTGACTTATTCTGTATACAGGAAAATAAGTTAGAAATCACATTCAACTGACCGAACAAAAACATTTCTGTTAATGCTTTGTGAGAACCCACAAAATTAAAATGTTTCGATGAAAATTTTTGTTGATTATGTAAAAACCATGATTCAAAAAAATTATGGAAGCTTTAAATATGGATGCATGACAAAGATAATTAATATTAACAAATCAATCAATATCAAATAAACATCTCAATGGAAGAGATGTTACGTAGAGCAAAATACTAGACAAAATAATCTTACATCATGGATTCACTCAATCCTTACCATAGCATCAGCTGATAAAAAACTATGATGACACAAACATTTGCAGGATAAAAAGAAAGGTTACATTTGCCAGATAGATCCTAGTTACTGACAATCTTCCTGATAAGTTTTACACAGAAAACAAAATCACATCAAAATATTAATCAAAAATGGTAAAAGTATTCTCCACACACAAGTACTGGTTTTGTACCCTTTACCTTTCAAGATTTCAGCGTTTTGCTATTTCCTAGGTTTTAATGGTGCTTATAAAACACCAACCTGAACCTCATAATACCTGTATTATCTAATGGTCTCTCACCAAGGAAAGAGGTGGCCTTGTCAGCAAGATTCAATTCTTCAAGAGGTTTAGAAGTTTCCCTGTCTGACAGACCCTTAGAAAAACTCAAGTCACTAAGAGCTAGATTTACAAAGTAATCTACACAAAGTTTTTACCTGAAAAGGGGGCTAGTTATCTCCTTATCTCCTCAGTGAGAGAACACAACTACAGGGGATGTGGTTTGTATTGGTCTTTCAATGATTTTAATGTAGCATCACTTTTACGAACCAGCACTTTAAAAAATTCTGAGTCTCTGAAGTAAGGGATAGGAAGCTAAATGTGGACAATTCTTTTAACACTCTTTTCATCTTGTATTTTATTAATTTATCTTTTTTTATCTAATAACAAATTAATAAATAAATGCATAAAAATGTAAATAGATTATAAAATACATGGAAAATTTTTTTGGGTAATAGTGCATTGTATCTTTGCATGAGCTTCTGAAGTTCCAATTGCACTCATATCAATACATTTTTAATTACAAAACCTAAAAACAAAATGTCAGAATACATAATAGAAAGTTTAAAATCACAAAACCTAAAAACAAAATGTCAGAATACATAATAGAAAGTTTAAAAGTACTTTTTGCTAGTGTATCAATATAAATTCAACTAAAAAAAAGCCTATAAATGCACTGGCAAAGTACTTACTAAAATCAATAAGCAATCGACCATAGCCTTGTCTCTGATACGGAGGAAGTGTCATGATACATGACACATTGTAGTTAAGAAAGCTGTTTTTCTCCTGGAAAGATGAAACAGAATTCTTAAGCAGCCAAAAGTGAAAATCTAGTTTTATGCTTTTAAAATACAAACTTTAACTGACAACTTTCATTAGGTAATTTAAAACTACTGCTGTACTATAATGATTATCAACAGAACCTTCAAATGAATTTTTGGCAAACATTTACAAAATGTTTCAAATTAGCCAGTGAACTTTACTGATAAAACAAACTGTACCAAAGGAGACTAAGCAACAAAAATATGCAGCAGAGCAATACCTATTTAAGACCTGCAAACTACCTTAAAATAATAACGCAAAGTATAACATAAAATAAAGTGCAAGGCTTCATTTTCCTGACACTTGGATTAACAGCAATACTGTGTTCATTTCACACTGTGGGAATAAGCCTGAAAAAAGCCCTATAATGGAATACCATCTTCCTCCATTCTTGCAGCAATAACTTTTACCTAGGAATTCTTTTTATCTTAATGGTACATATGCAAGAAACTAGAATCCAATTAAAAATGTTTCCCTACGCTCAAATGAAGAACAAACTCCTGATTCAGAATTGCTGCAACACTACAGGAGAAGGAGGAGATTGCAGAAACTGTTATACTGTATTTACTTGAAATAATTTACATGGGCTTTGCATCTTGCTACTTATCTCTACTATCATGTAAAACTTGTTCATTTCAAGTGTAAATTATTGTTTAAAATGATTCTACTTAGCTAGTTTTGTCCTGTCAATATCTTCAAGCTTTACTTTACTTTCTCGACTATACCTTTAATTTCACATTTCTTCTGGCATGTGTGCATCAGGGAAAGTTACAAAAGTGTAACAGTGAGCAAACATAACGTACACTGGCAGAAGTACGCACCTTACTAAAGTAACCTATGATATGGCAGCCCTCCCCATCAGCTTGAGTCATAATGTAAAACAAGAATGGCTCAACATCGTAGTAAAGCGTTTTGTGATCGAGGAACAGCATGGCAAGAAGGCATAAATTTTGACAGTAAATTTTGTATTTTTTGCCGTCTACTTCCCACACTGAAAGTTTGTCTTTTCTGCAAAACATAAAGTAAATAATGAAAAATTTGTACATCATGCAATGGAAAAATTGTGAAAATGCATAAATTGTACAGTATGGATTAAACGTGAAAAAGAAGAGTACATAACAAACATCTTTGTGAACAAGGCTATGGAAATTATAGTAATAGAAATTATGGAAATAATTTAAAAGCTAACATCAAACTTGTTTCATACAATAAATTTTTTCATGCAAGCTTATCAATCATAATTAGATTTTATTCGTGAGTCATATTTCCTCAATAGCTTAACTTCTGAAGCCTTGGAGACAAAATGAACAGCTAGAAAATTCAACCACCGAGTAACTGCAAGAACAAGCGCACCTCTGACTCATTGGTCAAGATATATACCTAGCCTTATTCTCTCACTTAAAAACTGTAAAATACTTTAAAAATTTATAAAAATTGCAATTGTTTCATGACAAACAGCAACCATAATTAACCTGAACTGCTGTTCAGGTGGGAAGACAAGAGAAAATGATCCCAAGCCACAATTAAAACTTGAGTGTGAAGTAATGGCTTCTACCATGAGTACTTAATACAACATGCTAAAACAACTAACTGTTCAAGTGACTACTAGTTGTAACTTGCTGCCCTGAAGACTATGTATAAAGGATGAATTAATAAACAAAACTGATGAGAAGGAGGAAGTGTGTAACATCATCTACCAAGATAAAATGTCCTGCCACAGCCAAAAGTCCGAATCATTTATACACCTAATTCCTTATGAGTACCAACCCTTAAACAGAGCTCTGAAAAAGTACACTGACATCTTGATGTTTCTGCTCTGAGAGAGCTGGAATCATAAGATTCCTTCTAAAGGCAACAGACCTCTCTGTGTCATCCATCTCAGTTGGCAAAATCCTGGCTGGTGATGGTATACAGAGTAGCACCTTGACTTAACAGAGACTTAGGGGTCTGGCCTTTCTGATAAGTAAGCAAGTCTGTTATGTAACAAAGTCCCTATTTTATAGGTAGCACCTGAATATTTTCTAGCTATCTTACAGCTAACAGCAATTCCACATAATTACTAACGTAAAATAACCAGAGCTCTACACTTGACATTCAATACAAGAGATTTACCTAAAAATGTATCAATCTACAATGTCAGCATAGGAAACAGTAATCCTAATACATATATAGCAGCTGATAAGAACAGAAGTCTACTAAGCATAATCATAACCACATACAGTGCACCACCGACTTACAGTGGATTCGATCTTAGGGCGCTTTTTTAGCAAGGTTAACGGCATTTTACAGTGCCGTAACTACATGTTGCATCAAGTAATGACATTGTAAGCACTTTTGACAGTGCTAATGGCAATAGGCATCGAGTTAACGGTGCTTATGGTGCAGTAACTTGATGCTTCATCAAGTTACAGCACAAACACCAAGTTAAGGTGCTGTAAGCGCTTATAATGGTGAAACACCGACTTACGGCAAAAATTAACTTACAGCACGGTGCTGGAACGGATCCCCGCCGTAAGTCCAGGACCTACTACTAAACCACAGCAAATAGCACAATACAATAACAATCTTATAAACAGCGTATTATAATAACAATCTTATCAAAGGTAGAACACAAAGAATACAAAGCTGCCAGTCTCTCTACACCAATGGATCACTGTCAAATGGTGGTTAATTTCCTATTATTCTTCTTTCACCTTTAAGACTTCAGAAACTTTGTGTCAGGGAAAGTCAGCATTGCCAATTGATGCTCATTTTGACTGATGGGTCTATTTTAAACTGCTGTAAACAGATCATCTAAAACTATAGGAACTCAGAAACGACAAAATCATTCAGAAACACTGTTCACAAAACAATGCTTTCAGTTTAATCCCATGAGATTTGTTATTTAAGCGCAGAGGTTACACTAACTTAAATGACAATGTCTTTATTGACAAATATTTTCAAATGCTGTAAACAGATCATCTAAAACTAGAGGAACTAAAAAAACAAAGACAGAATCATTCCAGCAATTCAATTCAGAAACAATGCTTTCAGTGTAATCCCACGAGATCTGTTATTTTAACACAGTACTTAAACTAATTTAAATGAGTTATCATCATAATACTGCTACTACCATCATAATACAGCATCCATTCATACTTTACCTATATATTTCGTCTCCAGGAGGATGCTTCCACACACACTTTGCTGCATGTCTCTGTAGTATTGTTTTTGACCTCATGTACTTCAAACAAAACTCGCATATATAAATTTTTGGTTGCTGATTATAATCATCAGGATACTGAGATTGATACCAGGCTTCCATTTCATACCGGCCCATTTCAATGTAACGAATTCCTTTGGTATCGGGTAGTCCTCGTAGGTCGTCTTCCTGTTGAATTACACAAAACGTTTAAAATCAGAATTCATTTACTCTCAAAAAATTACACATTTCTATCTCCAGAACTGAAACATCTTAAACAATGTGACATTTTCTAAAAAAAAAAAAAATGTTTTCACAATAAACGCACCCCATTTTCTGAGTAAGCAGTGTAATATGTATTAAACAATATGGATGTGACCTATTCTAATAGAGGTAGCTCATACCAACTCTCTCACAGAGTGAGTCATTCATTCTGTTAACAGAAAAAAACTACACAAGGTGGATATTATATCTAACAATACAAACAGAATCTTAATTCATTTAACTGGCAACAAGAAGCATGAACAGGAAAACAAGATAAATGCCCGACAGTACACGAGGAATAATGGCCCTTAGTTGTATGAAGAGCTCTAGAGAACAAGACATACTGGGTGATTATTAACATAAAACTTGAGACTGACCATTCTTCTATCCCATAAATACCATTTCAGAATTCTGAATCCCCTATAAACACTTGGTAAAATCAAACTATGTTACTGCTGTCAACAACTTACAAAACAAGAGACTTGTTCCTAGTTACCATGTAAGCTATAATGTAATATCATAACTTACAATTTTTTCACTAGCAGCTGACTGAGCTTCAATGAACAACTGAAGATCCCACTCTGGGGTGTAACCTCGAAGAGATGGCTGGCGATCTCTGTCAGCCATCTCATCTTCCCCAGGCCGAGGTTCACTCAGCTTGTCCCTCGATTCTCTTATCTGAAAATGAATACAAGAATTTAGCAATTTATTATCAAAAAGCAAAAAATCAAAAATAGTTTGTCATTTGCTTGAAACTTAATGTGTTTCTAAATCCCTATCCTTAGCTCCCAAATACAGTAAGGTTGAGTTCAGAAAACAAATGAGTGAACACTTGCATGTGATGCTTCTGAGCTACCAAGACCATTACACTGAACAAGTATATTTTACAAGAAAAAAATTTGAGGAGGTATTATCAACAATCAACATGAATTTTTTTACATTAGGAAGGCATACCTACATACTCACTGCCAAACACATACATTACCTGTATCAAAATAATACTGTATTTTATTTCAAATTACCTAAAGGCTAAAAATCATTTAAATCCTACCTTTGCTGATTTGCTCACCTTATTGCAATAATTTCTTTGTTCGGCATTAGGTCCATTTCTTGGAGATTTATTTCCTATGAGAAGCCTGGCCTTTTCTCTTTCAATGTTGTCGTCTTCCCTGAGCTTGCGGTTGATCTAGCAATAATAAAATATTTTTAAAACTTCTGTCTGAGGGATCATGGGTATTTCATTATTCAACATGTGAGAAGAATAATGATGAACAGGAAGGAGAAGAATGCTTTATGGTAGTAGGGTAGACATTGGTTAGGTAAAAATTAAGATGAAAGTATCCTACTGACAAAAAGGGCACAAATGTCTGATGTACACATTACATAAGAACTTCAATTCTCTACACAAAATAAACAAATGACTTCAAAAGCAAATGAGGAGATTCTCAAGAACTAAGAGTACAAAATGTTGAAATTCCTAACCAAATGGAATGGAATGGAATGGAATATGGAGTTTAGGCTGAACATAAAGCACTGGAACCTAAATTCATAGCCAGGGGTAATGGAAATATCCTATTACAAATGCGAAAGAAGAAGAGAGAACAGAGATGTGGTATTTTATGAGGCTGGAATACATATTGAAATCACCTGGGAATGTGATAGAAAGGGGAAGGAACATGTAGTTCAAGAAGTAGTTACAGAGGTAACAGGGCAACTAAAGAGTACAGATGAGGGCTCAGATCACATGGGGATTCAGGCATAGTATGTGTCAAATAGAAGTGACAACATCAAATGTTTAATCCTATCAGGAAACTTCTTAAGACAAAAATACTAATCATGATAATAGTGATGATAATGTTTCATACAAACCACTAATTGAAAAAGCCATTTCAACTGGCTGAAGTAGGACATTAGAACCATCCCACCCTCAAACTAACTTTTGCATTAACCTGGTTACATTTAAAAACCTTGTGCTCTTTTGGAAAAGGAACACTTACAGAAAGTTATCTGAATCAAGAAAAAGCATTAGTACAAATATTTTACATATTTATATGAAATACAATACTCTTATCCTGAAACAGTAAAACAACTATTTCAGAAGGAGGACTACACCCTTAGTTGAGAAAGATGCCACTCAACTCAGATCAAGGAGTCCTGGGGACTTAAACTAGGTCTATGGTTCCTACAACATTTATATTTAGATCAAGCCACAGTTTCACCTTACTGGCTAGTCTGCTTTTATTTACTATATTCTCTAGTCTCATCAGAACTATACACAATTTCCAATGTTGGCAATTCACAAGGATTCAATAACATTTTGAGTCTCACAGGAACAAGACCTAAAGCAAGAGCTTCAAAACACAGCAAGATTGTTACCCATGAAAAGGAATCTTATCCCACAGCAAGGTGTGGACTTCCTAGTTGGTGATGGTTACCTAAATGAAGGCTGAAGATGTAATAAGCTATGACATATGCCTAAATGATTTTACATGACCTACACAGACAACGGCATTACTATGTGTGACATCTTACAAATAAAAAGTGATAGTGGACCAACACATACAGCTACACTCCATAAACAGACTGACAAAGTTTTTAAATAAAATAAACTTTTTAAAAGAACAAAAATTGCTGATAACTCAGCCTACACAATCCTCCCAAAGTTCTCCAATGAAATCACGAGCAGGTATTTCAAATCTGTAAGCCAAGAAAATCATGGAAAAAGGCCATACATACAGACCTAGACCACATGAGAAGTCAGGCAAATGGTGCTCAAGACTTCTGATGTAGAATTATGAATAATTACAGGATAAAAGTAATCCTTATGATCCAATGGATGTACCACTATATGTACACATTACCAGACACCCTCCGTATCGTTATCTGAAGAAAGATTGGTTTGCAAACCTGCACAGTGTATATATAGACAATGTTAATAAATTATGTTAAAACTCACTTGAACACCTATTTGACATGCCAGTATAAAAGATAATGTAAAAGAACATCTACAGCACTTGCAGAATGGTTATTTGGCTTCAAGTTTTTTCCCAAGATTTCTATATATCTCAATCAGTTATAGCTACAGCTGTAGGTAGGTTTAACATTCAACCAGGTAGCATAGGCTGTAATTCCAAGTACAGTAATGTTACATTTTACTTATAACTAGACTAAAACTTGATAAACTTTTTTTATATGTACTTTATACATAAAATATAATTATGTTCACATCTCATAGCTTTGAATTTAATGGAAATGTTTATCTACACCCACTAATCTCGATTTGAAAAATTCCCCGACAGGAAATAACCACAGAGTGTGGATATTCCACAACAGGCACATGAACTTGCTGCAAGGTTTATCCATACCCAAGCAACTACGCAGGTCATGCTTCACTTCCTGGGATAGCCATCTCACAAACAGAAGGGCACAAGTGGCCTACACACAGTGAATAAAGAAAACAGCACACAAAACACAAAGCCATATAAAAAAACACAATGAAAAAACACACCCAGCTACTTGAAAACCCCAGAAATGAATGCACTCAAAAGGTGATAAAACAAAGTTATCCTGATGCAGTAGTGTCTGTTAGCAAGCTTAGCTGAGAACACAATGATCGAAGTAGGCCAACACAGGTCAGGCGATACCTAGGTCTACTCGATAGGATTTTGATTTTTGTTTAGTAAGTGACAGCCTTGAAGGCGTAGGTTTGTATCCCCACTGGAACAAATGTCACACTACATAGCTTTATAAAACATTCCTATGGCTTAAAAATACAAGTACAATATTAATAGAATACTTACGCATGCTGCTGAAATGATATTGTATAATAATTACCTTGGACTCATCTTTCGTTAAATTATGGAAAACCGGGCATGCTTCCACTGAAAAATGCTTCTCGTATAACCCTCCAAGATGACCGGTCGAGTCACAACCTTCAACAGGGCACTTGCGATTTTCTATAGGTGGCAATGGTGTATTTTCCAAGATGTCCTTGGAGAAAAGAGAACGTTCAAATATTTACTTAAAGTCATAAGAACACAAAATGCATTTACACGGCTTAACAGAGAGAGAGAGAGAGAGAGAGAGAGAGAGAGAGAGAGAGAGAGACTTTTAGTTGTGATAAGAATATCCTAATAAACATTATTTAGGAATTTTCCAATTACAAGGCAAGGCAAGGAGTTGAATAAAAAGCAAATTATCCGTAATAACTCACACAATTTCTCATATTAAACACTTATACTATTACTATGGTGACTAAACGCAACTACTGCTGTATATAGGATTGCCTTGTCTAACTGCACAATATGATTACAAAACGTAAACCAGGCGTTTTTGGGTGCAAATTAACGTACACTAAACTTACCAGAGGAATCGGTTTCTTTGTCTTAGCCCGAGCTCCTGACTTAGAGGGTGGTCCTGCTGGTTTCTTTGGACCCCCATTTCTTCCGGCTCTGCGTACCTTCCCTGTTAAATCAAATAAATATTACCTCTTGATATTATCCAGCTGAATCTGCAAGAACAATTCACAATAACCAGGATATTGAAATACTGACTCTACAATACAGCTGTTTAAAGGAACAGGCAAAATAAAATTTAAAAAACAGCAGTATCTAGGTTTTTAAAAACAAAAAACCTTTTTCATATAAGCCCATTATTTATATTTAGTTCATATTTGTAGTCTTGGATTGCTATAAATACTTAAGCCTTTTTTATTAAATACAAAAGAAGTGTCCGTAGCTCTGTACATGGTATATTAATGAATCCCAGGTCCCAAGTGGTTAGTCAACTCATTTTTCATGTGGGCACAGAATATGGTACCTACAAGGCAAGAGTTACCACTAATCTGTCTCTAATGCTGCCAAAATAAGAGTGCATGACATAATGAATTATATGACTCAAAGTCTTGAAATCTAAAGGTAAACCTGGAAATTCCAGAAAATCAGTAAATGTCTGAAGAGTTCAGTGAGCTTGTGCATCATCACAAACAAAAAATGAGGCAGTAGGCTGCTGAGGATCTGGGGATCCATATGCTTATACACATGCTACTCCAATCTTTTTCTTATTTTGGGCAAAAAACTGAAGTATTCAAACACCAAAAAAAGAGGCAAACTCTAGTAATAAGTCTGAGATGAAACAACTTAAAATTAGACACTGTGCTTGACCTGAGGGTATGCTATTCTCAAGAGGTACGCTCTCAAAATCATAGCCGACTGCAGTAGAAAGCATTTCAAGATTTGAGTGCATATGACCGAAGAGGGCTGAAGATTAACCCAATAAGATAAAATTTAGAAGGATTAGCAAATGCATGAATATGAAAACCAGTAAGTCATTACTCAAGATGAAAAGAGTATGAGCAATACTTTAGGAAAAAACAGAGGAAATATGGAGAGAGGAAAATCTGGTTTAACAATATGTGAAATAAATTAGTATGAAAAAACAAAAACCTTGAAATGAAAGAGGTTCACTCCGGAACTATAATACAATACATTCTAGCAATATAAAAACAGCCTACTACAGATATTACGTATGTACAAACACTGTCAATGACACTAAGCAATAAAAAGAGAGAGCAACTGGTACAAACCATTATTTTCAGAATCCGATTCAGTCCCTTTCTGGATACCCAAAAGAGAGCCTCTCTTTGTACGAACACTAGACGACCTGGTAATGTGTTTCCTTGGGGTGTCATCCTCATCTTCTTCCTCCTCCTCTTCCTCCTCATCCTCTTCCTTATCAGTTTCAGAAGATGCAGGGGTGGGCTTCGTCTGAGACTTTCTGCGGACTATTTGCTGAACGACAGGCTTTTCGGAGGATGACTTTGCAGAGGCAGACGATTCAGATGAACTGTCGCTATCACTCTCTGTAACAGGATGTGTACAAATCTTACAACAATAACTACCATAAATCAGCTGAGCCTACTAGAGATATAACATGTGCACTGTGCACAAAAGGGCCCAGGAACATAACCAAATCAGATAAGAAGAGTTTCATTACAAAAGGCTTTGAAGGTACTTCAGTGAGGTCAATACTAAAACAGTACTTGAGCAGCTGACTATTCTTGGTCTTCAAAGCATACTAAAGCAAATCTAGTGGCAAAATTCTGGTTCCCAAAAAACCTGTACGTTAGTACCTAGCCTTAAGTAATACATCCTAATAGTGGTAAAAAGAGTATTGTTTAATACAGTATAGAGTATGTTAACAAAAAGTATCACGAGAAACCATTTCACAATGATGAAAAATTTTGTAATTAGCATTTCCAAAATATAAATAAGTTCCTTATATAACAAACCGGCATTATTCATCATACCATATCTCATTTATATCTACACGCATTAAATTCCTACTTCACACGACTACACTATACACCAACTGAAAATATTATGTTGATGGGAAACGAAGACATGCCTGAAGAAGCCGTCGACGAATTTGTTGAGGACTCTGACGACTTTTCCGAAGACTTTTCGATGACCTTTGTAGTGCCTTTTCTGGCCTGTTGCAAACCCCCTTTCTGAACCATCGCTGACTTGGACTGTTGCTTAGGCTGGGGTTTTGGTTGAGGCTTTGGGACTTTCTTGCCAACAGGCTTCTTTGCTTCACTCTCCGAGTCGGTAGTATTGTCCGGAGAGAATATGGACTTCTTTTTGGATATCTTGTCTGCGGAAACTGCATTTGAATTACCTGTTGATTGACAAAACAATTTGTGGTATATTGTAGTGAGCTTTGAAAAAAGTGCATGAGTCTTTGCTCCTATCATATTGTTTTGTTTACGGGACTTTTTGGGCAAATAATAATGTGTACTTTTGTTCTGATTCTGATAAGCCTTCTCAGAAGTGAGCAGTCAAATAGAAAGTTTTAGATAAGAATTAGAAGCTTCAAAGTATAATCTGGATTTACATGTAAATAAACAATTTACAAAAAAAAAATGAAAAGCTATTTTTACCCACTTTACATACCAGCTATACTGTGTTATATATATATTGAAATTTCAATACTGAGGCTAGTTTGAAAGAAAGGCACAATAAAAAAGTAGAATTCCATCTTTAATAACTCTGGCTACTACTATAAATTTTGATGCAAGCTGCCTGCAGTTAGTAAGCACACGGATATATTTCTTCAACTATCCACAACTGCTCAGTGGTCTGGTTAAACTAAGGTCTACTTTTTAACAACTGCATTGACAATGGGCAAAAACCAATTTGAAGGCCCAAAAAATCTTGAAGACAGTGTCAACTCCAGCATTGTACAAACAACAGAAATATACTGTTTGTGTAATATTAGTACAGTAAATAAAATACATTTTAAAAAGTACAGTACTATAGTTAATATACAATAATCTGGTCATAGTAGTTGTGGCTTTAGCATCTTCAAACAAATTGTTTCCTGGTGATTTCGACTTCGCACAAACTTTATAAAATGGTGGGATGAAAATTTATTTGCTGACAAGACAACACAGTGAAAAGAGAGACAGATATGACGGATGAATTTGAAATAAATGTTAAAATCCTTCAAGAAACAGCATTGGCTTGCAATGATAGCTGCTCCTTTACTTGGTGCACAACAGAAACATTTCCTGGTATCTGCTACCAAAATGGTTCAAATCAACAAATGCTTTGGATCAAGAATTTCCTCAAGACTGTTACATCCTTACTAAACTGTCTACAACAATTCTTCTCCAAGAAAAAATTCAATATATTGTGGTTCCACAGTAAAAGCTAAGGAATATCATCTACAAATAAATATACACTTCATCTACCATACAATTACGCAACCATTCTGTAATACAATGCTCTATCCCAACTAACCCTATCTTCTTGAATATGTTAAAGTTAGATGACCGTAATAAAAGAAAAAGCAGACAGTAAAAATGAAATACACACTCAAAACGTACAATAATAAAATGGAAGTCGCGGTGAGGCTACCCACCTAAATTCTTTTTATTTTTGACTGTTTTCTTCTGCTGAACAGTAGACACCTTCTGTGGCTGGGCCTTAGCCGGCGGTTTCTGCGTTGCAGATTTCTGGGGACGAGCAGCTGCCTTGGGGCCATTCTTGCGTTGGTTATTTGCCGCGGCTGCGTTGCTCTTAGGCACCGATGTTGCTGAAGTTTTCGGCCCTCTTTTGTTGGGTGCAGCAGCCTCCTCAGGTTCTGATTCTGATGACCCCCTGTGTAACCATTAAAAGCCAAAAAAAGAAAGTTTATTCATTTACAAAATGGAAAATTTATTGTCAGCTCCATTCCTGCTTTCAAATAAAATCAAACACGAGGCTATAGTCCAAAACAAAGGAATACAAGGCTATAATTCAGGACAAGTACAACATTTCAGAAAAGACAGGTATTATACTGCATATATTGACCTTTTAATAAATCATGAGTGCAGTCAAGAATATATCAGATACTGGACATACCAAAAGTAGGCTCTTTACTCAAACTTGATATGTTAATACTGACAAAGCTTTGTGACATATGACAGACTGATTTCCCTCCTAATCCAATGTTAATTGATATCAACTTAAAGAAAAAAGACAGATGGATAAATGGCCCTAAATAAACAAGAAAAATGGGAAAAGTAATAAGTCTAAAGAAAAAGAGGAAGAATGTCCTAACTTCTTAAGGTTGAAAGGTTATAAGGTGAGACACCAACATTCACTGCTTTAATTAATGCCTTTTATAACAAGAAGAGCAAGTGGATACTGGACTGTTACAAAAGATTTTATCTACTGAAATCCACAGATGTAACTTTGTAGGTAGTCTATTTAATCTTCATTTTATTCCTGTACATGGTGAAGTGCAGTCCCTTTCAGATATTGAAGATATATTAATTTTCAAAATCAATACTAATTTTTTTCATCAGACCACACTCGTCTTTACAAATCCTAGACATCTTATTTCTGATTTAAAAGAAGGTTCTCTGCTGACTGGATTGCCTGAGAGCACAGGTTCCTCATGGATCCCGGGTTCCAGGGAGGTAGTACCCCCATTTCTCATGTAGTCTAGGGCTATATCTGCAAGCCATTGGTGGTATTGGAGGGCTGGAATTTTGATGTAAGTAATGGATTTGTATGGGAAAATTTTGTGTAATTTTAAAAGAAATTAATTTGTTTCACAACAAACCTTCCATTTACAGTAGCCCAGATTATGGAGTTGTGATTAGCAAGGGACTCAAGGCTCAAACGGACAAGACGTTGCAATGTAAGGTAGATATCTTTTGAAGACATTATATTAGGAGGTCTGTCATTGCAATTCCATAAATTGCTATTACAAATAAAAGTGTCGTATATGGCTGGACTCATCACTGTGTACAGTAGAAGCAAATATGATAACATCCTAATGGATATTATCATGAAACTGGGGAAGGCTATAATGGAGCTAGAACGTCGATTTTTAAGTAAAGTGGGAATCACAAATCTCACAACTATTGTACCATGAGGAATTGATATCAACATTTTCCTTAGGGGACAAGAAGGGGAAAATTCTAATTAAGTGGAACAGCCTGATGTTCAATAGGTGATTTGAACTTCACAGGGAAGAAGCACATTATTCGGTCCTAGTGAGGGAAAGAGCTTCTTTGACTCTAGAAAGGTGAAGGTTGCAAAAGTTGATTCTAGTTGTCTGGAACTGTATCTCTGCTGTTGGCCGAGCTGCAACAGCTAGACCTCTTGTCTACCTCATGTGGGAAGGATACTCAAGGAGGATGCCTAACTCCTATATCTACCTTAAGGACAACCAATCAAAAACGAACGTCTCGATGAATACTGCATCTGAAAGTCACCAACTTGCTGAAAAGGAGCATAAACGTTTGCAGGGAGGCCTCTGCTTCTGCAGTTTGGTGCCTCTTAGCGACCATGGTTGCAAATAGTGCTCTGGCCCATCAGTATGGTTGCCCTTACATGAGGCAAACCTATGGTGGTAGTATAACTATGACTGCTGGAAAACTCCTTCAGTAGTTAGCAAAGCATCTCCAAATGACGAATACCTAATTTTCCAGTTCTCATGAGACCAACAAAGCCTGAGGTTGACATAGTAACTTCTGCTATGTAGAACACATTGGGGAATGTACCTGATGTGCCATACAGTCTGGAGAGGTAATCTTTGTTGAGAAGTAATCTTTGTTCAGTCCCTGCAACACAACCAAACCTTGGGAAAGCTCTTCTAATGTGTGTGAAATGGTAAGATCATGCACAAATGAACAAGGCTTACGTCTTTATACTTGAACAGTTGAAATTATTATAACTAAACAAGGATAACATACATATATTTTTGAGTTAGGTTCCTCAACATCATTTTGACATCTGCTTTTCATTTTAACAAGTCAGCCATGACGGGCGTTCTCTCCACTATCCTCTGTCCTGTGCTTGTTCTTCTCGAATTCCCATTTCAGTATTTTTCCAGCCTCTTCATGCAATACATCTCTACCAATTCCTCATTCATAATGTTGTTTCTTCATTGTAGGTGGTAATGAATCTTAAAATTCTATGGTCACACATTTACAAGGTATTCTCCATTTCCTTGTGAACATTACATAAAGTACTGCAGACCTATGTAGCCATCATACGCCTTTACTGCAGCTACTCTTTTTAACTGCCATCTCAAATTTTACTTATAGGCCTGTATGCCCCCAAGATAACAGAAACGCTCTGTCTAAGACCTGCTCGTCTATCACAACAGAGTTATCAATTCCACTCTTATCTCCGTTTGCTCTTGCAATGCACTTCAGGCACTGAAACCTCTTGATCCCTTAATACATGAACCCCATGTGACACCATCTATTATGATTGGTGCTTGGTAGTTTTCAGCCCACACTTTGCAAAACTACCACATGACCACTTTCCTGACTGTTCTTTTACTTTCACTTCCTTTCCAGCCACAAGAACCTGTGTTTTACTTATACTAATGCAGTCCTGTCGTCTCCATTCTTCTTAAACTGAGGTGAAGCAGCAAACTTCAGATCACATCAGCTCATTCAATTACAGGATGAGTAATCATAATTTTGTAGCTCAAGTGAAGTTTTCTGTAAACGAGGCAATTCATAGCACCCGAGGAAAAACCAAGGTTATTGTTTTGCATTTTGCCCTCCATAAGAGCACTTCATCTAAAACCTAGATAATGCATGGGTCTAAATTTTAATAATCTCATCCCTACTTAGAAAGAAGTTCCCTGAGAATGACAGATGAAAAATGAAGCTTTTGTATACCCATGGCTTTAGGATCATTTCGGTAATTGCAAGATGGCACTGAATTAAATACAGTGTAGAGAACAGAGTAAGTTACCTGGAGGCGATAGCTTTCAAAAGGAATTGGACTAGCATGAAAACAAAAAGAATCTTTCCTTTTCACATAAAAGAATGAAAAGCATAAGATAATGATGATGAGAGATGAAATACAAAATTATGCAAACATTTAGCGTGCCATTTCAACTAGAATGCCCACTCAGAAAATACTAGCAATCATTAGCAAAATGTAATAGAGGAGAATGTGGTCTCTTAACTATTAACAAAAAACAGCCTCACTAATTAGTTAGTTAGTTATAAATGATTTGTTTAACCAGACCTCTGAACTCTTTTAGGGTTCTTCAAACAGCTATAGATAACATATCTGTAACTGATACCAATTACAAATTTTCTCAGTCTTATTTCTTTAGAAAATTAAAGAACATGTGAAATGTAGGGTTGATGTTTACACAAGAAAAAATCATTGTTTGCATTGATGTACAATGGAAAATATAAAATAAAATATAAAGAAAAAAATAAGACTGGTGATTTCCAGAGATCTGGCAATTTCTAACCTTGAAAAGTTACAGTGTATATTCTGAACACAGAGTATTTTTTGTAGAACAACGTTCACATATTGGCAAGTTTATGAGGGCCAGAATTAAACAATACAACAGTATGGAGCAACATCCACCATCCAACCACCTCTTGTGTAACAATGAAACAGACTATATACAACATTGCTCTGTAAATTTAACAAGACTTCTACCATCCAATTCAGGCATTTCTGGAATGGATAACTATGGTCCCTTGTTTTCAGATGGCTTAGATTACAATGAAGTTACTAGAGACTACTGTCTCATGAATTTTCTTGGTCGTTCAGGTAAAGATAACTTTTCTATAAAATGTCAGGTACAGCAATCAACTTTTTAAAAATGTTTCTGCTTTTAAAAACACTATAAAAACTTACATGCCATTCCCTACTGACGAAAATATAGATAGAATGATTACACAAAATAACTTTTTAACTGCAAGATTCAGATGATGTACCAGCAACGGCATTTCACCAGACAATAAAACATTATTTTGACCTTGCAACAAAACTTTAACAACGTGATTAAACCCAAAAACTTACAAAAACATGTTAGTGCAGTATCAAATACCTGACAACAAAGCTAGCTCTCAGCATGCAGCAAAATAGGTAACAAATCAAATACAGTAACCTCTCTCTTATCTGCCTTTTCTCCACTTGTACTACGCCTTTAACAAACTTTTTCAGTGCTAAAGGGTACACACTTTCAACAACAACAAAAATCAAACACTGCGTACTGGGAAAGTGACTCAACGTCAGGTAAGTAGCAAACACCCAACACACTGGAGTGGGAACATAAATAGTGTTCTTTTGACCTTAGTTTAAGTAGGCTGACTGGCTCATCAGGGATTCATGAAAATACATTACGTGGAAGGAAGTCCACATGATGACACACCCTCAGTCTCATGCTCAGTGCTTAATCTTGTACTTTTACTTATAGCACAAAACTTGCAAACAGTACCGTAATTTTAGCTTTTACTTATCACTTGTGTATTGAGATAAAGTACACGCATGGTTGTGAATGACTGTTTGATTAATCTGATACTCTTAGGCAGTATTTCTGAGTGTATTTTATATTAAAGCATGTGCTTATGAGAGTTATTTATTCCACGCAGTGCCATACTGTTCTTATTCTTATGGCTTATATAGGTTTTACTGACTTGTGAGCACACATATGACAGGCTAAGTAAACTGTGAGGATTGGCTATGATTTTGGGGTAGCCTAGCATTGGTTATGAATATTTTTATTTGACATTATTTTCCAGTTTTCTGCACCTTATACATATGGACCTTGTAGTACAGTTAAGAGAGAGATTTCTGTATGTGAAACTAAATAAAAAAATTGCACGTAAAAATGTTTAATTCAATTTAAAAGTGAATAAAACATTAACTGCCAACTATCTTAAAATTTTCATAAAGACAATTAACAAAGAAAAACCTTTAACACAAATTATACTTTTTGCAAGCTTACTTAAACATCTTTCCTTTGGGTACTGGTACACTTCTCGAGGCCTTACACAAGAAGAGCCAAACTTTGAGAACTATAATACGAACAGCTTTTTTTATGAAGAGTTAGTAAACTTATACCATACCTACTACTTCATTAGTCAACGTTCACAAGAAAATAACACAACATAACTTTGAAAATTATTATGAAATGGAGGATATAGGTGTAGGGACAGGTCAGAAGGTGAGGTACAACCCCGTGGATACCTGGTGAGGGGTCGGGTCTGAGAGGGGTTGGCAGGAGGGGGTTCCCTTCCCCCTTTGGGTGCTTGGGTGGGGGGAGAAGGCTTCTGGGGGGAATCCTGGTCAGTGGAGGCGGCACGGGAGCGAGCGCGGCTTCTGCAACACATGCAGCAGTGGTAAGTGAAGGGAGGTACAGCAAAAAAAACAGATGAATCAACAAAAAATTTTTAAAAAGTCAACATAAAACAAAATAATGACACCAGCAGTGAAACCCATGCTGTTGCTTTGCAACTGGCTACCAAAATGCATTCCGTAAACACAGACAAAGGACAAACGTAGTCTAGAAAAAAATTTGGTGAGGTATACGCTAAAACTGACAGTGATCAACAATTTATTTAAAGTGACAAATGCAAATAATTTGAAGCAAAAATTATAAAAAATTCTTAGGCTTGTATGTAAACAGTGTTTTAAAACAGGTATACACATATGAAATCTACTGTGCACATATATTGTATGCATACAAAAAAAAGGAGCAAACATATAAACTATATATTATAGCAACTGTCTAATGGTCCTCTTAAAAGTTGGAATGTAACAAGTGTTTACCGCAGCAAGTTACCATCTCTGGTTAAAAGTACATAATTGATTCCCTTAGGAAGAAAGCTTAAAATCTGCCATCATAAATCAAACAAGAATATATAAGAAGGATGCTTACATGTTCTCTACCATTTTGTGAAAAATTGTACACCCAAACAACACAAATATAATTTACCTTAAATACATCTAGGTATAGTCGTCGTATGGAATCTAAAACAATAACCTTATCACTTTCCACCAAAAAAAGGAACCCCAGTGCTCTAGTGAGATATGTAATGTTTATTCCTTGCAACTTTCATGGGCCTTTTAATCCATATAATACAGTTAAGAGTGCAATGAGAAGGTATTCACCTGGGTGAACGTGGTCAGTCATTAAAATTGAGCAAAAATCCTTTCCTGATTATTTGCCAGCTGCCCTAAATGACTACAGAAATTGTGGTGCCTGGCAGGCACTTTTACTCCACTATAAACACCGCCTTCTCTTGTCTGTCTATTGATTTGATTCTTTTTTGGGTTAAATCTGTGGCTGTAACTATGATTACAACAAGTGTCTGATCAGTGATGCATTCCCATAGCGTTAACCATCGTGCACCGAAAAGGCTAAGGGTTAACCAATACTTACCAGCTGGAGACTTCAGAAAAGTAGGTTTGTATTCTTGCAGGATTGACTTATTTTTTGTACAGTATTCTTGAAGAGTTCAACTTTCCATGAGTGAGTCAACTTAGCAAGGGCTTTAAATCTGGTTAAATAACAACGTACTCAAAGAACACTTTTTCAGAGCGTAAGGCAGTTCAATTTCTTGCCTAAGGTTTCTAAAGGTTATTTAAATATCTCATTACCCACAAAGAGCAGTGTCAAGAAAGTGCTGGTTGAATTTTCACACGTACAGCAGACTCCAGTGATTTACATGGCTGTACAGCCATGTGTACCTACATCTTGCCTAACTACACTCCATGCTTGTACCTTTACTTAACGATGGAGGTTAAAGCAGTAGAGTAACTGTTGATACGGTACATAACTCCTGACTATACAGTATTGTGGTTTACTTCCCATTGCTATCTAGATTTAGCCAAAATCAAAATTAGCTTAGAGCAGGCTAAATCAAACTAGGATACTACATAAATTGTTTCATGACAATAATATGCTGGCAGAGGAACAATCTGTGCCTGAAACTATCTCAATGCATATGATCCCAAGTTTACCTCCCAGCCTTCTAACATAACATCTCTCAGCAACTTCCTTATTTTTAACACCATCTAAATTAAATGCTCTCCAATTATGAATCTCCCCATTTAGCATATTCACATTTCACAATTTTCTATTTATTTAGCATATTCACATTTCACAATTTTCTCATTTTTTTTTCTCTGTAAATCACCATGCCTCATCTAAAAGCAAGTGAAGGCCTTATGCAGGCATCTTAGACTTCGGTTGTTTGCTACTTATAGATGGTCCAAGTCTTTTCCATTTCATCCAGGCTGTTGCTATTCCTCTCCTTACTGCCATACAGTATGTGATAGTGCAACCTAAAATTATGATGATAATAATAAATAGATAAATAAAAAAAAAAGACTAAGTCTACCTCCCCAAACCTCTGCCATTTCACATTAACATGGTCTTCCTATTCATCCCTCTCTTCAGCATTATTTCTTTTTAAACATTCCAGGAAAGGAAAATTACTTACTCCACTGACAACTTGCATACCTGATTGCCAACACTGGCACCATTTGTTATGTTCAATATACTGTATTGCTATCCCCACTACACCTTTATCACAGCACCACCAAGGTTACTTTCCACACACCTTGAAATCAGTGGTCTGGTTAAACACAGTTTGGGTCTCATTCAACTAGTAAACTAGTATCAGACTTTGGCGTCTGATAACCTTTACCCAAATATTTTTGTTTCACTTCTGGTATTTCTGTTTGCAGGGTGTACTAGGACACAAGCATTACCCTCCTTCTTACAGTAATTCACTCTTCGTGATCCTTTTCATTATCTGGACCAGTTTTATGACACAATGCCATATCATCTCAGGCAATTTTTCCAACTTTAATGTCTTATCTCACCTTCTATAATAACTATAACAATAATACAATACATGCATAAAAACAAAGCACTAGAAAGTTCGATAATTGACAACACCAACCTTGTGGATACAGCGGAAGACTGATCAGTGTCAGAGGAGGACGAAGAATCTGAAGAGGAGGAGGAAGAAGATGAAGAGGAGGAAGACGATGATGACGTAGTTGACCCACTGGTTGAACTTGCAGATTCTGAGCTTGTACTCCGATTCTTGAAATTGGATGAAAAAAAAAAATCTTGTCATTTTATTAGACTAATCTGAATTACCAATTACAGTTTTGAATGTTATATCAAGCACTGTATTACAAACTAACACAATACTAATACATGACGAACATTGTGATCAAATTATCAATTATTTGCTCTCATTTCCGGTCAGATGCATTATGCACCATATAAAACCCATTACCGGTGCATGTTACAGGTTTGTCAGTTAGAAAATATGTCCTTATATAAAGGCAGTTACATTTACATAATAATAATAATAATAATAATAATAATAATAATAATAATAGTTACAGAGGGGAGGACTCAAGAAAGAAACAGAAGGAATACTAACAGTGGCACAGGATCAGGCCCTAAGAATCATATGTCCAAAGAACAATGGATGGAAATAACATCTCACCCATATGCAGGAAGTGCAATATGAAAGATGAGACCATAAACCACATAGTAAGTGAATGCCCGGCAATTACACAGAACCAGTACAAAAAGAGGCATGATTCAGTTGCAAAAGCCCTCCACTGGAGCCTGTGCAAGAAACACCAGCTAGCTTCCAGCAATAGGTGGTACGAACACCAACCTGAGGGAGAGATGGAAAATGATCTGGCAAAAATCCTCTGGAACTATGGTATCAGAACAGCTAGGGTGATACGTGCCAATACACCAGACTTGACGCTGAATGACAAAATCAAGAAGAAAGTATCACTCATTGACGTCACAGTACCAAGGGACACCAGAGTAGATGAGAAACAGAAAAAATTGAAGTACCAATGCCTGAAAACAGAAATAAGAAGGATATGGAATATGCCAGTGGAGATTGTACCCATAATCATAGGAACACTAGGCATGATTCAGAGATCCCTGACAAAAACGAACCATGGCTTACTTGAGAGAGAGAGAGAGAGAGAGAGAGAGAGAGAGAGAGAGAGAGAGAGAGAGAGAGAGAGAGAGAGCCCCCTTCCTTTCCTGGTCAGGTAAGGGCACAAAATCCTAGGTAAGGTTAGGTAAAGGTAGGTCTGGTTAGGGTGCATTACCTCTGAAATGCCTACTACAGTTAAGAGGTAGCCTAAGCCAGACTATGTGAACATTTTGTCTACATCAGCGCCAAGCTTAATAAAACCATAGGCTCAGCCTATAGCAAATGTTTTGGGCTGAACGCCATTGTTGAAAACTTGTAAACATACTAACCCACTCTGTTCCTTGGCTTCAGGTACAAAGAGTTAGTGACAAACGCACCAAACCTTGATATGACGGTAAAACTGAAAACTACTACCACGGCCTATCTGAAAGTTACTGACCAGAATATTTACCACCTTTTGTTAATGTTTATGATTGGCTATTTACTGTCTTCTGTTTATGTTTTTGCATTCGTCCAAAAGAGTCTTGTATTAAACGCAGCGCCCATTTTGCACATAAACTAGTAGTTGCTGAACCAGAGGGGCTCATTAGTGCTCTTGGTTTTACGGATATCAGCATTAGCCTCTAGGCTAAGATGAGCCAACTGTAGTAGACATACGAGCCTAGTGGACCACTAAATCAATGTTGAGATAAATTTAGGTAGAACTATGGGGTTGCTCTGCATCGGGTGTTACCCTGGAAACTGACTTTTCCTATAGTATTTTGGTTGTTTACTACCAATTTACTGTTATTTTTTGGCAGTCGACTGTAATTAACCTGTAATTAACATCAGAACTTGTATGTTTTTGTATGCTGGCCATCCTAGAATGCTATTGTGCATGCTCAGTGTATAGGGGAGGTTTTGGTAAGAAGTGGAGTTTCCTTCACTGGGGGCTCCACCTGGCTAAATGACACAGCCTGCTAGGTTAGGTTAGGTTAGGGTACATTAGGTTAGTATAGTTCCTTTAATAACAGGTTTCCTTAGCCAATCCATTCTTGAACATATGGCTCCCTAATGACTTGCGCATAAACGGAACCATTCCATAACAACAACATGGCAGTCCATGCACAGTTACCCTGTAGTTTCACCTAAATTTCGTATCTCCAAGCTCAGATTAAGCTGATAAAAACAACACATTTTAGGGTATTACTAAGTAATAGCTCCGCACGGACTGTATGGAATGGTTCCACGGATATGAGTCATTAAGGAGCCATATGTTCAAGAAGGGACTGGCTAGGGAAATCTATTGTAAAAGGAACCGTACTGGTCGTGTTATTTAGCAGGGGCTCCGCCCCCCACACAGTCCGGTATAGAAAACCACTTTTTACCAAAAATTCCCCTATAACACTGTGCATGCGCGATAGCATTCCAGGATGGCCAGCATACAAAAACATACTCAGCTCTGAGGTTAACTGCAGGTTAATCACCATTAAGCGACAAAAAATAACGGTAAACTCTTGACAGGCAACCAAAATACTAAATGAAAAGTCAATTTTAAAGGAAATACCCGACGTGGAGCTAATGCTTAGTTCTAACTAATGGGTACAACGATGTTAACTACATAACGCCTGACTAACCCTGGGGTCACATTAGGCTAGAGGACAAGAGGCGGCCCAGCTTCCTTAAATAGACTTTACCAACGTAGAAAAGTGAGCTTAGCCTGACCTTAAGCCTAACGATAGATTAAAAATCTGACATTTTTACTATAAGGATGATATGAACTACGTCAGGCTAACCTGACCCTGGGATCACGTTAGGCTAGAGGAGTAGCCGAGACCCAGCTACCTACCAGACTTCCCTCCCGTAGAATATCGAGCCCTGCCTAACCTAAAGCCCAACCATAGATCGCCTAACCTACACAAGTTAATATTACCCAGCCTATGCAATAATAGCATAATAAATAATATAATAAACATAGGGAGGACCACTCGAGTAGTTTAGGGTCGAACCTTCTTCCGTGCCATATTGATTTGACGTCCGAGCGCTGCCGTAACACAGGTGTAATTCGCGGTACTTCTCGCAGTACGAAAGAGGTCCGTGCTTTAACGCAGAATCCACTTCACACCGTCATATATGGAAGCAAAAGCAAATTGAAATCCTCCGAAGGCATCCCTCTAGACTTGAAGAAGAAGGGGCATTACGCTTCGGGGGGGGCTTTGTTGTTGTGGGTTGCGGATGTAAACAAAAAAGCGTTCCTTAAGACAAAATGTTTAAGAATAAATTAAAATATGATTAAAAACCCATTAAAACCAACAAATTTTACTGTATTTTTATTAAATTTAATATTTTTTAAATTATTATGTGTAAGATAACATCATATTTAACATATATTCTGAAATTAATTGTTGATTAAACACATTATTACGTAGGGAATCCTACTTAGTTTCGCTTACTTAGTGTTGATGACGACCTTCTAAATCAAACACACCGTCGATGTTGAGGGATTTCTAATAAATATCGATACCTGTGGAGGGTAATTAACATTCCACATGAACATAAATGCGTAGAATATAATCTTGATAATAATAGATAAGCAAGCGTTAAAGGAACGTTTTCCCTGGTTGTTCTATTGATTGTAGTTTGTTTGTTTTGTAAACAATTGACGGTTCCAGCAACGAGTAAAAGGCGAGACATTTCATATACTTTTAAAAAAGATTGCAGCAGCTTGATTTCAAAAGGTAACCTATCACAAATAGCTAAAAAATATTCGTTAAACAGCAATCATGTATCATTGTTCACGGTCGCCTGAATTAAACTAACATAATGAAATTTAAGTAACTACAGGAAAAGAACCGGGTTTTTCAAATTTCGTCATAATCGCTCTCGAATTTCTTGATCATTCCTAGTGTATTCTCAAGTCATTCTTATCTCGGTTGATCATTGGCCTAATTTACTGTGTTTAAGAAAGATTATATGATTTATGATAGCTTGGTCTACGGTGTCATAGTTTTTTTTTATATGCATAATTATGTGTTTCATGTCGTCTGAAATATTAACTTTGCCTCTTGCCTGTAATCTCTCGTTTCATTCCTTTCGCTCCTTATGCTAGCACAGGCTCCTGCTCTTGGGCAGCCCGTAAATTTTTGTACCTGTAATTCATGTGCTGAAAATCACCTAAAAGTAAACGACGTGCCCATAGAACGACGAGGAGCAATTCAAAATCAATCCGTCATTGCTGAGTCTAGAACAATCAGGACTAACAACACCTCAGGGGATGTAATTCTCGAGATTACTCCGAGGATTAAAAGAACAATATTCACAAGATTCAGTGATTAACGAAGCAACAAGAATAAGAAAAAAATAGGAAAGACGTAAGATAGAAGGCTTTGCTTCATTCGATTAAATTCAACGAAGAAGAAACTTAAGACTAAAAGTTAAGCTCTTGAACACTTACGAACACTCAGATTAGTAACTGGATAAGGGCCAAGGGAGTCCGTAAAAAAGAGGGATGAATTTTAGGGGCTAGGGGCAGGGCATTGGGGTGTGTGATCACAAAAGAAAAAGAGTGGACAGAGACAACTAACAACTACCTCAAACCAGAGAAAATCACAGCAAAACGGATGACAAAAAACGAAAGTTAACGAATTGCTATGACAACTGAGCGAATAACTCTGACAATAAGATTTGGTTCCACAACCAAATGAATGAAAAATAAATCAAATAAACTGATTAAAATTTTGAAAATTTTGTTGAATGAACGAAGAGTTAATGACCAAAATCTGACCTACATTATTACCAAAGCTTACGCACACCTTTACAAAGCGACCTTTGTTAATCAAAAGCAGAGTACAGAATGCATGTTAAAAGAGTACTCATGTTTGTGAAAATTAGCCGATGTTTATTACCTTGAAGGAATCAGGGAGAGAGAAAAACAAAAAAAAGGAAAAGAAAGATGACTATTGGAATATTTTACATGTTTTTATTTAACTTGACTTCTGAGCCTGTCTGTCTGTCTGTCAGTCTGTTTGGGTCAAATCTTGTAACTCGATTTTCGACCTGTTCCCATTGTCTTATGGACTTTAAATTTTTCATGCTTACTCAAACCTAGTGACAATACAACCTTACATGATCAGTAGGTTAGCAGTGACCTATAGTGACCCTACAGTGACCTCTCCCAGTATCTCAGGATTTGTATGAAACTCTGCAGATTTTTGATACCTTCTTTAACTCGGTAGAATGATTTAATAACTCTACGGATTTTTCGAACCTTCTTTGACTCGACAGGAAATCACATGCAGTAGTTCTGTCAAAACTAAAAAGTATAAAATAACAAAAGTTATGAAAAACATTTTTTAAAATGCACTTTTATCAAATTGCACTAAAAAGTAAAAAAAAAAAAAATAATTTTTTTTTAGACAAACCATGATTTTCTTACAATTAATTATGTCTAAAAAAATAGAAGTGTGGGCACCAAACATGGAAGGAAGTGCTGGAAGAAATTAAAAAAAAATATATTTATTTTCTTGTAGCATTTCCTTCCATGTTTGGTGCCCATGCTTTTATTTTTGTAGACATGATTAATTGTAAGAAAATCATGGTTTGTGTAAAAAAAAATATTTTGTACTTTTTAGTGCATTTTAATAAAAGCGTGTTTTAAAAATTGCTTTTATACATTTTCTTACAATTAAATATGGATGGGTAAGGAGAGAGAGAGAGAGAGAGAGAGAGAGAGAGAGAGAGAGAGAGAGAGAGAGAGAGAGAGAGAGAGAGAGAGACTCTCGAACAAGAGAAACAAGCACTTTCCCAGCGTTTTCCAAAAAACCATAATCCGCGATTTATGCATTATATTCTTCTTCTTCTTCTTCTTCTTCTTCTTCTTCTTCTTCTTCTTCTTCTTCTTCTTCTTCTTCTTCTTCTTCTTCTTCTTATAAACTCAAAAATCCACTAAATGTACAAGAAACATATACAATATTAGTGTGACATCAAGTTTCATATAAAAACACAATCGCATTAAGGAGTCTTGCACTAAAAGCTTCCGTTAAAATAACGGGGAAAGAAGAGGTATGCCAAAGAGACGCGGAAGCCATATTTTGGAACTATTGCCTCCGCCGGCCATGTTGGAGGGAGGCTAAGTTTTTTCCTGAGCGTAAATGAATTACTGGTAATGTTACTGGTCTAGCCGAGTCCAGTTCACTAAGCATCAGTTCACATCCTGATGCTTAGTGTAACCTCCGAAAGCACCGATAACTCCGTTCAGTCGTCTAGGCACTGAGTTTATGCCACAAATGATGTTGCTAGTCCTTCTAGGCCTAAGTGACTCCCGTTAAACCATTGAGCCATTCAGTTGCTGAAACAATATTCCCGACTTCTTTATGTTACTTATTAGAAAGTTCCTTCAGCATGTGGATGGCATTTCATGAAACATGACGCATAAATACTTTAGGGAGTTTTTTATGTTGACTGACTGTTTGGAAGAAATCGATTCGAGGTGGGATGATGTTCGCGGCAAGAATAATCGACGATTTTTTCGAAACTTGATAACATCGAAAGGGCTGCCTAAGGAATATACCTAGTAAGTTTAGTTAAATTCTAATGATCCTTTCTTAGGTACATGTCCATACACACACTCACACGCACACAAACACACACTTACACACACATACACACACAAGCCTGTTCATAGCTGGCTACATATTTGAGTAACTTCGAAGAGGTAAGTCTCCTATTAAGTGCTCGGAAACATTTCCAGGTCGTTCTTCCTCAGGCCGAACGAGAGAGAGAGAGAGAGAGAGAGAGAGAGAGAGAGAGAGAGAGAGAGAGAGAGAGAGAGAGAGAGAGAGATTAATCCTCGGGAATTTACATGAGACACCGAGATTTAATTATTCGATAACACCAAAGAGTTTTACGGACTTCCACGGGTGGAATTCATGGTGAGGCGCAAAGTCCTGTCATAAAGAACTTACATGAAGCATGAATATTGGAAGAAGAAGAAGAAGAAGAAGAAAGAAGAAGAAGAAGAAGAAGAAGAAGAAGAAGGGAAAGAGAGAATAATGTTATAAGGTTTATGACACAGCATATCAACGAGAGCTCTAAGTATCTTCATAATGTATTTTTATAACTGGTGGCAAATTTCAGCTGAGAAAGAGCGTGAATAGAAGAATATGAAATGATAAAAAGATATAACATAAATAAATAAGTCTCTGAACATAAAGTTATGCACTCACAAAAGTCTACCAGACGATGGGGACAGTTAGCCCTCGAAAGCCTGTAACTTTCGTGAGTAAAATCTCATTTAAACGCCATCCTGTTTCAAAGAGGTCCTGTCATTCTTTGTAAGAATACACAGCACAATTGAACGATTGATCGAGCTTGATATACTGTATATATATATATATATATATATATATATATATATATATATATATATATATATATATATATATATATATATATATATATATAACTGAACTGGATTTCAGTTGGCCAGTCCTTTATTTAAATCATAATTTTCATCCATGGAGCATTAGAGATGACCTGTACTCTCCATAATTCATATTTTTAATTCCACGAACGTAATTCAAAAGTTAATTTCTGCAGCGGGGAGAACATTTACAGTTTAATTACAGCATTGCAAATGAGGCGGTAGCAGTGAATAGACTAAATAGTATGGTGCATATGAATGTAAGTATTCCATTTAGAGGACAACCCATACAGGTCCATTTTTGATTGTTTGTTCTCTGTATTTCGTTCCTTTTATATAAAAGATTGTGATGCAATGAAGCGGATATAATAATCTGTAAAACATTCGCAACAAAAGACATTGCGATGAATTCTGAGCAATGACAATCCCAAGAAAAATTGCAGATACTAGTGTAAAATACTGAGAGTTTTTGCAAGTGAATGTGAGCTTCTGAAATAAATGAGAAAGATTATTATACACTCACACTAACGCTGGGTGTTTTTCACCTCCAGAGGAAAATAACATTTTTCACGGATGTCGAGAAGTTATCCAAAGCTCGCCCAGACGACTTCACAGTGTGGTGGTCTCGAGTTCAAGCCCCCTCTCGTGGCCTGATTAGTTTTCACTGGCAGCGCGACCTTACCGTCTCTGTGACCTAGGGATGGAAAAGAAACACTTTAACATTAACTAGATTTACTGAACAGCAGCACCAGTATGCAGTAAATGTTCTTCGCTGTCGAACTTCTCCAAAGTTCCAGAGGTCCTTTATTCCTCTCACTGTTGGACTGTGGAACAGCCTCCCTTCAAAGGATGTCGTGCAGTTGGAACTTCCGAAGTTCAAGCGAAGATGCAATGCATTACTACCCTAATACTATTTTCCTTGCATTTTCATATATCTTTATCTATTTATCAATTTATTAATTTATTTTTTCTTTCTCAATAAGCGGGATCTCTTCTTTCTGTATAGTGCTGTATGAAACTCTCAGCCACGGCCCATGAAGCTCTCAGCCACGCCCCATGAAACTTTCAGCCACGGCACGGGGGTGGCCTGTGTTATTGACACCTATGGCGATGCCAGACGCACGATCATGGCTAACTTTAACCTTAAATAATATAAAAACTACTGAGGCTAGAGGGCTGCAATTTGGTATGTTTGATGATTGGAGGGTGGATGACCAACACACCAATTTGCAGCCCTCTAGCCTCAGTAGTTTTTAAGATCTGAGGGCGGACAGAAAAAGTGCGGAAGGACAGACATAATTATATCCATCCCAATAGTTTTCTTTGACAGAAAACTAAAATTAGAGATAGATAAAGAAAAGTAATGTTATTATACAAGCGGAGACAGAATCTTGATCGCATGTTGAGGCAATACACGTATACAATGACTCACAGTAATCATCTAACTACCAGTTACACAGCCCACAACTCAGGTCAACGTGGGTCAAATGAGTTAGGGGAAAGCGTGACGAAATTCTTCCCTTATTCCTGATGGAAGGTATTAAGTTACATCTGGCAAGTGTCCTCAGTGTGCCAACGTTAATACTATCTTTGAGAGAGAGAGAGAGAGAGAGAGAGAGAGAGAGAGAGAGAGAGAGAGAGAGAGAGAGAGAGAGACTCAAGTATTCCTATCGCAAGCAGGAAGACGTGTGGTCATTTGGACGTTAGGGGAGACGTGGCTAAGTTCTTTCCTCGCTTGTTAAGAACCATTTAGCAAGTGACCTCAGTGTGACAGAGCTAATGCTATCTTTGAGAGAGAGAGAGAGAGAGAGAGAGAGAGAGAGAGAGAGAGCCTCAACTATTCCTATCGCAAGCAGGAAGATGTGTGTGTGTGTGTGTGTGAGGGCATTTGGGCGTGTTCCTTCCAGCAGCGACAATTCTGAGGCACCGGTGATGAAGTGCGAGCGAAGTTGCGGGGCCCAAACTAACTTTTTCGACTTTGGTGACGAATTGCTTCGCAATTTCTCGAGACGAAGACAGACTCGCCGGAGGCAACTCAACCCCCGCTGCTTGGCTGCTTGGGTTGTATGCTAATGCCCCGGTGAAAGGTAAGATTAGTCTTCTATCCAGAAAAGAGAAAAGTTTTCTTAACAATCCTCCCTCTGTGCGTAATCTTTGAGGTTCTGGAACTTAATGTACCATTTCTTTATACTCCAGTTGTTACTACACTCTCTTCCTAAGTGTGATGAGGCAGGGTTCGATTCCTGATGTAGGTGGAACGGTTTGGGCACTGTCTGTTAAAGAATGATGAATAACCTTTGGCATGGCTATTATTTTGACTGTGATGGGGCTGGACTTGGGTCGAGAAAGTCATGGGGGTAGTGACCTGAGCTCAACATAATTGCTGAGTGTATATATATATCGTATATATATACATATATATGTATATATACTCTGTATATATGCATATATTGTATATGTGCATATATACATAAACAGAGTATATATGTATATGTATGTATACTGTATATATACATATATGTATGTATGTATATATATATACATATATATATATATATATATATATATATATATATATATATATATATATATATATATATATATATATATATATATAGTCACAATAATCTCATAATATTCCAGTTTCTTCACACCTAAGACTGATTCTGTAAACAGAAAAGACTCTGAATCAAAACTGACACTTCTGTTAAGTATCTTGTAAGCCAACAATTCAGCCTTACGCTAAAAAAACATATTGAATAATAATAGATATTACAACACCAGTAAAACCGACCAAGGTCTATGCAAAACAAAACAAAAAAAAGTGGCCAGTAAAAGAACACTGTACTCAGTAAAAATATGTATTTTTTAATTCTTAAAAAAGGCTAAACAAAAACTCCCTTTTCAGACACTCACTAAGCCTTTTCCCCTAGCTGAGCTTTTTGCCAGAGAATACAATGCTTCCTCCCCTCAGCTTAAAGGGAAGAATAATTATCAGAAGGGTCTGATTCTTTCTGAACCGAAACTTTTCCACATATTTTCTTTCGCAGATTTTCTCTAGAAAACGGTTTGAAATATTCTTCAAGATTTTGTCCCCGTAGTGCCGTCAGTGAACCTCACGCGGTGCACTGTAGGCATTACTTGAGGTTCTTTGCAGCGCCCCTTTCGGCCCCTAGCTGCAACCCCTTTCATTCCTTTTACTGTACCTCCATTCCTATTCCCTTTCTTCCATCTTGCTATCCACCCTCTTCTAATAATTGATTAATAATGCAACTGCGAGGTTTTCCTCCCGTTACACCTTTCAAACCTTTCTACTCTCAATTTCCCTTTCAGCGCTGAATGACCTCATAGGTTCCGGTGCTTGGCCTTTGCCCTAAATTCTGCATTCCATTCCATTCAAGATTTTGTCGTTTATTAAGGAAACATTTTCCTTAAACTATAGATTCCTCTCCAGTCCAAGAATACAGAATAGATTTTATTTTCGTCCGCGCGAAATGTTCCTCAAGATTTCCCGTTTGTTAAGAAAAGAATTTCATTTATAAAAAGAATGAATTCCATTCATGCCTCAGGAATATGCAACAGATTTTAATTTCGTCTGTACGAAATGTTCCTGAACAATTGTTGACTAATATTGATGTGCAGGGAAAGCGAATTATTAGAAGAACTGAGAAAACTCAGTATAAAATCAATTCGCAAAATGGAGCCATTTTATTCAACAATATTATTATTATTATTATTATTATTATTATTATTATTATTATTATTATTATTATTATTATTATTATTATTATTATTATCTTGTCCGATCTCCGTTTAATTTGTCATAAAATGATTTAGCCTGAATCTTAATGAGAAACCAATTTTCAAGGTCCAAAGGTCACAAAAATGTAAAAGATAAAGTAAGACATAGATGCGAATACCTCTCTAAATTATAATAATTTCGAATGAAACTGGCTTGTTGTCTCAGTAACTTACCAATCTCCAATTTTGTCAACAGAAAGCTTTAGGGAAATTCTCGATTTCTATTTATTTTTATTTTTGTCCAGTAGATGAAACGTATTCATAAGGAACAAGCTCACAGGGCCATTGAATTGAAGTTCGAGCTTCCAAAGAATATGTTGGCTTCAGTCTCCCACCACAGACCCCGCACGGGGTCAGTAAGTGAGCCAGTGATTTTTTCATCGCCCTGAGGTAGGAGCGAACTCATGACGCCTGAGTGGCATGCCAAGACACTAACCACTATACCAGCGACCAGTATAAGGTCTTAGAATAAAACCAAAACGGGAAGTGACGTTTTTGCATACCATTCAAAGACGTTTGCATCTGCGCTGGGCTGAAAGGAACACCAGGGCTTAGTCAAAATACTCGAAATGGTTCTTTAAACAGATTCGAGATTCATACAAACGAGAATGATCATGGCACGATTTTATGAAAAAGTCTACGGTATTTACACTACACTTTTCAAGTTTAATTCTGCAGCAATGAATAACTTGGGATGTAATTGGACTATTCTGTGTCATTGGGGACTTTTAATAACTGCCATGGTATTTAATTAACGATTATAATAATCATTATGGCTGCTGTTTTTCATTCTAATGAAACGAGGACACGCACTCATTATAGCAGTCTTCAATAAAATGCTCATTTGCGAAAAAGGGAAAAAAACAGCAAAAGATAATTGAGAAGAAACGAATATATACAACATAAACCAAAACTATATCCAAATATAAATAACGTATTCAATAACAAATGCAACAAAGGTATATGAAATAATGAATAAACAGAAAGTGATAAGTATGCCTACCTCCTGTCACGGGTATCGAAACACGATAAAAATCTAAACCATATATATATATATATATATATATATATATATATATATATATATATATATATATATATATGTGTATATGTGTGTGTGTATGTATGTATGTGTGTGTATATAAATGTATATGTATATATATGTATATATAAAAAATCAAGTCACCTTTCCCAGAATTATTTTCATAATTATTTCTTTCACTCCACTGCCAAGTTTAGGAGTTTTTTCACTCTTTCGTTTTCCCTTTCCGTTCTCTCTCTCTCTCTCTCTCTCTCTCTCTCTCTCTCTCTCTCTCTCTCTCTCTCTCTCTCTCTCTCTCTCTCTCAGGAAAGCCATGGAAGGGGAGATACAAAAAAATAATAAAGAAGAAACCCCTTAGAAGAAATCTAATGTAATATTTCTGTAGGTGGTTAGTGAGGCAGAGAAAGATGTAACCGTATTTTCCGGAGTCTGGGCGCAGAGAATTGAAAGGAAATTGATTTTCCTGGTAATGAAAAGTCGACTTAAAAAGTTGCCTCGTTCAGTTAAAGGAATGATTTTAGCGTTGGGACTCCGGGTTACGTTTTAGCTTCGGTTTTAGAACTTGGCAAACGTAGTTTGATAGTAAGTGTTTTAAATAGTCGATTGCGTTAAAGGAATGATTTTAGCGTTGGGACTCAGGTTACGTTTTAGCTTCGGTTTTAGAACTTGGCAAACGTAGTTTGATGGTAAGTGGTTTAAATAGTCGATTGCGTTAAAGGAATGAGCCAGCGTTGGGACTCCGGGTTACGTTTTAGCTTCGGTTTTAGAACTTGGCAAACGTAGTTTGATAGTAAGTGGTTTAAAAGTCGATTGCGTTAAAGGAATGATTTTAGCGTTGGGACTCCGGTTACGTTTTAGCTTCGGTTTTAGAACTTGGCAAACGTAGTTTGATAGTAAGTGGTTTAAATAGTCGATTGCGTTAAAGGAATGATTTTAGCGTTGGGACTCCGGGTTATTTAGCTTCGGTTTTAGAACTTGGCAAACGTAGTTTGAGAAGTGGTTTGAGTCGATTGCGTTAAAGGAATGATTTTAGCGTTGGGACTGGTTACGTTTTAGCTTCGGTTTTAGAACTTGGCAAACGTAGTTTGATAGTTCAGTTTAAATAGTCGATTGCGTTAAAGGAATGATTTTAGCGTTGGGACTCCGGGTTACGTTTTAGCTTCGGTTTTAGAACTTGGCAAACGTAGTTTGATAGTAAGTGGTTTAAATAGTCGATTGCGTTAAAGGAATGATTTTAGCGTTGGGACTCCGGGTTACGTTTTAGCTTCGGTTTTAGAACTTGGCAAACGTAGTTTGATAGTAAGTGGTTTAAATAGTCGATTGCCTGCTTTTCACATGACCTTGGTAGCTGAGACGCCAGATATCTTAATATCAGGCAATAACGATACTCAGATAAGAACTTTCTTGATTGTTATTATAATTAATATTCAGAAGATGAACCCTATTCATAAGGAAATAAGCCCACCATCGGGGCCAGTGACTTGAGATTCAAGCTTCCAAAGAACATGGTGTTCATTAGGAAGAAGTAGAATAAGATACTAGGAAATATAGAGAGAAAAGATCAATTATCAGTAAAAAGATAAACTAACAAATTATTCAATAAATAGGTAAAAATTTGAATAGATTATTAAATTACAAGGAGAACTGAACTTTTGAGGTTCCGATTTCGCAACATCCTCAGGGAGGCTGTTCCAGAGTCCAAAGGTGTGAGGAACAAAGGACCTCTGGAACTGCAGTCATCAATGAGTCAAAAAGAAACTGAATGTTATTTAGGGAAAGAGTTCATTTAGAATGCCGAGATGAAAAACAGATTGTCAAAGTCGAATTTATAATTTGTTTATATGCCTAGTTATTTAAAATGGGACCTCGAAATAAATAAAAGGTCTTTTATTTTCTTTCAAGTTTTCTGTCGAAGTGATTGTGGCTTGTTTAGACGCTCCAATCGTGCTCAATTTCCTTCTACATTTGCTGATTTCCTAAGGTCGGTTCGTCAGGAAATTGTTCAAGGGGACGTGTTGTCTCTCTCTCTGTCTGTCTCTCTCTCTCTCTCTCTCTATAACCCGCAATTTCTCCCCCTCTCTCTTTTTTCCTCTCTCTCACTCTCTCAGTCTATCTCTCAATCTGTCTCTCTAAAACTCGCAATCTTTCTCTCTCTCTCTCTCTCTCTCTCTCTCTCTCTCTCTCTCTCTCTCTCTCTCTCTCTCTCTCTCTCTCTCTCCTTCTAAATTCTGTCTGTCTGTCTTTCAAAACCGAAATTTTTTCTCTCTCTCTCTCTCTCTCTCTCTCTCTCTCTCTCTCTCTCTCTTTCTCTCTATTAAATTCTGTCTTTCAAAACCGAAATGTCTCCCTCTCTCTCTCTCTCTCTCTCTCTCTCAAATTCTGTCTTTCTGTCTTTCAAAACCGTAATTTCTCCTTCTCTCTCTCTCTCTCTCTCTCTCTCTCTCTCTCTCTCTCTCTCTCTCTCTCTCTCTCTCTCTCTCCCGGAAACGATCAACATGGCGTTATTTCCCGACCCACCTTTACCTTACGCGTATTCTCAGCCTATCGTAGATCACTCGTCCTGTCAGCCAAGAGGTCCCTTCTACCACTGAAAATGACAGACACTCATCATATCACCAAATACCTCCTTCACCGCGACATAACCGACGCACGGAAGAAGTGGTCCATCTCTCCGCCGAAATTAACTTTTTTTTTTTTTTTTTTTTTTTTAGTTTTACCACGTCTCTCGTATATCGTCTTTTATCGTTCTTTTAGGACTTTTGGATGATACGTTGTTTCATATACAAGTCGTTATTACCACGTTCAAATTTTTTCTTTCGTTTGTATTTAAATTATGTAGTTTGTTGTCGGAAAGAAAGGTTGGGTCAAACAGGCTTTTATGCAATCTCAATTTGGTTTCTATTGATTGTTTATATATATATATATATATATATATATATATATATATATATATATATATATATATATATATATATATATATGTATATATATATATAATACATATGTTCTATATACATACATATATATATATATATATATATATATATATATATATATATATATATATATATATATATATATATATATATATATATATATATATATATGTATGTATATATATATTACTTTTGTGTACATGTGTGTATTCTTCAGTAGTTGCAGACATACTTAGTGGGAGTTTTACGTAAGCATTATATCGAAGCAGTACCGCGCGTGGGTCTTACTAAAACCCCTGCATAAAAAGTTTCGGCGATCATTTAATCCCGCTGGGGGACTGCCAAGTTTCAACAAGTCCCCCTTCCCCCACCCTCCCTTCCCATTACCCTCCCTCCCCTCCCTTCCCTTCCCCTCCCTCATTACGTATGCTAATTGAGAAACGATACGGAAGCTGGGTAAATACGTTTTGCAGTTGAATGCGCTTACTTTTTTTTTTTTTTTTACTTTTCTTTTTTCACGAAAACTTTTAATCCGGTTAATTACAGGATTCCTGCTTTGCGCTGGGCATCTTTATTTGTGATAGTTTGTTAAAAAAACTTTTTTTTGAGTAGGGAGTTGGAGTTTGGTTCTGTAAATCACTGTAAACGGTTTCCTGGTTGTTGTTTGCGAATCCCTTTTTTTTTTTTTGCGTAGATGAGTTATCGGAAATCCTTTTTGGCTTTCTACGAATTTTTGTTAATATCGCGTTAAGAATGGCAGGTATGCTCATAAATAATTACATTGTGATTTCGCCATTTATTTTATACACGTGCAGACAAACACACACACACACACTATATATATATATATATACAGTATATATATTATACATGTATTTATATATAAATTATATATATATATATATATATATATATATATATATATATATATATATATATATATATATATATATATATATATATATATATATATATATATATATATATATATATGTAATTGTAATATACAATGCCCTCTTAATATCTCGAATTCTTCGCATTTTTCGGATACGCTTTCCACTACAAAGCCTTAGATCCAAGTGCAAGAAATTTGAAGGAATTATAATGTCCGGTAGCGAAGAATTCGAGAAGTTAAGAGGGCACTGTTGCGATTACAGTTGCATATGTATCTGGTAAAAAGTGACCAGTAGATTCTACATATATATATATATATATATATATATATATATATATATATATATATATATATATATATATGTATGTATATATTCATACATGCATTATATATAAATAATACAATTCCCCATAAAGCATTTCTTACGACTTTAATTCACGCCTGAAAATTAAACCTCTGACTTTTCATTTTGGTACAGAAATAATCACACCTTAGTTATCTATACCTTAAAAGCACATATTTCTTAACAAGTAAACTCCAGAAAAAAAAAAACACACACACAAACACACAAACATTTCCAGGCCATCTGCCGTATTTCGCAGCTCGCGAAAGCGTCCCCCATCTCTGGGAAAAAAATCGAAAGAAGAAGATCCTCGGCATCACTTGTCACGCGAGTCTCCCACCCGCGTCATCCTTCCTAAGAGGCCGAGAGAGAATTTATCACCCCGCGATGATCCAGCGCAATCATTTGCTCAGCGTCTCTCCGGAACTTCGGAGCTCGGCTCCTGTAGCTTATCTCGATGGTTGAGCGTGTTTGGCCACTTCTTGTTTCTTGTTTTTTTTTTTTTGTCTTTGTTTGGTTGCTTGGTTGCTTTTTTTCTTGGTTGGATTCCTGATTGGTTGCTTGGTGGTTTTCTTGTCAGGTTTCCTGTTTTGAGACGGTTTTTTTTTATTTTGGAAACAGCTGAGAGTATTCAGTTACCAAGGTTTGTCTAGGTATTTTGCATGTTGTGTTTGTAATTACAAAAATAAATATCAGCCGTTTAAACTTATCTTAAATATAAATATATATATATATATATATATATATATATATATATATATATATATATATATATATATATATATATATATATATATATATATATATATAAATATATATATGTATGTATATATGTAAATATATATATATATATATATATATATATATATATATATATATATATATATATATATATATATATATATGTGTGTGTGTGTGTGTGTGTGTATATGTATATACACACCCCATACATACACACACATATATATATATATATATATATATATATATATATATATATATATATATATATATATATATATACATATAAATATATATGTCCCACCAAACTGCCCAATATATAATTAAATTCATGAATGAACTTGCTGCTGACAGATATAATTTCCCACTAAACAATTCAGTGGATAAAGTTTGAAGTATATACTGAATACAACACGCAACTTTCCATTTGATAGCAGACAAAAATGCGAATTCATTTAAATACCAATGAAACTTGTCGAGTTTAATTAGTGCAATAAGAGTTTTTTATTCCTCTGCCTCGACAATTAATTTGAAAAAAAAGGAAAACAGAATAAAAAAGAGCGCAAGTATTTGTGATATTGAACAATGTTGTCGGTGTATCTAGCGTGAGAATTCATATACCTTGGACGACGTCTGTTGTTTGCTTGCTTTTGTCAACGAAATAGCTCACTATTGTAATGGAATGTATACTAGGATTTTTAAATCTGATATTAGTTTTCAAGGCAATGACCCCTGTGGTCTTGTTCCATATGAATGCAGTTCATCTTCTGCATAGCAGCGATAATAGTAATATGTACTCCTGTACTAAAATGTTCCCCTTTGTATTGTAAAAAAAAAATCCTATTAGAAAATGAAATGTAAAGACCTGTTTAAAAGACCCTTACTCAATAAAGCTTTGTCGAATAAAGAAACATTCTTCTCAAGCATTTTATACCTTCAACCTTATTCTAATCCCCTTTGGGACAGCATAAATGAAACCTAAAGGCTTGTTAAAAAGACACTCAGTCGCTAGCTTTTATAATTAAGGAAAACATTCTTCTCAAGCACTTTGTACCTTATTACCCTACCTCCATGCGCTTTATCCACCTATCTCAGGACAAAATCGTCAGCACAATTCCACCGCACAGAACCCTGGCGGGAACGTCGGTTCAGACTCGAGGGTTCTCTGGTGAAGTTGATACCTGGCGAATGCCTTCCATTCCCTTTGGACGACAAGTAGCGTCAACGAGATCCACTGATGCAGGAGGGTTGCAGTGTAATGAAGAGAGTGGGTTCTGATTTACGTGTGGGAAAAGCTTATCTGCGAATAATTATCTCTCGGGTGTACTGACTGTTAGGATGGGATCGAATGCGGCTCTTATTAATAGTGGTAGAAGCTGACAGCGCGTCAGGGCTAGGCGTGTATAGGATAGAGATACAGAGATGATAATAATAATAAAAAAAACAGAGAATTGTTAAGTATCTGGCTGTGAATGTTTTTGTTTTTGGATGGTATAGTTAAAAGGAAAATAATTTCACTAGTTTCAAATTTGTGTAACATTCTCGTTCATCTGTCAATAGGTAAGTTGCAATAACTGTTTTTATAGCTTTGCCGAGTAATATGCAATTCTCGATTTGAAGACAATATCATTGGTAAGAAGTGATAAAAATATCATAGCCTATACCAAGGAAGAGAGCGGAAAAAGATTATAACTTAGAAAATATTCCTATTGCGATGTAGGAAAAACAAAGATCTCCCTTATAAGATGTTGCATAAACTTATCAGGTATGTAGCAGCATATAGACATACATACATACATATATATATATATATATATATATATATATATATATATATATATATATATATATATATATATATATATATGTATAGATATATGAATGTATGTATTTTTATGTATATAAGCGAATCCCACTGGAAAATGACAGGCAGAAGTTCAGTACGAAGCGTTTTCACATTAATTCATGCATCGTCCGGGCACAAAAAAATTAAAATTATATGTATATATATATATATATATATATATATATATATATATATATATATATATATATATATATATATATATATATTATATATATATAGTATGTGTTTGTGTGTGTGCGTGTGCACGTAGACAACACACAAACAGTCTATCTAGAATAAGGTACATTCTAAAGACAGAAGGTCTTGGAAAATGTATGTCCCAAAAATGAAATATTTCATGCAAAGCAGACTGCTTGCTTGCCTCCTACGAAAAATGTGGACGGCGTCCTTCCCAAGTCTATGAATAATATCTCCGAGAATGATGGATAGGGCCAGTTTGTTTCAGCAGGCCAAGGGGTGACCCAAATTCTTACCTTTGGGAAGGTAAGATTTTTTTCGTTTAAAAATGAAATGGATATAGAGAAGCATTTAAGTGAATAAGGAGGTGGGTTTATAGTGTTAGGATAATGGGTAGTCAATGAATGGGTGAAGTTAAATGATTATACAGTTCTATATGTATGCACGGCGTATATATAAATATGTGTTTGTGTATGTGTGTGTACACACGTACGGAGCTTTCTGCCACACATAACTGTATCTATGTATGAACGATGTATGTATATACACTGTGCATACATACAGTTATATGTATAACTGTACGTACATACAGCTATATGTATGTACGGTGATGTATATACACCGTGCATACATACATATGACTGTATGTATGTATGTACTGTATACACGGTACATACATACATACAGTTAAATGTATATATAAATATGCGTGTGTGTATGTGTGTGAACATACGTACGGAGCTTTCTGCCACATTTTCTCATTCCGGGAAACTCTAGCCGCGTAACATTCCCAATCTCACCAAATCCTCAGCAACACGTATTGTACAGGAAACTCTAAAACAAAAAGTTTAAAAGAATCCTATTTTTGAAAGAGCTCAGAAAAAGAGTCACGTGTTATTCTCTCGCTCAGAAGTCATGCTTGAGATTCGTTTCAAGCAAAATCCACGTGAGATTGGATGCAAGCTTATGAGCACCGCTTGCTTGATATTACTTTTGCTTTCGGGGGAAAAATCCACTATTCGCTTCGAGTTATTGAAGTGAATGGAATATTCTAAAAGCATATGCTACATATCTTGTGATGTTTATTGTGAATATATTCACAATCATAATAATAATAATAATAATAATAATAATAATAATAATAATAATAATAATAATAATAATAATAATAATAATAATAATATTCACATAAGTGAGGAGTGGATAATACTTCGTATGAAGACAAAAATGAAAATGAAAATTTACTATTATTAAGGGCTTTTCCTAATGAAATTTGTAATTTCTTTATATGATAACCTGAGAGAGAGAGAGAGAGAGAGAGAGAGAGAGAGAGAGAGAGAAAGAGAGAGAGAGAGAGGTCTTAAAATATATCAATGAAAGGTAGTTGGTTAATATTTTGAGAATACAGAAGAAGTCTTGTTAAACATAATCAGTTTATATCTGTCATACAGATAGATAGATAGATAGATTGCTAGAAAGATAGATAGATAGATAGATAGATAGATAGATAGATAGATAGATAGATAGATAGATAGATAGATAGATAGACAGATAGAGGGTCGCCAAACAGATTTTGATCCTATAAAATTACTAATAAGTCATCTGTAAATCTTCCTTCACTCATAAACTTAACTCAAATTACCTCAAAGTTCTACAGCGATGAAATAAAAGCCATCTGAACTATTCCTTTTGCTGACACGTAAAACTATAAAATCCACGAAATTGACCCGTGTCATATTTCAGGTGAAATTGATCATAAAATGACCGTAAAACTTTAAGGTCAGTATACGTGATGTCCACACAGCTGAGGGAACTATTTTTTTATAACAATCCGTAGTAGGACAGGGTATGTATATATATATACAGTATATATATACTGTATATATATATATATATATATATATATATATATATATATATATATATATATATATATATATATATATATATATATATATATATATATATATATATATATATATATATATATATATATATATATATATATATATATATATAATCCATGACTTTATTTTTGAAATATTTTTGTTGTTGTTTTGGCCTGTTTATTTTTCAATGCTGACTTTGTTAAATTAACCTGTTCATCTCCCATCTTTTATACGTTTCTCTTACCACTTTCTTTACGCTTTTACAAAGAAGAATATCTTTCCTGAATGCTTACAAACATAAATAAGTGTCATTGTTACCTTACAGTCTTTGGCTTATAAGGAATTATTACTCAATTACAGGTTGAGGAATTTGTGTCGATATTAGTCTGGTAACAACCTTACTCCGTTACAGTCTCTCGGTATCTCAGTTTACGGAGGTATTCCGATAGGAAAATCTTCTGTTTTATCAGTAATCGAATTCCATTTTCTTGTGAAGTGACAACCTTACTCCATTACAGTCTCTCGGTATCACAGTTTACAGAGGTATTCAGATAGAAGGTTTCTGTTTTATTAGTAATCGAATTCCATTTTCTTGTGAAGCTTCGTAAAATAACTGAGAGGCTTCCTACTTTATCTCGGAAATCGTTGGGGGTTACAATTTCCTAGTTTCAGAATTTACAGTGGTATTCCTACATAAACAAGTAAAAAATGCGCCGAAGTTTCTACGGCGCAATCGAGTTTTCTGTATAGCCGCTACAGCGTATAATCAAGGCCACCGACAATATATCTATCTTTCGGTGGTCTCGGTATAATGCTGTATGAGCCGCCACCCGTGAAACTTTAACCACGGCCCGGTGGTAGCCTATCCTATATCGATGCCAAAAGCACGATTATGGTTAACTTTAACCTTAAATAAAATAAAAACTACTGAGGCTAGAGGGCTGCAGTTTGGTATGTTTGATGATTGGAGTGTGGATGATCAACATACCAATTGCAGCCCTCTAGCCACAGTAGCTTTCAAGATCTGAGGGCGGACAGAAAAAGTACGGACAGGAAAAAGTGCGGACAGAAGTGCAGACAGAAAAAAAAGTTCGGACAGAAAAGGTTCGGACAGAAAAAGTGCGGACAGAAAAAGTGCAGAGAGAAAAAGTGCCGACAGAAAAAAGTGCCGACAGAAAATTGCCGACAGAAAAAAGTGCCGACAGAAAAAGTCCGGACAGAAAAAGTCCGGACGGAACGGACAAGTGGCACAACAGTTTTCTTTTCCAGAAAACCAAAAGCCTCTTTCGTCACTACTCGAATTCCATGTCTTCGTGAAGCTCCGTAAAAAAAAAATTAAAAGCCGCACGCTTTATGTCAGCCATCAATGGAGTTACAAATTCGTGACCCCCATTGAAAAGGACCATATCAGTTACTGTTTATCTCAGAGGCGTCATTTATCCTCTCCTCGTTATTTTCTCATCATCCTCCATCGCTATAAACAAGCCGGACGAGAATCTCACAGTCGTTTCTCCCTCGCTTCCTCGTTTCACGTCCTCTTTTGGCACGGGGTGGGACTATCTGTTATACGAAGGCTGTGAGAGAGAGAGAGAGAGAGAGAGAGAGAGAGAGAGAGAGAGAGAGAGACTATCAGTTATACGAAGGCCTATGAGAGAGAGAGAGAGAGAGACTATCAGTTATACGAAGCGTATGAGAGAGAGAGAGAGAGAGAGAGAGAGAGAGAGAGAGAGAAAGAGAGAGAGAGACTATCAGTTATACGAAACCTATGAGAGAGAGAGAGAGAGAGAGAGAGAGAGAGAGAGAGAGAGACTATTAGTTATACGAAGCCTATGAGAGAGAGAGAGAGAGAGAGAGATCATTGTTGGGATAATGAGTGTACTTAAGATATGAAGGCTAAAGGCATTTATGAAGCGTAGAGAGAGAGAGAGAGAGAGAGAGAGAGAGAGAGAGAGAGAGAGAGAGAGGAGTCATCGTTGGGATAATGAGTGTGCTCAAGATATGGAGTCTAAAGGTATTTATGAAGCGTAAATAAGATCTATGGTGGAACTGAGACCATCACCCTACGAAGCCTATGAAGATGAGAGAGAGAGAGAGAGAGAGAGAGAGAGAGAGAGAGAGAGAGAGAGAGAGGGTTTCATCGCTGGTATAGTGACTGAGCTCGAGTTATAAAGTTTATAGGGATATGTGAAACGGAAGTCAGATTAATGGTGGAACTACGCTCGTTAAAGAATCTATATTCTTGTACAGAACAGAAACTGAATAGAATCGGGTTAATAAATTGAATAACTTTAATCCTATAGTGAGTGGTCGTGTTTTGTGACTGAAATTCAGGAAATAAAGTAGACTCAGGTTAATAAACTGAATAACTTTAATCCTATAGTGAGTGGTCGTGTTTTGTGACTGATAATCAGGAAATAAAGTAGAATCAGGTTAATAAACTGAATAACTTTAATCCTATAATGAGTGGTCGTGTTTTGTGACTGATAATCAGGAAATATGTAGAATCAGGTTAATAAACTGAATAACTCCAATCCTTAAGTGAATTGTCGTGTTTTGTGACTGATAATATGATCAGGAAATAAAGTAGAATCAGGTTAATAAACTGAATAACTTTAATCCTATAGTGAGTGGTCGTATTTTGATAATCAGGAAATAGGGTAGAATCAGGTTAATAAACTGAATAACTTCAATCCTTAAGTGAATTGTCGTGTTTTGTGACTAATAATCAGGAAATAAGGTAGAATCAGGTTAATAAACTGAATAACTTCAATCCTTAAGTGAATTGTCGTGTTTTGTGAATGAAAAATCATGGCACAGAGTAGAACCAGGTCAATAAATTCAATAACTTGTACCTCTATTAATTCTCAACCCTTATCGTGTCTTCCAATATCATCATTATCTTCACTGACAACTTACAGTTTATATAAAACAAATATTAAACTATAAAATGATAATTAATAATTTTCTCACTTTAACGGAATTGTGCATTTCATTCTGAACGCCCCAAACGCAACATAATTATTGCCAGAACCCTTATTGCAAAAGATCTATGCGCCCACGGCTCCGCGTTACCGCTGTCATTTCCATAATCAAATCACAAATTAATTTCCTGTGTTCCCTGGAGTGGTATCACTGCTACTGCTATTATTGCCTAGTATTTCAGGCTGATGCAGACTGAGGGGCATTTATGAATAATAGGACTATGGAAATGCTCATTTGCATAGCTGTATTATTCAGATTACGTGGGTCTATAGCGTACTGCATCTTTGGAGGGAAAAGTATAATAGAGTAGGATTTACATGTTACATTCAGCGTTAACTGATTTGTTAATTAAGAGAGAGAGAGAGAGAGAGAGAGAGAGAGAGAGAGAGAGAGAGAGAGAGATAGTCAAATACTATTTGCACCTTCCAATTGAATTTCTGGACGTTGTTTACGAAGAAAGAAATATCATTGTGATAAGGTACCCCCAAAATAGCGGAGCTGAAAATATCTCTCTCTCTCTCTCTAATGGAGTATTCTTATATACTTAAAGGTAATATCTTCATCTTACATGCTAGTCTTAACCCACGTATAACATATGATCATATTTGTTTATGATTTATCTTAAGTGAAAAACTGAAACATTTCTCTCCACATTTAAGAAAACGTAAACATTCTGGTGAAAATCTTTTGTTACTTCATGAAGTCCTCTTGTTATTAAGCTTCCTATGGATTGGAAAACAGGAAAATTGTTTTATTTGGACTTTGCATCATAAATTGTATAAAGGAAGATCACCAACACTTGCCTTACCTGCAAGTTAAGGCTGATAAACAAAAATAAGAGAATAATTTCATCGTCTGTTTTTGAAGGCTAGTATTTCTCTCCGTCTCCGTTGAATCCCTGAAGCGACTGCCGGAAATGATTAAGTCTGTTTTTCTATTTCATTTTCCGGAATTACTTGACGTAAATAGTTCGTTATCTCCCTCAAGAAGCTTCGTATTTTTGTTCGGGTTTTCTGCAAGCCTGCCAGCCTGCCAGCCTGCCAGCCTGCCAGCCTGCCAGTCTGTCTGTCTGTTAGTTTGAGTTCGCAGGATTTCGTGTTCATGAACAAACAAGCGAAAAATGCGCCGAAGTTCCTTCGGCTCGGTGGAGTTTTCAGTACAGCGTATAATGCTGTATGAAACTCTCAGCCGAGGACAGGGAAGCTTTCAGCCACAGCCCGGTGGTGGCATGTTTTGTTGCCACTATAGCGGTGCCAGACGCACGATCATGGCGAACTTTAACCTTTAAATAAGATAAAAAACTACTGAGGCTAGAGGGCTGCAGTTTGGTATGTTTGGTGATTATTGGGTGGATGATCAACATCCCAGTTTGCAGCCCTCTAGCCTCAGTAGTTTTTAAGATCTGCGGCCGGACGGACAGACGAAAAGACGCCTCAATAGTTTTCTTTTACAGAAAACAAAAAATCGTGGAAATCTGTTAAGTAATTTTTTGGGTAATCCTCTGCAGATTATTAACTGTGGGTTCTTTTGTGAATGACTTAACTTTGCTGATTTTGATGATGATTTGATAATTTTTTCGCCTTATAAATCACACACAATTTTTATCAGTGTTTCCAAAAAATCTATCATGTATATGCAGCTACTCAATGAATACTTTCCCCAAAATTTGATCAAAATCCGATCACTTTTTCTCGAGATATTTTGTGAAAACACATCACACGGTTTTATTAAGGAAATAATTGTCATCGTAAGGATTAGTATTGATGGAAGTATCCGCTTTCTGATTACTTTTTGTTACTCTTCATTCAAATGATAAAACCTCTAATTAATGTATGGACAAAATAAAAGTTCCAAGATTAGGTTTGGTAAAAGTGGTTCCGTATATCTATTGGCAAATTGGTTAAGGGGAAATTTAACTATTTCTTGGTGTTTTTGTAATTCCTGAAACAAATTCAACAGCCCACAAACTAGGACTCAAGAGTCACTGAACAAGACGCTATTCTAATTTCCATTGAGACAGCTAAGGTAAAACAAGGATTCTATCAAAACACTTGTTCATATAAAAAAAACTCCTGCTATTTAAGGTAGGCCAATTTTAAATGAGAATTTATAAATCTATATATGTTCGCATGCGCATGTACGCATTATATATAAATCATTTTTTATTGGGTCGGTTCTAAATGCGCTTTTATAAGTCTAAAAATGTACATATGTGAATATACGCATATATGTCCATCTCTCTTTCAACTCTGCACACAAACATGAAACTATAACAAGTTGCGCTTGTTTCCAACGTTCTGCAAAAACCATGTTTTAAATATTATTATTTTTTTGGGAGTCATTTGTAAATCACAGTGACAAATTCCCCTCGGAAATGACAGCCGATACGTTGGTTGTTATTGAAGGCCATATATCAACGGCCCCGGGTGAAGATATATCACGTTTACAAGGGACTGTTATAGAACGAATAACATAACGGAAATGAGGTTAAATGAGGTTTCTTTGAGGTGTAACGTTAAGGAATTTAATGTAACCGCACCGAGAGACAGTTAGTCAGTCAGAGACACGTAGGACTGGTGGGGAAAACTGGAGAATGGATAGGTGGATGAATTGAAACATCTGCATTTAATGAGGTTTTGGAAAGAAGGGCTCCCCAACGTTCGGAAAGTGAGGAAGTGATCAATAGAGATATCGAAATAGTACATGATTTGTAGGTGGATTCGACACTGCTAGTGAGCACTCTTTGTACGTGTACAAAGCAGCTAATGTAGTGGAAAACCTTATAGATGAAATAAAAAAAAAAGACGGTCATAAGAAAGAAATATAACTTAATGACTAGGGAAATGTGACTCTCAGCATTTAAATAATCAGGGTTCAGTATTTGACTAAATGTATACAAAATGCCTGAAGAAGATATAATTCAAAATATTATTCGATCTCTATTTCAGGATCATTACCATCAATAACTTACAATCTGTTTCATCTTAAGACTATTCTTTGTCATCCTGATTTGCTTAGTGTCCTTTGTCCAGAGAAAGGAAGACCAGTTTGTTCTTGATTAAGTAAATTATTTTAGGCGGGTTCTACATTAAATGACTGAATAAAATAGAGTGATATATAAATCTGTGCCTTTTGTTGTGATAATAGAGTAATCTTTTACAAACACAGCTATATCGTTGGCAATGAGTTACATAAAAATTTATAAAACACTTGAGAATAATTCCTTAATCGTCAGTTTGAAGGAAGCAAATAGCTCTATATCTTTTTGTCTTTGAAAATTGGATAATCAGTAACGAATTCCGTAAGACTCTGTAAAACACTGAAATAATTCCTTAATAGTCTCATTGAGGGAAGAAAATAGCTCCACTTCTTTTTGTAATAGAAAGTATAATCGTTATTTTGCAAGCCCAGCTCCGTCTTTGGTAACAAATTACAAAAATGTTCACAAAACACTTTAAAATAATTTTACAATCGTCAGATTGAAGAAAGCAAACAGCTCTATATCTTTTTTTGCATAAAATGGATAATCATTCTTTTACGGCTCAACTCTATCGTTGATAATAAAAAACATACAAACTTCACAAAACACTTTAAAACAATTCCTTAATCGTCAGATTGAAGAAAGCAAACAGCTCTATATCTTTTTTTGCATAAATTGGATAATGATTCTTTTACGGCTCAACTCTGTCGTTGATAATGAATTACATAGAAACTTCACAAAACACTTTAAAATAATTACCCAATCGTCAGCTTGCACGAAGCAAATAGACCTTGAAACTCCCAGTAATTGCAGGGATCCCTAGGCACCGCCTGGGCCCCGAGGAAGAATACATACGTTTCCTAGGAAGCATATGGCGAAACAATTAAGCTTGATAACTTGTCTACAGCAATCCTGTGATGACAACAGTATACCCATCGTCCTCGGTCCTCCGAGGATTAGCCGGAGCTGAATTGCAGACTGGGCGTGTTCAGTTGGTCATTACGTGACGATACAGGCGAACCGGTTATCTCTCTCTCCTTCGCTGCCATTAGCTATTATATATATATATATATATATATATATATATATATATATATATATATATATATATATATATATATATATATAACTGAATCACGAAGATATGGAACGTGATGAAAGTATAAATAAAGGCAAATGCCTCGAAGGAAAAGTGAAACAACGGAATGGTTGCTAGGCCTTTCGACACACGGTCCTTTGCTTAGCAGACTGATGAGAAATATAAAAGTATAAGGTTACACAAACGAAGGTGGGATCCAAGTACTTGATAGTACCTAGGGATTTACCTTGCAGGCTGCACACCTTTGCATAACAGATGTTTTTAATGAAATCACAACATAATAGCGGCTCAGCTGATAGAAGCTAAGTATTTTATGACCTATGAGACTTTTTGGTAGCCCCTTTGTTTTTTGTGCATATCTACCTAATTTATATATATATATATATATATATATATATATATATATATATATAATTATATATATATGTAAGTATACACACACACACATATTTATATATATATATATATATATATATATATATATATATATATATATATATATATATATATATAGACAGATAAATAGATAGATAGCAGAAAACGTTTGTACGTGAACAAAGGACAACACAAATATCAGTGGAAATAATGTTTTAAACAAATGCCCTAAACGGAGATTTTCAATGCTTACTCAGAGGAGGCAGTTAACCCCTAGACTGAGATAACACAGCAGTCACAAATAGCAGCCTGGATATTTCAGTAATAAGAAAAGACGATACAAATATCCTGTATAAAAACTCAAGTACCAGTTTCACAGAGTAATGCCAGGGCTAAAAGCGTTTAATTATAGTAAAAAATTTTCATTTGTACTTGGTTGAGAATCATATACAGGTGTATGTAGCAAGTTTTATGTAATGTATCCAGTTATGGTACACACACATGTATATATATACATGTGTGTGTATGTATATACGTATATATATAGAATATTTCATCATATATCGCTATGAAAAAATATTTGCGCGAATTAAAAGTTATCTCATCAAAGTGATGAAAAGAAATATGCGACAGACTTATGCTACAAATTATTTCGTGAGCCCTAAAAGACTTAATGAGCTACGTTCAGGAAAATCTATTCATCATGAGCTGTATTTTAAACTTCCATGAATAAACAGGTAAAAGAAGGGAGTAGGAAATAAAAATAAAACTTGCAAAATTAGCGATTTCAAGGATATCCATAGATCGCATTCCGTCATGTTCCAGGAAGCAAGACACTACTAAGACTCTAGAGTCCTTGGCAAATGGCAGCGTCGTTCCAGTTTCGGACGCTTGAACGGTGAACCTTCGGACCTTCGACTGTAACATCGTTCTGGGGGGTAGACGTGTAAGAGAAGTTTGCCAAGTAGCCCTTTTTTCCTCAGTAGAGGCGTCATTGGTCCCGTTGTGAAGTTTTTACGAAAAAACCGTTTATCACGCGACTAGGCTACAGTTGGCGCTTGAGATTTCCATCGACTGTTGTCACTTCGTTGGTCGAGTTATAATAAACCCCGTCTTCTGCAAGGTAATACTGGAACTTGACTAGATTATGGCTAATATTGTGTATTTGTTTTGGGGATTTTCGAATCTTGCTGCGTGTTTAGTCTCGTACAAATCTTTGGCAGTCATTATAACTGTTTCTGTGGGCGTTTACCCATCATCTGACACGAGTAAACGCCCAAAATCTACAAGATTTAGAGTAAGTAACTCGCAGCTCTAAAGCTTTGTCTTTTCCAGGATGTTTTTGGTGCGAGTTTGACTTTGGTTTCCTGTTCTAACGGTGAAGTTTCACGCATGATAAAGCTGCTCTCTTTTGCAACTGGTATGTAGGAGGTATTTTTTTTCGGCTAAGTTTAGGATTAAGTAATTTTTTGTCATGAATTTACTTTTTTAATATCTCATAAATTTACTTTTAATATTTGTAATATTTACTTTTTTTAATTTCTCATAAATTTACTTTTTCAATTTTTGTAATAATTTGCTTTTTAAATTTTTGTAATTTACTTTTTTAATTTGTTATAAATTTACTTTTTCAATTTTTAAAATTACTTTTTAATTTTTCATAAATTTACTTTAATTTTTGTAATTAACTTTTTGTCATAAATTACTTTTAATTTTGATAATAAGTTTACTTTTGTAATTTGTCCTAAATTTACTTTAATTTTTGTAATAAATTTACTTTTTTTAATTTGTATATACTGTCCTTAAACAACTTCACCTTATCCTCCACCCCTTTAGGGGCGGCGCCCCCGAAGGGGTGGGGGAGCCCCCATGTTCTGCATAGTAGGTCGAAAGACCTACTATGCAGGTTCTTGGGTGGTGGTGAATTTTCTTTCAGGTGGCGAGTATAGACTTAATCTATTGCTAAGTTTTCTTGTAAGTTCAGATAGGTATTAGGTGTTGAAACGTTAAGTTTGCAGAAGCTCCCTAAGGTTTGAGGAAATTAAGAATATGCCATCAAACTGCAATATTCAGCATTAAAACAAATTAAATTCATGTACAGGTCTGGTGTCTTGGTGTGTTTAACTTTAGAATTTTAGCTTCCTGAAAATGGATTAAGTTTGTGATTAGGTTAAGTCAAATAAGTTTTGACCAATATTCATAAAGGTTTTGCCCGAACTTAAACTTTTCAGCGTCAAGTTGGCGTTAGACTTGATAGGATTTTCAGAGGATTCGAACTTTGTATTTCCTTTCTCGCAACCAGAATATTTCTGGTTATAGGAAGCTTGCTAAATGTACGAGTCATTTACGATAATAGGGCTTGCTTAAACAATACCTAACCTCTTGACAATAGACAAAACCATGCAAAATTTTCCCTAGACAGGTTGTGCAAAGTTTGGATTTCTGCTGTTAGCAGATGCAGTTAGTTTTATGGAGTTTGTCAATAACTCATAGCTAGGAACTTTCAGCTCCTGTTAACAGACAGCACGAAAGCAATTTTTTGTTTAGTTGAAAGTATGGAAATTTTAATTCATTGATATTTTTGCATAGAATAATTGGAATATCTGTTTACTTTTGAGTGGGGTGTAGTCAAGTTTGTCAGGTATGTTGGTTAGTTTTGATACTATTAGGTAACTCATAGCATAAGCAGTGTATTTATGATGCTATCCGCTAGCATTGAGTTTGTATGTTGCTCTATGAACACAGGCAATGAGTTTATTACTCTTTGAATCCAGGCTATGAGTTTATTACTCTTTGAACACAGACAATAAGTTTATTACGCTTTGAACACAGGCAATGAGTTTATTACGCTATGAACACAGGCAATGAGTTTATTACTCTATGAACACGGGCAATGAGTTTATTACTCTTTGAACACAGACAATAAGTTTGTTCAATAAGTTTATTACGCTCTGAACACAGGCAATGAATTTATTACGCTCTGAACACAGGCAATGAGTTTGTTACGCTATGAACACAGGCAATGAGGTTATTATGCTATGCACAAAGGCAATGAGTTTATTACTCTTTGAACACAGGCAATGATCTATGATGTAATTATTTTCTCCCTAACAAGAGCTCACGTTACACAACTTCGTTGCTTTATTTTCAAATTCAGCGGTTTCTTGAACTTTTACCTGAATTCTTGAAAGATCAAAGGATCTTTTTAAGAATACGACTTTGATCATAGTATGTGGGTTATCTTAATTTTGATTTTGGAGATTTTCAGAATGGTACATTTTCTAGTATTAATATACAAATTTTGAGTGGTTTCTACGTATAGTGAAAGTTTTAACTTTAAATAGCATTGTGAAGTATATACAACCTTAATGCACAATTATGGTATAAAATATACGAGATAATCTTACTCCATATGGTTACAAGTTTTCAGTGGGTGATCCCTTTTTTGGTCATTGATTGGAGATACGTAACTCGCGGTTTTTATAAGCTAATTACCCTTAGAGTAAAAGATATCGTACCTATTTCAAGAAATATTAAGAGTTAACGTTCTGTTTACGGAGTTGCGGAGTAGAACTCCGTAAAAACACATTTTCTACTGCAGTTGTTTTTCAGTTAACAGATCACAACTTCCTGGAGGAACCAGAATTCAAGGAAACGTGCAGACACCGGGTGGATCTGCGAACCTTTCAGTGTTAGGCTGATATTTCTAGGGAATCCAAGATCGATGTTGGCTTCCGTTCATTTAATTTCTAGATTTTCCATACTGTGCTTTTCATTAAAATCTTGATAGGTTTGTAAGTTAGGTTCCTCGGAGATTCTGCATTTGTAAGCCTACCATTGCCCGTATATTATAATTTTTTCTATTAATAAATATTGGGTCTTTAGGTTTCAGTTCTTGACTACTTCGTATTTTTATATGAGAAATACGTGGAATCTGATTTATCATCTATATAATTACGGATGCTGAAGGTCGAAACTGCTTAATTTAGAAATATATATCAGAATGTTTGACAACATTCACGCGTGAGTGAATAGACATGTGAAAGGCCTCTATCAAACTTTAATCTGTCGGCAGATTAATGTAATCCACCCTCATGGAGTTCGTTTGGCAAACAAATTTGGTTGACCACCTAAAACTCTGATATGCAACGTTTCTTTAACCAAAAACATTTGATAATTTGTTTTAACGATTTCCGTTTAATAGGTCACTTCGACTCTGAATAACCTCATAGGTCCCAGAGCTTTGCTTTTTGCCTAAATTTCATATTTAATTCAATTTAATACGTCACTAGCGTAGGGTAATGACCATTTATTTTCATAAATACTCATGAAACCCAGTAAGGTGGTAGCGCCGTCCGTGCAACTCATGCGGTGCACTGTAGGCATTACTTAAGGTTCTTTGCATCGTCCCATCGGCCCCTAGCTGCAACCTCTCTCATTTCTTTTACTGTACCTCCGCCCGCGTTGGTCCTTCAACCGGCCCCATCCCCTTTGGTATTATTTTATTATGTCCACATTTGCTTGCCGGTGAATTGTTGTCTTGTTGGGCAGTAGCAAATGAGTGATAGCCATGCCCATGCACAATACATAAATATATATAAAAAAAACAGCCGCGTGCATGGTATTAATCGTTGATGTGTAAAAAACATCATGAACATAGCGCATAAAATTTTAGCCTATGTAAATAATGTTGTATAAAATAAGTGTTCTTGTGAATAAATAATATATATAAGTCTTATATGATATAAATATATATATATATATATATATATATATATATATATATATATATATATATATATATATATGTGTGTGTGTGTGTGTAGTGAGGTTTTGCATAAAATAAATCTGATCCTTCGGGCCAGCCCTAGGAGAGCTGTTAATCAGCTCAGTGGTCTGGTTAAACTAAGGTATAGACTTAAACGTATGTGTGTGTGTATATGTTTACGCATTAACATGTAGGCTATACATGTCATGTGTATGTCTGTGTATATATGTATATATGTATATATATATATATATATATATATATATATATATATATACATATATATATATATATATATATATATATATACATGTATGTACATAAGATTACATATAGTCATTACGCACTTTTCTTGTGACTGGCAGCACCGTCGCTGCGTGTCAGGTTTCCCAACACCGGGAACTACCGGTGAGTTTGCTCAACTACCGGTGTTGGAAGTTCGCTGGTTTGTCCCTACCTTTGTATCCCCTGACCTCTAAATCTGTCTCTTGCTGCTGGGTTTAATACCCCTTTCGTGATTTCGTCACTTTTTTTCCTGTGATTTCAGTCCTCCTTTGCAGTGGCAAAGTCGTAGATTGAGAGGAATGTGATACCAAAGGAATGGGTGTTATAATTCGCCAAGCATAGTTTTCTTAGACCTATGTGGCTTCTCCGTGATTATGGTCAGCTCGGCTCGTTTGCTGCGTAATTATACAATATATATGTATGTATATATATATGTATATATATATATGTGTGTGAAAACTTTCTAAGTGTTAAGGCTCTATTTAGGTTACGTCAACGATCGCGAAGACCAAAATCGAGTAGGTGAATTTAACGTGTGTGATAATTTTTAATAAAGATAATTAACAGTAAGTCAGCCAGCTTCTCCTAACACCACTTGCTATTCACAAACAGATTAAGAAAACGGCGTCTCTTCTAGTGAGCAGTCCGTCCCCGAGCATCAGGAAATATGAATTTTGGTGGCTAATTTGAATGGCCCACTGTAACTTTAAAATTTCAATATTTCAAAAAACAAACCCCGAAAGGCACCCCTCCAAAATACGAGCTTTCAGAAAGACTAAGTATCACTGCTGTACCTTTTACCGTTATAGCTCCACAGATAAGTTAGGTACTTTACCCACCCACCCACTACCACATCCCCTGAACACCAAAAAATCGATATCTGGATCTCCGCAACGGCTGAACGGATTTCGATGAAATTTGGCACGATTAGAGAGCTTAGTGGGAAACCTCTAAGGCCAAAGTTTCATTCCGATCGGGTGAATATTTCCAGAGTTATACAAGGGCCAAAGTCGGGGTTTTTGTGTACTCCTGGTAGCTGGGCTTTACGTAACCGCCACGGACCATTAGATAATCACGGTTCTCTGACATTTTCGGAGAGGGAAGCTAGTGGTTGGGAGGTGAAGTTTTCAATTTTGGTTTCCCTGTTAATTTCTCTCATGAACGAAACGTAATACAAATAAAAACTAAATATATATTATGTATATATATATATATATATATATATATATATATATATATATATATATATATATATATATATACATATAGATAGATAGATAGATAATGTCTTTCTACACGCTCAGCTTTCATGAAATTTCTGAAGTAACTCAATATGTAACTTCAGTTCTCTCTCTCTCTCTCTCTCTCTCTCTGTCTCTGTCTCTGTCAGTATATATATATATCTATATATATATATATATATATATACACTATACATATATATATATATATATATATATATATATATATATATATATATATATATATATATATATATATATATATATATATATACATATATACACATACATATATATACATATATACACACACTATATATATATATATATATATATATATATATATATATATATATATATATATATATATATATATATATATATATATATATATATATATATATATATATATTTTTATATATATATATATATATATATAATGTTTTTCGGTTCTAGAATTTTTATTTTTGGTTGGAAAAGTAAATGAGTGCATCCATTTTTTTTTTTTATTAATTTCCATCACCTTATTTGTTAGGCCCAAATCAAAGACTACATGAAATGCTACCTGTAATCTTTCGACATTGCGGCACCTATCGATTCAAAATTCCGAGGTTATGCAAAAAAAAAAAAACTTGAAAAGAATCAGAAATATCATAAAGCAACTGAACAGTAGACACAGAAACAGAAAAAAATATGGATAAAAGAACACGTAAGAGAAGTAAAACCTAAAAAAAAATATAACTTCCAATCAAGGAAAGGCAGGTCAAAGGAATAAAAAAAAGGAATATTAAAGCAACTAAAAAATAAAGAAAGAGATTTTAAAAATATGGATAAAGAAACACCTAAGAGAAGTAGAACCTCCCGAAAAAAAATATATAACTTCTGTTCTAGCAAAGGCAGGTCTAAAAAAAAAACAGGAAATATTAAAGCAACCAAACAATATAGACAGAAAAAAATATATATATATATAGATAAAGGAGCACGAAAGAAAGGTTAAACCTCCCCCAGAAAATATATAACTTTTGTTCAGGGAAAGGCAGGTCGAATAAAAAAAAAAAAAAGAGCAGAAGACGGTTTAACAAGACTCAAACATTACTGACTTTTGCTTGGGACAGGTTAATTGGTGTCCTGGGACATTTCCACCAGTCTCCCTTCTCCTGACAAGGAAGCCTTGATTGACCGAGAAAGATTTATGACTTTTCATGGGAAACTGAACTTGAATT
>NC_089764.1:28161235-28306235 GCF_040412425.1 Macrobrachium rosenbergii | reverse complement strand
TAAAGTTAGCCATAATCGTGCTTCTGCCAACTATATAGGATAGGCCACCACCGGGCCGTGGTTAAAGTTTCATAGGCCGCGACTCATACAGCATTATACCGAGACCACCGAAAGATAGATCTATTTTCGGTGGTCTTGATTATACGCTATAGCGGCTGTACACAAAACTCGATTGCGCCGAAGACACTTCGGCGCATTTTTTACTTGTCTGACATTCTTAATACCCAGAAAGAGAAGACTCCATTACCTTTCTTCCCACGCGCAGACCATTAATTAACTCCCCTTTTTACCTGCTTTTACCTGCCGACTTTGTCAACATTAACCGCCTATCGGTACACGTCAAAGAACTTCATTCTTTTAATCCCACGTCCCCTTACTCCTATAGACATTTGTTCTATGGAACCCTTTTAATCTTCATGGTTTATTCAACAATGTTCGTATTCGCTGTTTGACTTCCATATCAAAGGCTCCCAATCTGTTTATTCTACGTCTGAAACATCATTCAATTCTAACCCGTTTGTAAACAATGACTTTTCCTCTTTTTGAGGCACACGTTCTCGTTAGTTTCTGTAAAAAGTCTTTTTCATAAATCGTTCATCACCAAATTTGGGAAAATTGAACAATCAACCACTTATTCTTAAACACACTCATGTACCTCCTACGACCTCTCAATTTTTCCCATAACGAAATACATCTCCCGTTTCCAAATATCATTTCCATAATCATATGTCTATTCATTCATTTTGATATAGGGAGAGTTAGCATACCTTTGCAAATATAAGAAGACCTGCCTAGTACGTTAATCTCTGGAGTCTTGAACATAGTCAACTGCTCCCATAAAACAGATTGCTTATGTATATAGTATTTAGTAAAGTAATATCTTAAGCAATATAAATAAGAAAAGAAATTAGTCTTGTTGTCTGAAGTACATACATCCATGTCTTCGACTTTTGCGTATGAAATGTAATGTAAAGCATAAATGAACTGGCTTATCTATATAGTATTTATTAAAGTAATATCTTAAGCAATGTAAATGAAAAACGACTCATACTGTACATGTGTTCGACCTTTAAACATTTAATGTAACGTAAAGCATAAATGAATTGAAAGCAATTGTTTACCACTACTGCTATCTATACAAACGATCAAATTGCATTATTATTATTATTATTATTATTATTATTATTATTATTATTATTATTATTATTATTATTATTATTATTATTATTATTATTATTATTATTATTACAAACAAACACTATCACCCTCACTAAATGCTCTAGCTCCACTGTTATGTGAAAGCATAGGAATCATGAAAATTACAGCAAAACAGCGCAAATGGTTCATGAGTAGGATCTGTCATCAGGTATTATGCCACGGCATTTTGATGACAGATTAACATACAGGTGAATAATACATGAAAGCTTTAGTTTTGGGGAAAGAAATGTATATGTATATACATGTATAAATACATATACGTATGTATATAAAAGATATTTTGTTCCCTGACCTTATATATTTAATTTCTTTTTATAAAAATATTTAAAAAAACGCGGTGAAACTTAGATCGTATTACGTCCAAAAAATTTTTAGTTTAATTAATTTTCTTCTCTTGTGACTCACAATCCTGAGAATATTACTTTCCCTATTCTTAATCATTATCATAAAACCAATCATTACTTTTGATTTTATACTGTGGCCACTACCAGCACTAATCCCAAAGAGGAGATCTATCATGAAAAAATACCCAAAAGGAGATTTATCGTATAAAAAATCCCTCAAAAGGAGATTAGAATTATCATATAAAAATGCCCCAAAGGAGATTTATCATGAAACAGATCCCCAAAAGACATTTATCATAAAAAAATCCCACAGAGGGAGATTTTTCCATAAAAACAAATCCAAAAGAGGAGATTTATTATAAAGAATACCCAAAAGGAGATTTATCATGTAAAAAAACCCCCAAAAGGAGTTTTATCACGAAACAAATCCCCCAAAAGGAGCGTTTTCATGAGGATTTATCATGAAACAAATCACCCAAAAGGAGATTTGTCCTGAAACAAATCCCCCAAAAGGAGATTTACCACGAAACAAATCCCACAAAAGGAAAGTTATCATGAGGATTTATCGTGAAACAAACTCCTCGAAAGGAGATTTATCATGAAACAAATCCCCAGTAAGGAAATTTGTCCTGAAACAAATCTCCCAAAAGGAGATTTCCATGCCCATGGCATAAAGCACTCCCCCAAATTCGGAGATTTTCCAGAACACTCAAATCCAGAGGTTTTCCGGCGAGCCGAGCGTTTGGAAGCCGAGGAAAAATAGGACCATTAAGTCAGCGAACAACTTACCTCTGGCCGTAATGAATGCACAGGAACGAATGTTGTCTGCGCGTTCCAGCTGGATTTATGGAATCTTGTTAGGCACGTAAATGCTTCTGGAAAGAAGAAATCTGCATAAACTTTTACGAGTAGTACCTAAGTTGATGTTATTATTATTATTATTATTATTATTATTATTATTATTATTATTATTATTATTATTATTATTATTATTATTATTATTATTATTATGTGGAAGGAGTCCCTCTTTTAGGGCAGTATTATCAAAAACAATTGCTGTTTCAACGGCATTTACCTGTTGTACTTTATTCTTCTCGTCTGCAGGTAGATTGTGTATTATTATTATTATTATTATTATTATTATTATTATTATTATTATTATTATTATTATTATTATTATTATTATTATCGCTAAGAAATTCACAATGTCGTTTTTAGAATTGCTGTACGATAAAAAGCCACAATTTTACAAATGAATTATTTATTTGTAAGAAGTAAAAGAAAAGACTTTTGAACACCTATTATTATTATTATTATTATTATTATTATTATTATTATTATTATTATTATTTAGTTCTGCTGCTGTGAATACTTTTAAGCAATTCTTATCAGTGGTAGTAAGCTACATATTTGACTGACTGTAATAGGTAGAAAGTTGACGAACGTTAACCTTCCAGTTTATTATTATTATTATTGTTATTATTATTATTATTATTATTATTATTATTATTATTATTATTATTATTATTATTATTATTATTATTATTATTATTATTATTATTTAATCTCCCATTTCTGCTTACTAGTTGGTTTCCCCTTTTGGTTCGGCTGTTTAACTAACGACAAATAATCACAAAAACTTGATTATGGATTTCGTTGAAACTTTATGGCAGAATGGTTTCTATATGAAGGAGAAATCAGTTTTTTTCGTTAAAAAAAAAAAAAAATGTTTATATTTAACAGAACATTTTAATGGATAGGATATCGCTCAAGGAGAAATCTATCCGGTAGGAATGCTGGTATGGATACCAACTGAACTGGAATGTAATTTTGTAGGATGGATTATGGATCATATAAATGATATATTTGAAATCCACTAAATAACTTGATATGCACACGGATGTAGATCAAATCACACACAAAAAACAAGTACAGAAGTGCATAAATTTGTTTATATACTGATGAATATCCATATTCTATAAATCAGCTGCTTACATGATGAAGACTTACACAGCATTTGCAAGAGCATAAGAGGGTCTTCATTCAATTTCCACGAAAAACCCATCAGAACGAAACGATATTCGGCATTACTCGAACGACCATTTTGGCAATAATGCTTCTGGATTAATAAATCCCATCCCTTAAAAAGAAAGTAGTGGGACTCTGGAAGAAAAAGACTGGATATTAATTCGCAGTTCGCGGGAAGAGTCCCGGAGTATCAAGAAACATTCTGAAAACTGTCTGAGTTCTTGATCGTCAGGAACGTGGGCTTGACATTCTATCCTTTTTCCTCAATAACAGTTTTCTGGCTGTTCTCAAAAATAACGTTCCTTTTACTGTACCTCCTTTCATATTCTCTTTCTCCCATCTTCTTTTCCACCCTCTCCCAATAATTGATTCATAGTGCAACTGCGATGTTTTCCTCCTTTTACACTTTTCAAAAATTTTATTGTCAGTTTCCATTTCGGCGCTGAATGACCTCATAGGTCCCAGTGCTTGGCCTTTGGCCTAAATTCTATATTCAATTCAATTAAAAAATAACCGCTGTTTGGTCTACAGATCGACTTGTTCATTTTTCGATTTCTAATTTCTTGTTCTCTCCAGTCAGTACCTTCAGCTGCTGTTTCGATGAAAGTTTTCAATGCTTTTCTTTTGTAGTTCCTACACTTAGGAATGAGAGTTGCTTAACACTAGCAATTCGCGGCTACAAGCTACTTACGGAACCGAGTAAATGATCCCAGTTTTTAGTTTTCTGAAAAGAAAACTGTTGTGCAGGCTTTGTCTGTCCGTCCGCACATTTTCTGTCCGCCCTCGGATCTTAAAAACTACTGAGGCTAGGGGCTACAAATTGGTATGTTGATTATCCACCCTCCAATCATCAAACATTCCAAATTCCAGCCCCCTAACCTCAGTAGTTTTTATTTTATGTAAGGTTAAAGTTAGCCATAATCGTGCTTCTGGCAACGATATAAGATAGGCCACCACCGAGCATTAAACCGAGACCACCGAAAGATAGATGTATTTTCGGTGGCCTTGATTGTACGCTGTAACGGCAGTAGAGAAAACTCGATTTCTTCGGCGCATTTTTTACTTGCTGTACGTACACTGCATTTCCTTGAGATGTCTCTCGTGCTAAGTTTTGATTGACTAACTGGACAACTTGTATTAAAGCAGATATCCTGATGAACATTAGGTTGTTCTCATAATATGGAAAATATTTTGGCTTCCATTCCTAAAGAGATTCAAGAATTCAAATTCAAGCACTGCTTTTCTTGCCTGGTAGGGACCAGCATTCGAGGACTTATTTTTGGGTCTGTTGAAATTTACGTATTTGTTAATAATAATAATAATAATAATAATAATAATAATAATAATAATAATAATAATAATAATAATAATAATAATAATAATAATAATAATAATACTTGTTTCTACTGCATTTCATCTACATAGCCTTCTCTGTTCGTCTCATAATCTTCTCATCAGAGATGTATCTGACATATCAAGTTTCCTTAGGAAACTTGAAATACCATCTACTCCCTTCAGAGAAGGTCTCCTCCCTAATAATAATAATAATAATAATAATAATAATAATAATAATAATAATAATAATAATTGTGTTTACACCGTTATAACTGCTCTCCAAATGCATTTAGTCGCCTAATTCTGTGCTTGTGCGGGCCCTTTCCTCAATAATTAAAGCAGTGCATTTAATCTGGATTGTATTGCTGCCCAATCCCTGGAGGATCTTGTGGAACAGCTGACGCCTTCGCGGTTGTCATTTGCTGTTTCTCATTTGTTTAGCTTGATCAAGTTGCTTCATGACCGATGCAAAAGGAAGATGATCTCTTTATTGGACCAATGCTTAAAGGGGCAGCCTACCAAGAATAATCTGCAATAAAAATGGCCGTGTAAGGAAGAATGAAGATTGACTAATCCCTGTAAAAACGATAAATTCATTCGTTAAGAAAATAAGTAATGAAATATAAGTAAAAAAAAAATATTCCAACTTACACACCAACCAACGCTTTCGCAAAAAACACAAACAAGCACAAACAAAAAACAAGCTTCAAACTGTACGAAGTAGAAAAAAAAGACATTAAAAATGAGTGGTAAGGGTATCTCTAGAGAGTGGTTGTCTCATACTACAGATATTATTATTATTATTATTATTATTATTATTATTATTATTATTATTATTATTATTATTATTATTATTATTATTATTATTATTATTATTATGAAACAATCCTACAGGCTCCAATGACTTGAAATTCAGGCTTCCAAAGAATATGGTGTTCATTTGTAATAAGTTACAGAAGGTAATTAGCAATATAGAAAGAAGAGATCAGTTCTAGAACATAAAAAGATAAGGTAAATTGATATTGAAATAAAATACCTGCAGGAAGGAGGTTGTGAAGTGTTGATGTCAGACCCTCAGTATGAACCGAGAAAGAATTTAATAAACCAGAGGGTAGAGGAATATTTCATAAACACTCACACTATACAGGACGCGTGATGCCTCGAGAATGGTCGTGAAATTTACTCTAGTCCCAGAACTTATGGTTTTAATACAGAGGGTACACGCCATGGAAGCTATATGTAAGACAAATTATAAGGATTATGGCAAAATGAGTAGCAGAGATATAGATATAGTGGGCACTATTGGATGTGATTAGCAAATATGTGCATAAATTGTGAATATTGTCAACATTGTCAAAGTAACAAAACAAGTAAAAAATGCGTCGAAGGTAGAACCCTGTATTTCAAATTCAAATACGAACCAAATGTCATTTCAGTCTTGATTAATTATTGCAACTATTAGAAGCCTTCATTTTGGTCATTTTTCATATTCCAGATATTCATTTTAAGAGTTTTCCATTTCAGCCTGTTGTTTAGATAGAGACAGTCTGAGTAAGATTTGTTCTTTTTGTCTTGGGACGAGTTGTTTTGATTATTTTTCGTCCTCCAGATAATCCTGGTGAATCCTGGTTCCATCACGACTACTATTGCCGGGAGACGACCCTTCGGGTGGCTTTTTCATTATTCAAGAATTCTCATTAAGACGGCGATCTGTTTCGTAAGTAATTTTAATAACCCTTTATATTATATTATATTATATTATATTATATTATATTATATTATATTATATTATATTATATTATATTATACTGTATTATATTATATTATTTTTATAGGATATTTATTATTTATAGTATATATATTATATATATATATATATATATATATATATATATTTTTACAGTATATTATATTTTTTATAGTATACTATATTATATTATATTTTATATACATTATGTTATTTTTATAGGGTATATTATTTTTAGTATAGTATATTATTTTTATAGTATATTATATTATTTTTAAAGCATATATTATTTTCATATTATATTATATTGCTATATTATATTACATTATACAAATGTTATATTATATTATATTATCCTATATTATATTACATTATATTATATTATATTCCATACTCTTATATTATACTATACATCAAGGGATAAAATTCCGTCTTGTCGTTTCCTTTCAAGGGTAAACATAATTATTTAACATAATTATTAAATAGTGGAAATTGCTCTCGCTACGCAATTCGATAAATTATGAATGAAAGAGTAACTCATTCACAAAGTTAATGTTTGAATTCTCCTCTCCATATTTATTTTAGGTAACCAGTGAAGTTAGCTTTGCTGCAGGAATAAATAAACTGCAGGTTTTCGTCCCATAAATGTTTAATGGTACCCTTGATAAAATATATTACTTATATGTCGGGGTTTAAATTCAAACTCTCGGTTTTGTTTGAGTTTCATTAGTGAATACGAGGTTGGAAAAAAAACATTGCAAAAAAACTCGTGTTTATATATTAAACTTAGCTTTCTATCTTAACAGGCGTTTCTTAATATGTCAACAAGATTATTTCCGTATTCAGAATATAAATACCTGTGTGATTCCATTGCATGCGTGTTTGTGTATGCATAATGTCATATGTGCCTGTAATATATAAATATATATATATATATATATATATATATATATATATATATATATATATATATATATATATATATATATATATATATATATATATATATATATATATATATATATATATATATATATATATATATATATATATATATATATATATATATATATATATATATATATATATATATATATTGTGTGTGTGTGTGTGTGTACATCGTGTTGTAATGTTTGATAGATGTAATGTTAATAAATAAGGCGAGCATTCAGTTAAAATACGACATTGTTTCCAAATGTTGAAACAGTTCATGCTTTGATGATTTGTGGTCGATGTATTTATTTTTCATTTTCATTCTTCTTCTGCCTAAAATCTCCTTACCGAGCGATCCCATTCTCTGGGGAAACAAGTTAATCTGCACGTTTTTGTAAAAATCCTAAAAATCCCTCGAAGATTTTTCAGTTTTACTCCAGATCTTATTTTTGCGAGAGTAACCTATTATGCGTGAAATGGCGAGACGTGTTTTTCGAAAATAGAACGGAAAAATATAACGTAAATAACGTGATAATTCTCATTAGGTGGCAGGATATATACATTATCTAGATGGACTTTATATAGTTTAAACTCTCTCTCTCTCTCTCTCTCTCTCTCTCTCTCTTTCTCTCTCTCTCTCTCTCTCTCTCTCTCTCTCTCTTCTCTCTACCTTTCTTACCTACATATACAGGTACACATACATATGAATAGTTTTATATACAATATATATATATATATATATATATATATATATTTATATATAAATATATATATATATATATATATATATATATATATATTTATATATAAATATATATATATATATATATATATATATATATATATATATATATATATATATATATATATATATATATATATTTATATATATATAAATATATATATATATATATATATATATATATATATATATTTATATATAATATATATATATATATATATATATATATATATATATATATATATATATATATATGTATATATACATATACATATATATATATGTATGTATGTATGCATGTATGTATGTATGAACTTAATAGATCAAAGCGTAGTAAACGAAGACGAACACGATGCTTACAGCTGAGCTTAAACTTGGGTGAAACACCTCGGGAGGGAGTAACGAAAGCATCTCATATCCTATGCAAAGCATATGACGAGATCCTACCACCATTCCTCCTAATCTTGAGGAGGGAAATCCTGAAATCCTTATTCATGGGAGTCAGCAGCTTCATGGCATCCTAATGTTGAAGTTTTTTTTTTTAGTTTTTTTTTCAGCTTTCTGGGATAACATGAAGTACGACCGCTTGACGCCGCGTAAAATCAAGAGGTATTGCCTGCGTCAGTGTAGAATACTGATCATGATTTAAGCCTGGGAGGTTACTCGTACTGATGTTTCAGGTTCAGAAGATTTTATGTAGTTGATTAGCAGTGCATATGTTCTTAATTCGAGTTTTTTTTTAAATCATTGGTTATATTTACTTGCATGTATGTAAGGCATTTTCTCAATGTGCTGTTTATAGCTTTGAACACCTCTGTAAAATATAACTTTTACGGAAACTGAAATCTACAGAGATTATATTTCAAAGCTAGAAATGATAACTAATCCATTTATTTAGTCAAGATATATTAGATTTTATTTATTGAGCCTGCATTTTTATCGTATGTCTCTTACTGTTTCAGCTTTGCAAAGGAAGATAATTTAAGCAAGTTATATTTATAATTTTTTTCAACAAAACAAAGGAAGACAATTTCAAACGGTTTAGGCCCCATGCATAGACAAACTAACAAATATAAAAATTTTCCTTTACTAAGTTGTCAAATACAAGAATTTTAAGGCAAATGCTGAAGCGAAGGAAAAAAAAAAGTCTGTGTGAGGTTAGGAAAAAAAGTTCTCCCATTTTTTTTAGATACGTTTTCATGTCAGGAAAGTTGATTACAACTTCCCCCTCAGTTCGATGTGTCATCTCATTACGAAGTATCAATAGGGTTATTAAAACTTCTGATTAGTTCACACGTTTTAAAACTCTACTCCGGGGAGAGTTCACAAAGCGACCCAGTTTCCCTGACGATGTTGGGCAATTGCAACCTCATAAAGTTCAAGCGGAGATGCAATGCATTACTACCCATATATAATTCTCATTGCATTTTGATAATTTACTTACAATTTCATCTGTTTATTAATTTTTTAATTTATTATTTTTTTTTAGTAAGTGATCTCTTTTTTCTGTTACTTCTTTCTAATAAACACCATATCCTTCGGAAGCTTGAATTTCAAATCAATGGCATGTGTGGTTTGTTTATACCGTATGAATAGGATTCATCCCCTGAATAAAAATAATATTAAAATTGTGATTCCACCCGAAGGGAAACTCGAAAGTTAATAAGGAAATGTTAAAAATTCAGGCAAAAATATACGTAACTTTTTAGCGTTCAGTAAATACCGACAGAAAAAAAACACTGAAGGTGATAAACGAAAGCATAAGTAAGCAGCACTAACCGTTTCGCAGCTCATTTCCCGCAAGAAATATGGAAGCACTTTGCAAGTTTTACGAAAGCACGCACTAGCCAGCGCGGTTTTAACTAGATTTATCGTATCGCCGACGAACCGACATAACTCTAATTAATACTAACAACCCTTCACTCTGCTTGGCACGCCTGCAGAGCGAAGTTCCCCACGCTCTTTCCCAGTTGGCCGAGGGAGACATGGTCTACGAGGCCCTTGAGAGTTAAATGATGTGTTTTTCGTGTTGCCTTGCGTTGGCTGAAGTCTTCTAAAAGTTCTTAGAGCCGTGATAGTTTCAGAATAAGACGATCAAACCCTTTATGGTTTAATGCTTTGTTTTCCTGTTTTCTTGTGTTAGATAAAGATCTTTTAAAGATTCCAAGACTCGTGATAGTTTCAAAATAAAACGATAGAACATATTTAGATTAATGCTCTGTTTTTCTGTGTTACATGAAAATCTTTTAAAGGGTTTGGGACTCGTAATAGTTTTAGAATAAGACGATCAAACCCTATTTAGATTAATGCTCTGTTTTCCTGTGTTAGAGGAAGATCTTTTAAAGGGGTTTAGACTCGTAATAGTCTCAAAATAAAACGATCAAACCCTATTTAGATTAATGCTCTGTTTTCCTGTGTTACATGAAAACCTTTTAAAGGGTTTTAGACGCATATTAGTTTCAGAATAAGACAATCAAACCCTTTATAGTTCAATGCTCTTTTTTCCTATATTCTTGTGTTAGACGAAGATCTTTTAAAGGTTCTGAGACTCTTAATAGATTCAAAATAACACGAACAAACCCTGTTTAGATTAATGTTAGATGAAGACCTTTTAAAGGGTTTTAGGCTCTTAATAGATTTTCCTGTTTTTTTTTGTTAGATGAAGATCTTTAAAGGACTCGTAATAGTTCCAGAATGAGACGATAATACCCTTTATAGTTTAATGCTAATTCGGTGCTCTATTTTACTGTTTTGTTTTGTAAGATAAGTATTTATTAAAGGTTGTCAGAATTGCAAGTAGTTTCAGAATAAGACGAGGCTATTAACCAAATCCCCCTCATGACAACGTACCTTGAATTAAATGATAAACAACCTCGTCAGTGTTATTTTAATAATAATCCTTATTAGCAATTATGTGCTGCTGCTAGCATAACACCAGTTTGAATACAAACAACAACAATATTGTTAGCAATCGTGTTATTTACGAGGGAAAAATTACGAGAGAAAGTAGAAACATTTTTCTCGCCTCGCATTAGGATGGGATTTAAATTTCAAATACCTTCTTCTTCAAACTATTCTTTGATTAATGGGGATTAATCGTCTTAAGAACATAGTAATCTGCCGTATATGAATCCTGGTTGGAATATACCTAAAAGATTAAACTTCCTTTGCTTGCAAGAGAGGGAATCAAGACGCGAGGAAACCGCGAGACTTGTCAATATTGAAACTCGTTTTTGGACTTTGATGCCTCCGAGCTAACACACGACGCTAATTGACTTAAATGAAGGAAATTTCTGAAGGACTGAGATGAAACGAGTGCAGAAAGATCTTCGCACTTACGTCAAGTTTGTGAACTTTAAGGATGATTGATAAAAGCTGCCTAATTATAGAAGATAATGAGTATGGTTATATGATCATATAACTGCTGCTCATTAGTTCTAATTAGCCAAAAAACAGTATTCACAATTACAAGCAATAGCGACGCACAACGAAAAAATATTAAGCATATGTTTATCTTGCAAAAAGATTTTCACCTAAGAATTTTTTTTTTTTTACAAATAATATCCATTGTTTTCAAGTATTATTGGTGCGATAAAGATTCTATACGACTGACTTGGAGTTTATTCTTAAATATTCCAGTAAATATATTATTGATTTTACCCCATTTTTTCCCCGTAAGTGGGGAGGGGGGATAGTGTCGTCAGTGCACCACACGTGGCCCACTGTAGGCATTTGCAACGTCCCTTCTTAACCTTTTACTTTACCTCCGTTCTCGCTTCCTTTCTCCATCTTGCTGTCCAACCTCTCTAATTATTACTTCTTAGTACAACTGTGCCGTTTTATCCCAGTTTAACTTTAGAACCTTGTACAGTACGCCATGTCCCTTATCTACTGGATCTCTTTACTTTGCTGTCCAACCACTCCAACTCCATCTTTTCAACCTTAAGCGCTGAATGGACGAAAGCCTAAATTTCATAAATTAATTTCCATTGTCTCGAGAACTTAAAAAAAGTAAAAAATGCGCCGAAGTTTCTTGTGCTCATCGAGTTTTCTGTGTAGCGTATAATGCTGCATGAAACTCTCAGCCACGGTCCATGAAACTCTCAGCCGGACGTGGTGGCCTGTGTTGTTGAGGTGCCAGATGCACGGTTATAGCTACTTTAACCTCAAATAAAATCAAAACTACTGAGGCTAGAGGGCTGCAATTTAGTATGTTTGATGATTGGAGGGTGGGTGATCAATATACCAATTTGCACCCCTCTAGCCTCAATGGTTTTTTAAGATCTGAGGGCGGACAGACAAACTGCGGACAGAAAACGTGCGGACGGACAGACAAAGCCGGCACAATAGTTTTCTTTGACAGAAAACTGAAAAGTAAACAAGGTGACGAAGTTTCTTCGGCAGATCGAGTTTTCTGTACAGCAGCTACAGCGTATAGTCAAGGCCACCGAAAATGGATCTATCATTCGGTGGTCTCGGTATAATGCTGTATGAGCCGCGGCCCATGAAACTTTAACCACGGCCCAGTGGTGGCCTATACTATATCGTTAACAGAAGCAAGATTATGGCTAGATGTAACCTTAAATAAAATAAAAACTACTGAGGTTATAGAGCTGCAATTTGGTATGTTTGATGATTGGAGGATGGATGATCAGCATACCAATTTGCAGCCCTCTAGATTCAGTAGCTTCTAAGATCTGAGGGCGGACAGACAAACTGCGGACAGAAAACGTCCGGACGGACAGACAAAGCCGGCACAATAGTTTTCTTTTACAGAAAACTAAAAAAGCAGAAGGCACAACAAACATCCCGCACCTCAACGGACGTATCACATTCCATTGTCTTTCCACAATAGGAATATCAGAACTCAATCAAGCTGCAAGTGACGAATGTCTCTTGTTCCAGAACGGCCCGTTTGCGGTTGTGGGGATTTGTAGGGTTTCACATACCTACTGCCTGTTTAAAATGAAGAGATGGACGTGTCCGAATCAATGCGTTGTATTTTCGCCGTTTGATTTAGTGTTTTTTCTTTTTTTTTTGTTTTTCGTTCGTGTGGGTGCCGTTTGTTATTAGCTTTCATGAAGTTGACGGGTTTTTATTCAGTTTAAAGCTATCTTGACATTTTGAAGAAGATTTCTTTAATTACATTACAACCCTATATATATAATATATATATATATATATATATATATATATATATATATATATATATATATGTGTGTGTGTGTGTATATATATATATATATATATATATATATATATATATATATATATATATATATATATATATATATATATATATATATAACACAAACTCGAATGTAATGTTTGTTCACAGAATAACGTAGATCAACTCTACATCTCATTTAGTTTATATTAGTTTATATGTATATATGTATATATATATATATATATATATATATATATATATATATATATATATATATATATATATATACAAAACACAAACTCGAAATGTAATGTTTGTTCACAGATTAACGGAAATCAACACCATATCTCGTTTAGTTTTTTCCCGGTGACTATCCACCAAATATGTCCGGCAACAATTTGTAGTTTTCAAATGAAGTGCTTCTGAAAGTCATTCTCTCTTAATTGAAATTATAATGTTGCAGATTTATGAAACATCTTAAGCTCCCGTGAGGTGTAAATGAGGCAGGAATTGTTTATGATCTTAGGAAGTGGACTAAAGGAAGTAAATTGTCTGCCTGTTATTGAAAGAGAGGAATTAGTGATGAATATAAATGCGAAAAGTATTGGAAGTTTTATTTCAATTCTGATAATGGAAGGTTTTCATGACAATAAAAAAAAAAACCGATAAAAAAATTTTAAAAGCAAAGCACAACAACACAATTCACTGGAAAGAGCAAGGAACTAAACTGATAAAAAACCCAACTAAGACTGAAATAATTGTACGATTCGCTCGAGGCTTACTTCCCACGAATAACCAGAGAACTTACACTGTATACGTATTCTTGTAACTGTACCCAGTTCTCCTCGCATGTTATGTTCCCAAAGGGCGTGGTGTTTGCAAATAAACCTCCAATGTTCATTACTTCTAATCCAGTTTGGTACAACCCTTCCTGGTTTCAAGTAGGTGGATAATGAAGGCTATAGTACTTTGCTAATTTATGTAAGAAGGGTGGACAGTCTCCCCTCAGCCCCCAGAGTCTCCCCTCCTCTCTCTCTCTCTCTCCCCACAACGTTTCTGCATATGTATAATTTATTCAATACATTACACCCTTGTGCATATACTTATATGCCTTTATCTGAGTCTGTAGATAACTATACCTGTAAAATCACAGCCGTACCTTGTACTATTAAATCATGCTCTAAATATTGTATTTCTAATGTCACAACAAACAGTATATATATATTCAGTATATATATATGTATATATATATATATGTATATATATACATACAGATATACAGTAGATATATATATATATATATATATATATATATATATATATATATATATATATATATATATATATATATATATATATATATATACATTTGTTGACACACACATATACACATATTCCCTTGTGTATTTTCATTCAGACTCCGGTGAGGAGTTTACCAACAACCCCTTCCAGCTGCATAATTTCCCAATTTTCACTCCTCGCCCGGGGAAGATAGCATTCTTGATGATAGCTGAAGAAACTTCATTAACCTTTTGTTACGTCGTTCAGGAACGGGGAATGAAATTATTTTTCTTTTCCAGGTAATCATGGGTTCTGCTTTGCCTTACCTTAGCCCCAAAAGGAAGGGAGGTAAAGGATGTTGAAGACTAAAGCCTGGTATTATTATTATTATTATTATTATTATTATTATTATTATTATTATTATTATTATTATTATTATTATTATTATATTGGTTCTATACAATTGCAAAGCGATGTTTCGACAGACTCTTCTGAAACAAATTCACAGTTATGTATGGGTACAAATATATTTAAGGAAAGTCTATACTACACAGAAGAGCTGTCGGGAATCTGTTAGATTCTCCTTTTCAGGTTATTATTATTATTATTATTATTATTATTATTATTATTATTATTATTATTATTATTATTATTATTATTATTGGTGGTGAAAAAAATTCACTGTTATGAATGGGTACAAATATATTTAAGAAAAGATAATTTAGCTATTATTATTATTATTATTATTATTATTATTATTATTATTATTATTATTATTATTATTATTATTATTATTATTATTATTATTATTATTATTATTCGTTGAAGATGCACTTTATACAGGTTGCTGCGTAGACGAAAACAAGTGCATTTCAAAGAGGTACAGACGACTTCATAAATATTATAAAAATTTTTCCAATGATTTGAATAATATTTTAGGACTTGAGATGGATCGATAACTGTTGACGAATTTCAACATAATACCATTAGATAAATAAGAAAAAAAATTCCAAAAAGACTATTATAATTAGGGCCCATTTGATTAACACTGATCACTTTGAAATGCTAAAAAAAAGACCTATTTGTATGTATGTATGTATGTATGTATGTATGTATGTATGTATGTATGTATGTATGTATGTATGTATGTATGTATGTATGTTTATGTGCTGTATTTATGTATCATTCATATACTAAATGAATAAAACTAACAATATAGGACGACAGCTGTCTCAAAATGTCATTTGATTTGAGAAATATGTCACGATGATTTTACCTAAAATCCAGCCTATATAAATCAATAAGTGTGCCTCTTTTTCGATAGAGATGAAGTGATTCTAGTTCCTCCCTTTCCTTGTTCACTATCTATAGTGTTCTCCACCCATTTTTTTTTTTGGGGGGGGGCCGGTTGTTGGCCCGTTGGCGGGTGAGTCTTGGGTTGGTCCTGGCTGGGCGTACTACTGTCACGATCTGTCCATTCGTTTTAGGCGTATTTGTTATATTCGTGTTTACTTGTTAGTGTCTATATATACGTATATATAAAAAATGTATATGTATATATATATATATATATATATATATATATATACATATATATATATTAGTATATGTAAACATATATGTACACATATAATATTTTATATATACATATATATCTATATATATGTTATATATAAATAAATATATATATATATATATATATATATATATATATAAATGTCTGTATATGTACATACAGACATATGTATATAAATATGTGTATATATATATACATACATATATATATATATAATATATATATATATATATATATATATATATAGAATATATATATAAATAAGTATCTATATATACATACATACATACATACATACATACATACATACATACATACATACATACATACATACATACATACATACACTTTGGTACGAAAATGTAAATTTCGATTTTCACTTTACTTCTTCCAAGAGGAAAGAACACACAAAACAAGCTTTATTATTCAAACCCTTCTTCAGGTCAAAACTTGGGAGACAACAAGCTCTCACAAAACTTCAAAATTTTACTTCTTTTTAGGGAAATGTATTTGTCAAAACCGTCCAAAGCTTAAAACTTGTGAGACAACAAAATTTACATTTTGTTACTCCTTTATAAAAAAAAACCCGAAATCCTGATCAGGAACAACTTGAGTTTTCCAAAGACTTTCCTTTTTCCTCCCGCTCTGAAACTTCCATTATTTTTCCTTCTTATGTCCATTAAGTCGAAGGAGCTGGTGAAAAGGGAAAAGAATTATCCTTAAGACCTGGACGAATTTAATCTTGTTTCTTGCTATTTATCTTTGTTGGGAGGGAATCAGGATTTAGTATCCTCTTTGGTTTTTGGCTCTTCATTTCGTATTTATAATTTCAGTGAGTTTTGTACTTAAAGGATTTCTCCTGAATTTATTTCCTGGATACGATGCAAAACAACAGGTAAAAAGTAGGATAAAAAAAGAAATATATTATCACACGTTTGAAAGTATCTCAACGTAACTGACAAATATATAAATATATAGAAAGTATAAGGAGAACGAGGGACTAATTATTATGGGGAAAATATTCGGTAGAAAAAGTATAAATAGATACATTCAGTAAGCAATGATTTTATTTGATGTATTATACAAGTAACAAAAGGAAAAATACGAGGACCATCTTCCATTTCAATAACAACTTAAAATGTTTTTGATAGCTGAATAATTTGTAAAAGTTGTGTATGAACAAATAAATCCCCCTTAATTAATTACTTAGTACATCAATATCTTCAGTATATGCAGTATTATTCTCTAGCCAAGCAATCACTCCAACTATAAAGTTAAAAAACAACAAAGGTTCAAGGCTGATATACTATAGAACAATAAACAAGGTCTGTCTATTTTCACTAAAAGCCCTTTCATAAACAATACCCTTTGGCCCTCTGCTTAAGATCAGTGAATTATATTGAATTTGTAAACTCTAAATATCTAAACATTGAAGATTATATGCACAAAAGCCTTTTAGCTAACCTAACAGAAGGCACCCCTCAGTTTGATAATTATTGTAGAAGTTTCGGCTCATTTGCCTCCTCAAAGTTGTGTCGGTTGTAACTACGTAGATTTAAACAGGAACTGCAAGATCCTAAGTGGCTGTCGATTACTATCTGCTTAGATATGTCAGGACTTAAACTCAAGTTTTTCAGTGGTCCCTAAGGAATACTGGGAGGATGAAGTGTGGTCTGTTGCAATTATTAAAACACTTGCTTCAGTGAACAATGAATTGGACAATTCTATTGTCTCTGCATCTTCCTCTTTATATAAATGAGCTTCGGTGTTTCTCATACGTAGGTGAATTATCCTTCAACTGGCAACCATTGCAAACATATGTGCCTCCTACCATATCAATAATCCTGTCACGGTTCTCTAAGCTTAAATTGCCTCTGACAGCCTTTCAAGTGGAAAATGAATGAGCAGGTACATTACCTCATCGTGTTAAGAAGCCTTCAGAGCTGGAGACTGACAAAGGAGACTCGTTAATAAGACATTGTTTTATAGGATGGAATAGATTACGTCCAGGAGTAGCGAGGTAATCCTCGCCTACGAAAATAGGTTGCCTTAATGGGATGAGACGAATTTAAAAAGGGCACGCGGTTATTACTAAAAGTAGGGAGACTGATGAGAGGGAAATTAGAATAGCATGGGGGCTGGGTGTTTGGGGGGGGGGTGTTGGGGGGGCGGGGTTGGGGGCAATGGATCGACCTAAAATGATAAAGGGGTTTCAAGAAAGGTCTCATTTAAACTTTCATGACAAGAGACCAAACTTCATATTAATGACTTTTTTTCATGGAAACACCGCAAAGATTTAGACTGTCAAGATGGAAGAAATTTGATTTCGTAAATGCATTGAAAACTGGAATGATAGTTACTAAGAAATTTCAGCAATGCAGAAATGCATTTTCAGCATCAAAGAACGAAATAATCATTAATGCATTTTTAATTTAAATGTTCTAAAAAACTTGAAAATAGGTACAATAGTTCCTAGGAAATTTCGTAATTGAAATAAATGCATTTTCAGCATCTAAGAATATAATATTTGATCCATTTTAAATTAAAAAGTTATACCGAACTTGGGCGTAGTAAATAATGCTTTTAATATTATCGGTTCCCTACAAATATTAATTTCAATTTCCTGACAGAATTGTCCGCTAGAGACACCGTTAACGTGTGTAACCATTTCCGATCAGTTTATTATTGTAAAAAACGCTTCCTGCTAATCATTTTCCTTTGAATAGCACACCTTTAGAAAGCTTTGTGTGCCTACCTATCCGAAGAAGAAGAAGAAGAAGAAGAAGAAGAAGAAGAAGAAGAAGAAGAAGAAGAAAACCTCTCGAATGTAGACAAAAGAATTCTTTCGTAAAAGTCCTGACTGGGCGGGTCTTTTGATAATTAGAACGTCTAAAATCTTCAACAACTTTTGTGAATATTTCAGGAACGTAGAGCTGTGGTTAGTAGATGTCCTAATGAAATGGGATAATTGTATATCAGTTTAGATATTAAAGACCTGAACTATTCTCACGCATGCGTGCATCCCCCTTTGATGATTTTGAAATGTGACGTCATAGTCCCGTCAGTATAACGTCATTGCAATAGGGTTCTTATTGTAAACAGTCAGGGCTACACTTCTGCCGAGATTTATTCTTTACGTACCGATGATATAGTACGTGTCTGTATATATATATACAAACACATGCATATATATATATATATATATATATATATATATATATAAATATATATATATATATATATATATATATATATATATATATATATATATATATATATATGTATATATATATATATATATATATATATATATATATATATATATATATATATATATATATATATATATATATATATATATATATATATATATATATATATATATATATATATATATATATATATATATATATATATATATATATATGTGTGTGTGTGTGTGTGTTGTGTTTGTGTATTAAATTAGAGTGTAATAAATCCACCAAATAAATATAGAGTTCAGTATTAAATTAATAGAAAAAAATATTTCTTTCAAATTTTTGCTACCATATCTTTGCGGTCTCAGCACCTCTCTCTCTCTCTCTCTCTCTCTCTCTCTCTCTCTCTCTCTCTCTCTCTCTCTCCATCTGGATCCCTTCGATTCTACTTCCGTCACGTACCGAGTAGCAGCACCGGGCCTTTAGGAATCCGGAAGTTCCTTAAGCCCTTCCCTAAATACCAAGAGAACCGGAGAGAGCCAAACAAAACCATCAGAAATCAATTTCCTCTTTTCCCGTATCTGATTCGAATGACAATCAGGAACACTCAGCTAAAATTTTCAAGGAAAAAGTCTTCCTGCGCTGGACCGACTACAGTTCAGTAAGATTTATTATTATTATTATTATTATTATTATTATTATTATTATTATTATTATTATTATTATTATTATTATTATTATTATTATTATCTGGTCTATCACAGGCATTCTATTCGGCTGGGTGGTTTTTATATTGTGGGGGTTCCCGATTGCACCTTGCCTCCTTAGGAGTCCATTACTTTTCTCACTATGTGCGCTGTTTCTAGTAGCACACTCTCTGCATGAGTCCTGCAGCTACTTCGGCATCTAGTCTTTCCAGATTCCTTTTCAGGGATCTTGGGATCGTGCCTAGTGTTCCTATGATTATGGGTACAATTTCCACTGGCATATCCCATATCCTTCTGATTTCGATTTTCAGGTCATGATACCCATCAATTTTTTCTTTCTTTCTCATCTACTCTGGTGTCCCGTGATATTGCCACATCAGTGAGTGATACTTTCTTCTTGATTTTGCCAATCAACGTCACTTCTGGTCTATTGGCACTTATCACCGTATCTGTTTTGATGCCATGGACCCAGAGGATCTTTGCCTGAACGTTTTCTATCACTCCCTCAGGTTTGTGTTCGTATCATTTATTACTGCAAGCTAGCTGGTGTTTCTTGCACAGGCTCCAGTGGAGGGTTTTTGCTACTGAATCATCATCATCATCATCATCATCATCATCATCATTATTATTATTATTATTATTATTATTATTATTATTATTATTATTATTATTATTATTATTATTATTATTATTATTATTATTAAGATAAACCTCTGTTCATATGGGATAAGCCTACAGGTTCTACTGACTTGAGATTCAGGCTTCAAATAATATGGTGTTCATTCGAAAGGAGTTACAGAAGATGATAAGGAATACAGAATGAGATCAGCTGTTGGAAAAAAAGATAAATTAACGAATTAATAAATAAACAGGTAAAACTATGAATTAATTTCTGGCGTACAAGGTGAATAGTTTTGGCCAGTAATTCGTTGTATCTTCGTTTTAACTTTTGAGGTTCTAATTGCGTAGCATTCTCAGGGAGACCATTCCACAGTCCAACTGTGCGGGGAATAAATGATCTCTGTCACTGCAGTCATTAATAAATCAAAAAGAAACCTAATATTATTTAGGAAAGAGTTCATTCAGAATGCTGAGATGAAAAACAAATTATCAAAGTCAAATTTATAAGGCACATTTGCTGCACATTGGCGCTGCTGTTTAGAAAATATGGTTGCTCTAGGCAGGAAAAGAGGACCAGGTATCAACTGTGACATTGAATGATTTCGAGTATGATAACGCAACTGTGGACTGCACTGGATTGTATTCAAGCACTTTCGACAAATCAATGCTTAAGACAGTGAAAAGAGGAGGTTGGAGTGATTGGGCAACGATGTAAAAAGATTTAGAAATTAAATATGATTACGTACAAGGATCTAAAAGTAGAACTGTGGAAAAACCCCCACAGTTGCACTAAGAAGTAATAATTAAGTGAGGGCAGCTAGAGGCCAAAGGGATGCTGCAATGATCTTTCACTAATGCCCACAGTGGGCTGAGTGAGGTCCAGTGACTGACGACGTTACCCCGCGACGGGGCCAAAAAATCTGTGAATATCGATCAACATTTTGATTGTCTTTGTTGCTGTCTGACACAAAATAAATGAACGAGAAAATAGTTTACTCTGATATCTTGACGGGAAGGGTCTTTGCAAGGGGAAGGAAATCTGAGTAAATCAGATAATGAAGAAAAGGAACAAAAAAGAAAAAAAAAAGTCTGCATGGGAAGCCGAACTACCAAATCGTCTCATTGACACCTGTTTATTTTGGATTTTCTTTTATTTTTCAGAACAAAACTGTTCAATGTCATCATTTAATACACTGACAAAGCCCCCTCCCTCTTCTCTCTCTCTCTCTCTCTCTTTATACACACACACACACACACACACACACACACACACACACACACACATCTATATATATATATATATATATATATATATATATATTATATATATATATATATATATATATATATATATATATATGTAACCAGACAGCTTTCCAGATCTCAGCAAGTCTCTTAGGATGAGATGAGGCCTCTACGGAGGGAGAGAGAGAGAGAGAGAGAGAGAGAGAGAGAGAGAGAGAGAGAGAGAGAGAGAGAGAGAGAGAGAGAGAGAGAGAGAGAGAGAGAGAGAGAGAGAAGACCATAAAAGTCTGGTGTTAAAATTGACTGACAGGAATCGCAATGAATGCGAAATTTATTTTGGAATACAAGGACCCGAAGGTAAATATTTTGGAATAAACGACATTCCCCAACGAGGGTGAGCTCAGGTATCTGATGTGTTTAATATTCATTTGGCAGAGCGGAGAGGGAAGTTTGTGTTTTGAATGAATAGTCAGTGGCTATTGGGTGAAAATTTCACAGAAAAAGACTGAGAATATATCAGTGTGGCTTCTCCTTGGTTTGTCCATGAAATGAAATTGCTATGCAAAATTATTCTGGATTTTGGGTAAAGTTTATTTAGCGTCTTGTGTAAAGTTAATCGACTAAAAATCAACAGAAATCAGTGAATAGAGAGTTGCTAAGGGTCATAAGAGGCTTCAAATAAAATTGGCTTTTTAAAATTCATTAAAATAGACAGTGATCACGCTACCTTTGCTTTGCTTTCTTATATATGAAATAAATTAGTTCTGCGTTGTTGTGTATGAACAGAAATTAGCCTAATAGAATTTCTCGTTTGAGTTCACCTGCTGATGATCAGTGATGACCTTCAAAAAATCCACTGTTGCTTGATTCCCCAGATTAAGTGTCACCTTTCCTTAAAAGTTTGGTCTTCCAGTAAACGTTAGCCGGCTGCTCTACTTTTCAAGGGCCACTAAAGGTGCGCAATATGTCTAGTCTTCAGATGGCAGTACTCGCAACTTGATCAGTGAAAGGTTTTCGTTGTTTTCAGGAAAGCGTGGTGCGTGAGAATGATGAGGAAGTGAGGAGGGTTGAGAAGGAGAAGGAAAGAGAATATAGAAGTTCGTGGGAGGAGAAAGACGAGAAGAGATTGAAAAGGAGAATAGCAGTTTCTCGGAAGCTCACTGTACAGTGTTATTTTTTTTTTTATATATTTGAACAGTTGTATAACCGTGGATTTGTTTCTCGATGTGAAGATTGGTGAGGAGAGGAGTGAGGGATGAAGAAGTAGAAGGAGGGAGGCTTGAAAAAGTGAGGAGGATGAGGAGAAGGAAGAAGGGGGTTGAGTAGGATGTTGGAGAGGATTCGAAAGGGAAGGTGGCCCTTTGAGTGCAATCTTCATCAGTAAAAAAAAAAAAAAAAAAAACAAGACGGTAGGATTCTCCCAGGAAAAAACAAGGCCCTTATCGAAACACCAAGCTGTCAGAGTTGTGGAAGTGTCCACAGTAAACAGTAGTGGGTAGGGAGAGTAAGTACTGGAGCCGAGAGCTACTGAAGACTCGAAGACGCGAAAATGATAGTTGATTAGGCATAACCAAGAACAGAGTATTCTTGGCTAAAGGTAAGACACGTGGCCTCTGTTGTTGCTGTTTTAGATTAAACTGACCATATTCTAGCCTTGGCTCCTTCTCACGGAGCAGCTTGTTCGTAAAGACGATTATGAAAAAGAGTTAACAACGGTCGCTAGTGAAAAGGTCCTGTAAGAAATGTATGGCATGATAGAAGTTTAAAACTCTACGGTACTGACTACCCACATTTCACTTACTCCGCTTAAGACTGAAGTGATGCTAGGGGAAAAAACACATTAGGGCTGTTTCGCTAATATTTTCTTCTTATTTGGTGTTTTGCTCTGAGATTTTAAACTAGGAATATATATTCATATATTTACAGTGATAAAAACATGCACAGGCAAACATATAACACAATGAGACTTAAATAAATAACAGAGCATTTCTTGTAATTAATTTATTTGATTATTATATGATTCATGGAACGGCGTTCTTTTGTATTTATTAAGAATTAAATTATAGAGCAAATATTGCTTTTTTGTAGAAGATTGAAAAAAGAAATGGGATTAATGGTTTTAATTTTGTTAACTATCTTGAAAATTACTATCGAATAAAAAAATTAGGAAAACATACCACTTTTTTTAAACAGCAACACATAAGTAAGAGGAATTTTCGAAATAAGCTTAACTCGCATTCTTATTGGCTGCCAAATAGTTGTTTCTATGGGAACAATTGTTAACAAATAGCACCAAACTTCACTCACAAAACTATGGAGAAGTAGAATACGCTCCAGTCTAATGCATTGCTGTTAGAAAAAATCATAAACCTGAAGTAAATTCCACACTCTGCTTTAGTTGTGCTTTTGTGTATGTTTTAGGGTCTAGAGTATGAGTGTAAAAAATCATTTAATTATTGTAGTAGTTCTGATTCTCTGCACCGTTTTGCAACATACTACAGTTTCTCTTGCCTAGTTAGAGTGTCTTACTTATATATTTAAAAAGTGGCATCTATGATGAAAAAACAAAAATAAATTTATTGCAGGGTTATTCATCTCTGCTAAATCTCGTTTGCATTGCAAAACGTTTTCAATATCTAATGGGTCCCCACATGTAATCTAAGCGATGCAAACCCACTATAGTTTTTCAATAAATTTATGCTTTCTATATTAAGAATTGAATTAATCATTTCGTGCCGGATTATTCAGAGCAAAATATTTGCAATAAATGGAGGGTCATAACTCAGTCTCTGAAGCTTAAAGTTGTCAGTGGGTCCAGAATAAGAGAATCCTTTACTCTTAGGCAGCCTGGACCTACTGAATCGCCGCATGTATGAACGCCGCCCTATAGCTGTTGCTTTCTAACGTAACTTATTCATTAAGAGGCGAAATAAGGTTAATCACGTTTAATAGGGAACGTTGCACCTCAAATTGTTTAGATAACAATAAAACACTTCTGCAGAGAGGTTGAAAATATAAGATGATAAACTTCAATTTTATACTTTTAATGAATATTTTTGTGTGACCGGATACCCTGCGGCCCATCCATGGACCTTATGGGGTACTTGGTCACAGGCTAAGAACCCTTGGGTTAAATAGTTTCGTTAGTTGACCAGTAGAGGACCCGAGGTGAAAAATTAATATTTAAATGATAATAAAAGCAAATAGTTCGATCGTTAACTAGTAGAATGTTTAATTAATAAAAAATTTTTTTAAGTTTAATTGGTAAAGCTTAAGTAAACAATGGAATAAAATGGTGATATTAGACAGTCTCAGAAATCGTAAAGGAAGAAGGAATTATAGAGGCGAGTCCTGGTATCCGTTGGAGATAGCCAGTATAAGGAAAAAGATAAATTTATCGCGTGAGATGAAAAACGGAAAGCTAGGCAGGATCATCCCAATTATTTGAACAGCCACTCGCCGTTAGCAAGTAACAACTGAAAATGAAATGGAAATTTTTTTAATAACAGGAAAAGAGATAATAACAAAATTAGGAAGTAAAGAGTAAGTAAACGATAAATAATATGTGAACAAACTAGTTTGAACAGTAGAAAAATAAAAGATCTTAGAGAAATATAGGAAATTAGTGTTAAAGAAAAAGTAGTAAGGCCAGAGCCATTATGAGGGAATATTTTTAGTTAGACTCTCGTGAAATCTGATCTTGGACAAGAAAATGAGAAAGAAGGTCGTGAGAAAATTGCTCGTTAAAGGAAGGAGAGGCTACTGTCATATTTCACCCCACACACGCTAGTGCACACGCACACACACACATATATATATATGTTTGTATATATACACATACATATATATATATATATATATATATATATATATATATATATATATATATATATATATATATATATATATGTATACACACACACACACACACACACATATATATATATATATATATATATATATATATATATATATATATATATATATATATATATAAATTAACGACGTCCCTTCATTTGTGACCACCATGTAATAAAATTCAAACCTCAAAATATAAAACTTAATTGTGAGAGTAACAAAAACAAAAAAAGGGGCACAGAATAAAAGTAACCAACTTACTCTTAAACCTACTGCCAGTAAGTTGTGCTAGAACTTTTGATTTCCCAAATCCCGGCTGATCCGACCCGATTCTACGGACCAGTGGCGTCTCGCAACCTCCCATATTTCCTCCAGACCTCCCGTAGCAATTTGCCGTAATTTTTAGCCCATTAACCTTCTGGTAATCTCTTTTCGGGATGTATCCCATCTCTTTAATGGATCTCGTACGAGGAGATTTTTTTTCCAGCCCTTTCTTTTTGGCTTTACTCTTTTATTTTTCCTATAGGTCTTAGTATTTTAGGATTTTTTTAATTTCCAGTTTTTTGTTTTTACATGACTAATATACGCTTTTCTTTGTTATTTTTCTATATATTATATATATATATATATTTTATATATATATATATATATATATATATATTTCTTTTAGTGTTTAGCATTCCGTTTCATTTCTTGGTTTTTGTTCTTAATTGGCTAAAAAAATTGTTCTTTCGTTTTTTCCCCTTTAGGTTTAAACAAGAAAAATGATAAGTCCTCTCACCTGAATTTGAGTTTAAAGGCTATTTATTGAAATCAAAATAAAAAATATACAAATCTTTAATATGGAAACAATGTTCAGACGAAATCTCTCTCCAACTTTGATTAAAAATAATTCTTTTATGTTTTTGAAAAAATGTTTTTATATGAATGCTGTTTCACAAGGTTTCGTCCAGATTACGAATTCCAATTAAAACGAAAGCTCCTTTTTTCATCCAAAGTTATATGTTAGATATTAATCTTCTTCCTAATTTCGCCTTCAAGAATCTGCTCATTCATTTCCTTCCTCCTTTACTCGAGAGAGAGAGAGAGAGAGAGAGAGAGAGAGAGAGAGAGAGAGAGAGAGAGAGAGAGAGAGAGAGAGATCTTGCCATTATCTATCCTTCTTTAATCTTGAAGAATCCTCAAAGGTCATTGTCACATTATTAAGGGGAGAGAGAGAGAGAGAGAGAGAGAGAGAGAGAGAGAGAGAGAGAGAGAGAGAGAGAGAGAGAGAGAGGAGAGTTTTGCTACCACCTATCCTTCCTTAATCTTTGAGAGTCCACAAAGGTCATTACAACCCAAGGTTAAATTCCTACCCAATTACTTTCATCCATTAGCCCGGTTCTCTCACTACTGACATCAAGGGACATTACTGCCAAATCCAGGTCTTATAAATCAGCTGGTAATCGTCTGCCATTTCTCTAAGACGATTGTATGTAACTGTAATAACCATAATGCGCCCTTAACTTCTAGATTTCTTCACACTCTTTGAATACGTTTAGATCCAGAGGAAGAACCGAATGAAGAAATGCTGACGCCCGGAGCAGGATTCGAGCCACCGTTAACCAACTAACTGTGAAGTTCGTTTGTACTTCCATTTGGGTCTAAGGCGTTTTAGTGACGAGCGTAGCTAAAAAAAAGTGTGAAGGAATTTAGAAGTTAAGAGGGCATTGTGGTTATTACAAAGACATAAGTGTCTCGTTAAAGCAAAGTGACTGGTAGGTTCTATAAATACGATTTATATATGACTGGTGGGGCCCTAAACTATAATGTTAGGATGAACATATACAGTAGTTATTCGCTTTGAACTCTTAGGAAAACAAAGCTGAAGATAAAAATGATTACAAAATCAAAGCAATTCTTTGGTCTAACTTTGGAGCTTATGTTGTGCTAAGTGGTTTTTAAGCTATAAAGTAAACCTGTGCGTGTGTGTGTGTGTGTGTGTGTCTGTGAGTGTGGGCCATTAATATCAGAATAATCCCCTTTGGTTTTACATTATAACTTGTAAAGCGATAGAGTGTTGTTTACGGGAGAAGTTAGGGGAACATTTGTTGTATCCTCCTCGCAAAGAAAGTTTCCCTATCTTGAACAACTTCTGTACGATAAATCCAGCTGTTAGTTTTACGCCTCTTTATTTATAATTCTTCAGCATGGAACAGAAAAATTTTCTTACATAATTCTTCACCAAAGTACATACCATTGTCCAAAATCTTCAGCAGTGTTTTAACAGTTCTTCAACAGAGAACATATCATTGTCTAAAAAGTAATTTTTTATTCAATATCAAACTCTCACCGATTTATGGTCTTTTTAATGAAACCCTATGAAATTCCCCAAAACCTCATTTTCAGGAGAGTGATTGATTTGCGTATCATTTATCATTTAGCTCCAACACTCCATTAGCAGGCATCTAGGAAATATTAAAAAAATAGACTATCATTTATCATTCAACATCTGCTCCAAAGGAGTTCTCAATATTTTCAGTCGTTAAATAGATACTGTTCTTATGTAAAATTACCAGTTGAATATAAGAAATAAACAGACGAATTTATAAACTAATAATATTTCTAGTTTCAAAAATGTTCTTACTTAAAAAGGATGTATTTTTTTGTAAAATATATTTTGATTATCCGTTCCTTATGCTTTGCTAAATATCATCTGAGAATTAAAGAGTGATAATATTTTTGGAACAATATTTTTGTATATCTTCATTGAGATGTATCAATGGGATATTGTAAAAGGATATGGTATGCCTTGATATGAACTTGTGATATAGGGAATATCAATTAATAAAATCGGTTAGGATATATCTTTCAACTCATAAACAAGGCCCAGGACGTCAAAATAGCTAAAATATCGAGAAAGATGTTTTTAAGAATATCACAAATATTTATCAAACAAGAAAAGAAAGGTAAAATTCCACTTCTCCATTATGAAAGTGTTCCCTTGACTTCACCTTGGTAATGTAACGTAACTATCTCAACATAATTATCTTGCCACAGGGCATTTTTCTAGGAAGACTAAAGCTGTACAGGAAATGATGTCTTACCTCTGGACTGATTAGGAGAAGTGCTCTTTTTCATTTGAATTATAATTTTCCTAGGAATCGAAAAGCATTCTACAGTTATATAAATGATTTTAATAAGTTATATGGTTTTTATTAAATCGTGGCTATTAATTTCTAGAAAATGCAAAAAATATTCCCTCTGCAGTAACTTTTAAATGAAAAATTATTCCGAGGTCACTGCATTATTTTCTGTGATGATCTGAATGTCACCCAGTATTAAAATGTTTTTTTTCAGTCATGGGGAATTAACAGTTAAAAACGCCACTTCAGTTTCAAAATGGGTCTGAGAAGGCACTTACTCGCTTCTCTAATCACTCACTTTTTTAATTACTCCTTCCCACAACTTTAGCTCTTGTATATTTTCCTCCCACGTTTCTTCTTCTTTTCGTTTGTTCTCCTCTCCAGAGCACTTACTTCTTGAAAAAATTCGAATTCCCGGATTCTTCGAAGTTTTCAGTGTCATCAACGAATAAACTATTGCAAGAATTGACCCTTGAATGGTTGAAGAGGTCTTGAGATCAATGGAAAGATATTGCTTCTCGTCTTAGGAATTTCAGGAGGAAAAACCTGGGTGAGTATAACTTTAAGAACATTTTTCTCTTCTATCCACATGCTCTCTCTCTCTCTCTCTCTCTCTCTCTCTCTCTCTCTCTCTCTCTCTCTCTCTCTCTCTCTCTTACACACACACACATATATATATATATATATATATATATATATATATATATATATATATATATATATATATATATATATATATATATATATATATATATACATATATATACATACATATGTATAATTAGATACGCCTTTCATTTCTTCTTACTCCATACTTACCAGACATGGAACTAATTCGACCAAGTTTAATCTCTTTTCTTCTGTTTGCATTTAACAAATAAAATTCTTAACACACACATACATACATACATACATACATACATACATACATGCATACATACATATATACATACTTATATATATATACATATATACGTATATATCAATAAACAACAAGAGTCTTAGCAAACAGTCTGTAAACATTTCCAGACAAAGTGACGTCTGACCATAAGCCTTGCCATCCATAATTCACGATGGCACTTTTAAACCCACAACTTCTCTGCTGTTACCTGGACAAAGCTCTTCCAGCCCCCCCTCCCCACATCACTCCCCTCTCTCCCCTCTCAATCTCGGCTACTTTTCAAAAGGAGAGTTAATGACGTCACCTGTCGTCTCATTCATCCGGGTCTAATTCCATTCTGTGAAAGAAAATACCCTGATTAGGTTCCAGTGAATACCGTATACTCTGAAACAGAAGCCGTACTTGAGGCCTCCGTCGAAGGAATACTGTCCTTTACTACTTATTCCGTTCCTGGATTACTGGGATTATTCGTTAGGTGGGTTTCTGAGGTTCTATGTCGAGAACACTGTAATGGAGCCCAAGGGGAAAATGGTAAAGTTATGCTTAGTAAAATTATAGGATGATTTTCAGTTTTTTTTTTAGTAAGGCGACAAAGTCGATTAAGCGATACTGTTTTTTGGAATTAATGCAGATCTTTGCAAGGATTTTATAATTATATATACTGTATATATATATATATTTTATAATTATATATACTATATATATATATATATATATATATATATATATATATATATATATATATATACATACACACACAAACACACATATAAGAATTTTGTTCAAGTCTGAATAAAGATTACTAAAGCTGCTCCCGCAATTGATAGTGCGTGATCTGGTATTTGTTTTTCTTCCCTCATTAGGTAATGTACACTAGGGATACTTAAACTTTAACATTTCATAGAATTCACTTCATTATAAAATACTTAGACTTAATCCTTTGACCAAACTCTACAGTCTTCCAAAGATTCAATTTTATTCAAGTTTTCCAAAGAAAAATAGCCATTAACAATATTGACTCTGTAAGGGGGATGTGTCAGTAAGATGTCCCAGTGTCCCGCATCTCTCTCTCTCTCTCTCTCTCTCTCTCTCTCTCTCTCTCTCTTTCCTTTGTGTCAGTCTGTCTCTTACTATGATATATCCATTATAATTATCTAACCTGTCTTAATTTTTTTGACCTCTTCATTTTAACTATTCCATTTCAGTGGGTGCTCTCTCTCTCTCTCTCTCTCTCTCTCTCTCTCTCTCTCTCTCTCTCTCTCTCTCTCTCTCTCTCTGTGCCATTGTTCTGTGGGAATGAATCGTGATTGTCTAAATCGAAGGTAGAATATAAATGGATTGGATTCGTGTGGTATTTGTGCAGTATCTGGAAACTGTAAGATGACTGAACCTTTTATATATGTCAGTGACCTAGGCCTACCCTTTAGATTATCAAGTTTAATGTCCTTGGTTAGGTCACTTTGGAAAGTATGAAATTATCTTGATTTCTAAGATACTAAAGACGATTTTGCAGTGCTGTCGTTCTGTGGTCAACTTAACCACCTTGTAAACTTATGCATTACCTGTATCTTCTCTCTGTGATGAGCCGTGAGTGATGTTTCTCATTATTAATGGCATCATGACATTAGCGCGGCTGAAGATCTCAAGTGCAGCCAACCTGGAATAATAACAAGAAATAATGCGGTTGAGAGCGGTTCCATATGTATTTTGTTGATACGTTAATTGTCACCTTCTCAAGTGTCCTCGTTCCTCTTAGGGAAGTAGCGCCGTCAGTGCACCTCGCGTCTTAGGCAGAACTAAAGGTGAAGTTTGCAGCGTCCTCGAACTGCAGTCAATTCTTAGCCTTTTTCTCGACCTCTGTTCTTACTTCCTTTCTTACATTTTGCTGTCCAACCGCTCCAGCTCCCTCTTTTCACTTTCTTAAGAGCTGAATGACTAGAAGTACCTCAGTGCTTGGCCTCGTAGTAAAATTTTCAGAGATCGATCAGTCAAGTTTACTCGTTGATCCTCTGGGTTTAATGATGGTCTGGAAACTTTCCGTGTTCATTATCCAGCAGTACCTGGAAAAACACCCAAACAGAAAGAGACAGAATCAGACAGCTTTTACCCACTGATGACTGTCGTGACAGCATAATAGAAGCGGGTATTCTAAGGAAAATGGAGATAAAATAACTTCGATACCTAAACGTTTTTCCCGGAAGCAGCCTTTCCTCATGACAGACTCGACAAAGCGGATTTCTCCGGAATGAAATGAGTTGGCAATCGAGCTTAAATGAGAAAGGTCTTTTTCGATTAAGTGACGACAGACGGAATTGTAGGGAACTCAGATAAAAAGGTTATGAATTGGTTTTTTTAAAATGAAATCATAAGCTGTCAAGCCAAGTACTTGGGTACTTGCGGCCAGTCAGAGTTTCAGACAGTGAAGAGAGGGAGTTGGGTTGGTTGAACAGTAAGATAAAGATACTCATCAAATAAAGAAGAAGAATGTAAAGGAAATAAAAGGGGAGCTGGGAGAAAACCCCACAGTTACAGTAAGAAATAAACAGCAAGCCGTGATAATGCATAATATATATATATATATATATATATATATATATATATATATATATATATATATATATATATATATATATATATATATATATATATATATATATATATATATATATACATAATTCACTTAATTCCTTCTTCGTAAAATTTACCCAAAGCCATTCTTTACAACCTGACTCTTCCCAGTCGCAGAAATATAAAGGATAAAGTTGCAAATATTTCACCACTGGCCAAGTTTTCAATAAAACCTCCGCATGCCAAACAAAATACAGCGCGCCCCATCTATATATGCATTTCCCTTCGCCCCCCAAAAAAACTTTTTTCTAAAGGGACGGTGACATCCATGAAAATTTCCTGAGCCCTTTTATGTTTGTTTTCAAAGGGCCAGATTGTATAGAAATGAATGTCGAGTATTCATTGTCCCAAAAGAAAATTTAGTGGGACGCTTCCCTTGAATGTAAATTGGGATCAGGTTGGCATTTGCAAGTGTTTTGTTGAAACAGATTCTGACCCTCTACCCATGAACAATGGAATCAATAAAAATGACAATGGCTTCTTTCGCTGATTTGAATTTAATCTGCTTTCTGAAGTATAACAACTTTTTGATAAAGGCGATCTATGATAAAGTCATTCCAAGAGAATAACGATATTGATCTCAGATTACCTATAGAAACTCCTTAACGTTAGTGGTCTCAGAGAACCTTTAGAAAGCCACTTAATAACAGTGGTCTCAGAGGACCTATAGAAAGCTCTTTAATATCAGCGGTCTCAGAGAACCTATAGAAAGCTCTTGAATAACCGTGGTCTCAGAGAACCTATAGAAAGCTCTTTAATATCGGTGGTCTCAGAGAACATATAGAAAGCTCTTGAATAACCGTGGTCTCAGAGAACCTATAGAAAGTTCTCTAATAGCAATGGAGAACCTATAGAAAGCTCTTTAATAACAATGGTCTCAGGGAATCTATAGAAAGCCCTTTAATAACAGTGGTCTCAGAGAGCCTGTAGAAAGCTATTTAATAACAGTGGTCTCAGAGAACCTATAGAAAGTCCTTTGATAACAGTGGCTTTAGAGAATCTATAGAAAGCTCTTTAATAACAGTAGTCTCAGAGAGCCTATAGAAAGCTCTTTAATATCAATGGTCTCAGGGAACTTATAGAAAGCTCTTTAACAATCGTGGTCTCAGAGAATCCACAGAAAAATCGTTAATGATTGTGATCTCAGAGAATATAAATAACATTTTTGTTTTTCACTTCGCAATCACGAAGCTCTTCTTCAGAATTTCAATCACGTTTTCTTTTGTTTCATACGTAAAGTAAATAAAGATGAACGTTAAGCATAATACAAATCTAGAAATACAGAAGCCTCAGTGCAGCACGTGGAACACGAGACTGAAAATGAATCGGCGCAAATTCTGTAATTTCTATAATTTGTCAAGATATACCTGACAGGTTCTGGACGCGAGTCTGGATGCCTGAACATTTGAATTACCGAGTGATTTTCCTTTTCATTTGTGTTTAAATGACTTTAGTATTTTGAGGGAGGGTAAATTCTATTATATACAAACGTAGATGAAAATAACGTCTATAGGAGCAATATCAAATTTTTATATTGTTTCGAAAAATAAGTTTAAATTAAATGAATGACCGAAGGTGTCTTATATAGCCGATGGCCTACTGGAATATCGAAGTAAAATTATTAGCGCAACTGAATTATGATTATCAACGTTGAGGCGTGGAGGCAGGGAGGGTGGTGGTGGATAAGGAGGAGGAGGAGGGTGGAGGAGAAGAAGGAGGGAGGAGGAGTAGGAGGAGGAGGAGGAGGAGGAGGAGGAGGAGGAGAGGTTGTTATTAAGTATAGAAATACATGGAAAGCCGTCCCCCAGTCGCTAATGGTTCGGAAGGAATTTTTTCGTTGGTTGAAACGAGCTCGGTATCATTCACTACCTGGTATAGACTGGCTTTAGAATGATAATTCATTAACAGAGAGAGAGAGAGAGAGAGAGAGAGAGAGAGAGAGAGAGAGAGAGAGAGAGAGAGAGAGAGTTGAAGGCAGGGAAGTTTTGGCATAGACTGGCTTTAATGCTACCGTTGGGAGCAGGGGAAGTTTGGCATAGACTCGCGTTAGAACTATCGTTGGAGATAGGGGAAGTTTAGCATGGACTGGCTGTAGAACGACCGGTAACTCATTAACAGAGAGAGAGAGAGAGAGAGAGAGAGAGAGAGAGAGAGAGAGAGAGAGAGAGAGAGAGAGAGAGAGAGAGATTGTGCGTGTTGTGGGTAGGGGATGTTATTTTCAACATAATCTGCAGGGTGGTATCGATTTATTTTTCTAATTCATTACATAACCGTCATAAACAATCCAATTTGAATAATTCATATTTAGATATATAATTATAAATACAAGATTCATAGTTTGAAAATTGACTAGTATGATATTCTTTCAAGAAATATGAATTATTAGATAGAATAAGTCATATTTAGATTCATAATACTAAATACTAGTTTTATAGTATGAAACTGACGAGTATGATGTTCTTTCAAGAAATATGATAATCTAGAATAGTTCATTTTAAAGATATAAATCTAGAGAATGGTTCAACAGTGCGAAATTAAGAAGTATAATATTCATTCAACCTCCAAATACCCACCTAATACGAACATTTCCCCTGAAAACTCAATATTATTCTTCCAGATAATATATGCTTGGGCTAATCAGACCTGACGTATAAAAGTTTCACCTCCAGTGGACGACTTGATAATTGACACACGAGTCGATAAATGAAGCTTCACGAATTTCAAATTGGTCGTCAGCGTACTGGAAAATCTGAATTGATTTGAATACACTTTCGTCCTTCGCTGGAGCGAATCGTTCTGAACGACAGAGAACGAATGTTATTGATTAAGAGGAGAAATTGGGAGAAATGGTCAGATAGTATTCTGGTTCATTGTTTAATCTTTTTAAAAATATCTGCAATAATCTGTTCATTTAACCTTTATTGACAAAGATTTTTTTTATTTTATTGTAATGTTCTTGTCCAAAATTGTTGTATTCTGGTTCATTGTTTAATCTTTTTTAAAAACATCTTTAATAATCTGTTCATAATTTATTAATTGTTTGTCCAAAATTGTTTATTGGGGGTATTGATTAATTGTTTACCTAAGGGTTAGTCGATTGCCGAGATGAGACTAGTATGGGATCATTGTTCGACGGGAGATATATATATATATATATATATATATATATATGTATATATATATATATATATATATTATATATATATATATATATATATATATATATATATATATATATATATATATATATATAGAGAGAGAGAGAGAGAGAGAGAGAGAGAGAGAGAGAGAGAGAGAGAGAGAGAAAATGAATGAAAAATGTTCTAAGGTAAAAATATTAAAATATAAAGAGTGTATGAATAATGTAAGACTCATTGTCAAGGTCATGGTTCTAGTGGGTGCCACTAGGGCCGAAGGGACGCTTCACACACCCTCACGTGGCGCACTGTAAGCACTAACCCCCTACAAGACCCATTTCTCTGTCAATTCTTGATCTTTGCTAGCCTGTCAAAGTGAGATTTTTAATGAACTTTTTTCCTCGTATGTTGTGATTTGTAATGTTTAATTATCCTGTAAATTATAGCTCATCATTTAATTATGTTATTTAATTATAGCTGCCGAACTTCTCAGTCCCAGAGGTCCTTTATTCCTCACACCGTTGGACTCTGGAACATTCTCCCTACTAAGGATTTTGTGCAACTGGTACCTCAGAGGTTTAAGCGAAGATGCAACGCATTGCTTCCCTAAAACATTTGTCCTTGTAGTTTAGTGATTTATTAATATTTTTATCAATTTGTTAATTTGTTAATTAATTTTTTTTCTAATAACTGTTCTCTTCTTTCTATATTTCCCATTACCTTCTGTTAATTCTTTCTAATGTAATGAACTCCTTATTCTTTGGAAGCTTGATTTTCAAGTCAATCGCCCACGTGGGATTCTTCCATTTGAATAGGGTTCAACTCCTGAATAATAATAATAATAATAATAATAATAATAATAATAATAATAATAATAATAATAATAATAATAATAATAATAATAATGTAGTGATAAATATTTCCAATTCTTCCTTATTAGTGAACGAGGCAAAACCATACTTGATTTCATCGCTCGGAAAAGACGAATCTTTTATTCACAATTCTCTGAAGCTTTCCTTTAAAATCTTACCCTCTCCCCTGTACGTTGCGCTCCCTTGGAGATAGCCACCTAACAACAGCAGATTCAGCGCTGACCCGGAATTCAATAAAATATCGCATTCTTACCAAAATCGGCAGCGTCCCATCCGCTCTCGTATCGACAAAACAATTTTATTTCTTTCATTTTATTTTTTTACGGACCGTGGAAGTGATATTCACGGAAATCCCCCTAAAGTACTTTTATGTTCGTTTTCCAAAGGTCAAATTGTATTGATGCGAATTTTCCGATATTTTTTTTTTTTTTGCGTCACAAAAAGGAAAATAATAGTTCCGTCTGACCGCCTCTTTGAATATGGCTTTTGTATGTGTGTACGTCTGTTGCCACTTAAGGCCATTCGTTGTCAATTTATACAGTTAGAAATCAATGCGTTGCATTTACTTTATAGTTACAGTAAGCCATGCGAACACATTACTCAACGTAAAATCTCTATTGGGCTATTACTGTGATATTTTCTAAACATTAATATTAAACACTTGTAATTTGATATATTAGGAGGGAGAAGTATAAGTATGTAAGCATACATTTGCATAAATAATTCTGTTAAAGGAATAGCAGTTAACGAAGCGACATTATAAAGAGATTTCGAAATTTCCTCCTACCAGGTTTTGCTGATATTATTATTATTATTATTATTATTATTATTATTATTATTATTATTATTATTATTATTATTATTATTATTATTATATAATAATAATAATAATAATAATAATAATAATAATAATAATAATAATAATAATAAATTTTTATTGTTATTATTACTATTATTAATAGTAGTAGTAGTAATAATAGTAGTAGTAGTAGTATCATTGTTATTCAGAAGATAAAACGTTATTCATACGGAACAAGCATACAGGGACCATTGACTTGAAATTGAAGCTTCTAAAGAATATTGGCGTTCATTTGAAAAATATCTCGGGAAAGTACTTATCAGTGCCGTGCATACTGTTGTTATAATATGCTTCGAACGAAATAAGTCATGACGATTTCTCTAAAGAGACACAAATGGACTTTGAAGATTTTGGAATGGGTTAACGAGAGAGAGAGAGAGAGAGAGAGAGAGAGAGAGAGCAGACTGGAATCAGTTAATTTACTGATATTTATTCCAAGAGCAACGAATATAATGTGTGATAATTTTTTGGCACTCAAATATTCCTTATGGAATATATGAAAAAATTATATTTTTTTTAGTGAATTAAATTTAATTTTAGCATTACAATTTCAGTATTAAAGGTTTAATTTTCGTCCAGTTGCATCGCAGAATCAATTATAATTTGAATTCATTTTGAAAAGATAAGGTCTCAATTTATCAACACCGGCCTCTAACACCCGCCCCCACCATACTTTTCCAACCCCCTACCATCCCCACCCCAGTATCTCCTACCCGATATCATGCAATAAAGACCGTGACCCTGATTCATGTATCCCCCCAGCTAATCAAATCTTGTATCACAATTCCGCAGCCGATGGAAGATTTGATAATTGGCCACGAGTTCCATGAATTTAGATTGGTCTCCAGCGCAGTGGAAAATTAGAAATGAGTCGTATTTACCTTCATCCTCCCTTACTCGAATTATTCTGAATGACCCAGAAACCAGTTGGTTTGATCGAATCGAGATATATGGGGGTTGGATTACCGTTTTCTGTTGGTCGCTCTGGTGTGGTTACGAGAGTTTTGTAAAAAATTAAGCTATTGAAAAATAAATCAAAAAGCATTTTGCCTTAATTTTTTGATTGGTATCTCTGTTGGTCGCTCTGGTGTGGTTACGAGAGTTTTGTAAAAAATTAAGCTATTGAAAAATAAATCAAAAAGTATTTTGCCTTAACTTTTTGGTTGGTAACCCTGTTGGTCCTTCTCGTGCGGCTACGAGAGTTTTGCAAATGAATAAACCTATATAAAGATAAATCGTACTTTAATCTGTAAGTATGTTGCCTTAACTTGCTTGTTGTATAGGTATCAGTGACTGATTCCTGTATTTTTTCTTATGTATAGTGAAGGTTTACACTGGAAGTGTTTAAAAGGCCAAATGCCTGAGAAATAAATTTAACTAGAAACAACTCAAAAACGTATTTAGAAATAAAATGTATTGCCAGATTCTTTAACGTTTTGTAAAGTTCCATCACTTACGAAATGCGTACCTGTCTCGATCAATTTAACACTTGGTCTCAAAATACTAACTGAGAATCGAAAGGAAGCATTTATTGAATTATATATATTATATATATATATATATATATATATATATATATATATATATATATATATATATGTATGTATGTATATATATTTATATATGAATATATATATATATATATATATATATATATATATATATATATATATATATACATATATGTATATATATATATTTATATATATATGAATATATATATATATATATATATATATATATATATATATATATATATATATGTATGTATGTATGTATGTATGTATGTATGTATAAACACACATACATATTTATATCCGAATTAATTTGCATCTCACTCAAGTAATATCATATACCGAGAAATAGCTACAAATATTAATAAGTGAGCCATTACCAAAGTGACAAGCCACTCATACTGAAAATGGTTACGATTCACTCTGGAGGGTAATACATTCACGTATCATGAAACTCATTCGTCACTGAAAACCGCAAGAACTGAAATTAACGTGACTGCCACATTAAGCATGAAAATTGGAATTACATGAGATTTCGACTGCAAGCTGTAAAAGCACTGGAGAGAGAGAGAGAGAGAGAGAGAGAGAGAGAGAGAGAGAGAGAGAGAGAGAGAGAGAGAGAGAATGTATGGGGGAGTGCAATCATGGGTGTAGAAGACACGGGAGACTAGGACAAAAATGAAAGAGAGAGAGAGAGAGAGAGAGAGAGAGAGAGAGAGAGAGAGAGAGAGAGAGAGAGAGAGAGAGAGAGAGGGAATTTATGAAAGTACAATCATGGATGTAGAAGGTACGGGAGACTAGGATAAAAATGAGAGAGAGAGAGAGAGAGAGAGAGAGAGAGAGAGAGAGAGAGAGAGAGAGAGAGAGAGAGAGAGATAATGTACGGGGAGTAACAATCGTGGATCTAGAAGCTAAAGGAGACTGGAATGAAAATATGAGAGAGAGAGAGAGAGAGAGAGAGAGAGAGAGAGAGAGAGAGAGAGAGAGAGAGAGAGAGGAATATCATCAAGAATGCTATTAACCTTTTCACTCACTATTGTACGTAGGTGGCCTGTACTCTCGTACCCAGTGGCTATTTCTTTGTTCATTTATTTTACTCTCTCATGCTGATGAAATTCTTAAATTTTTATTTAACCTTTGCTCGTATATTGTTAAAGTTTATTTCATCTACTACATAGCTGTGATTTTATTGTCTGTAAATATTTTTTATTTCAAATGTGCGCAAACAATTAAATTAGATTTCATTATATATGCTTCACGATTTTATCAAATGTATTGACAAACTTTTTTCCATGAATTTCAACACAACGAGCCAAACAATTTATATAATTTTTAAAGTCTGCAACCATATTATTATTATTATTATTATTATTATTATTATTATTATTATTATTATTATTATTATTATTATTATTATAAAATGGCTGCATTTTGCGAATTGATTTTATACTGAGTTTCAGTAAATTGCTGTAACGCTTTAAAATAAAGAATTTCTGCTGTAAGAAATACGCTATTTCATCCATCGAAATATGAACATTGGACAATTATTGACTAATACTGATGTGCAGGGGAGGCGAATCATTAGAAGAATTGAGAAAACTCAATATAAAATCAATTCGCGAAGTGCAGCCATTTTATTCAACAAAACTTGTCTCAAAGAGGGTCCTCTTCCTTATTATTATTATTATTATTATTATTATTATTATTATTATTATTATTATTATTATTATTATTATTATTATTATTATTATTATTATTATTATTATTATTATTATTATTATTATTACATTAATTTTCTATTACATATTGCTATAAACCTAGTCTTCTTTTGAGTACGGTCCCATCAAAACTGGATGAAAACGGGAATTGAAATGTTCACGTAAAAAATAACTGTAAACTCCAGACTTCTAGTAATTGTGTAACTTCAGACTTCCGAGGCATTAAGTTTTCCCCTTCCAAAGGCTTCATTCAGTGTACTAGAGAAGTTGCTAACGAGAAACGTGAAACCATTTTCTGTATAAGATTTGATCATCTGATACTTAGGCGCCATTTCAGCTTTAAAAACTTTGGTTTGGATAATACTGTTCCGTGATGGCACGTAGCAGCAGTAAGTGTAATTTCACAAACGTGAATCAAATTTCTTTCATTTAGTACTAATGGTATTATCCCTCAAAATCTTTTGTAAAGCTATGAGCGAAATTATTTTTCATTTCATTTCAGTCTCTTTTCGATTGCTTTCGTGTCAAGGTTGACTGAAAATGCGCTCCTTTTATAAATCATTTACGTAGAAATCACTTACCTTTGTGATATATTTTGTAACTGTCCTATATATATATATATATATATATATATATATATATATATATATATATATATATATATATATATATATATATATAAGTATAATACACAACAAATCATACGACAAAAAAACTTTTAAACTCACTTCAGGAGTTATTTTCAGATTTTTCCTTGTCAGGGTTGATTGAAAATGAGCTCCTTTTTTAAAAGTCCTTACGTATAAATCATTTACTATTGTAATATAGAATATAGCTGTCCTAAAAATATAAATAGGTATAATATCAAATAAACCATATAAAAAACCTTTTGAAATTCATTTAAGGATTATTCTCCAGTTTTTTCTTGTCAGTGTTGACTGAAGATGTACACCTTTTTCAAACCCTCTTCGTTGCAGTCTCTTACTTTTGTAATACATGATTGTAGCTATTCGGAAAGTATGTATATGAATCATAAAATAAATAATCATATGACAAAAATACCTTTTCAATTCATTTAAGGAGAAGAGCACAGCGTAGGAACTTCAGTTTCCCGGCGGGCGCCTCCTTAAACACACCCTCGCTCAGGCTCTGTGATTCAATTTTCCGCTTCGCAAGATAACGAGCTGTTGTTCCTCGTTCTACGAGGAGAGGGGGAAACTGGAAGATACCTACAAGGAAACTGTGTGGTTTTAATGATCGCATATTCTATTATCTATCCATTAGACTGTAGTAGCTTGGGTATCTATGCTAAAAAAAACAAGTAATTATACGCCGAAGTTTCTTCGGCGCAATCGAGTTTTCTGTACAGCCGCTACAGCTTATAATCAAGGCCACTGAAAACAGATCTATCTTTCGGTGGTCTCGGTATAATACTGTATGAGCCGCGGCCCATGAAACTTTAACCACTGCCCGGTGGTGGCCTATCCTATATCGTTGCCAAAAGCACGATTATGGCTAACTTTAACCTTAAGTAAAATAAAAACTACTGAAGCCAGAGGGCTGCAACTTGGTATGTTTGATGATTGAAGGGTGGATGATCAACATAACAATTTGCAGCCCTCTAGCCTCAGTAGTTTTTAAGATCTGAGGGGGGACAGAAGAAGCGCGGGCAGAATAAAGCGCGGACGGACAGACAAAGCCGGCACAATAGTTTTCTTTTACAGAAAACTAAAATATGAATAAACACGTGATTTGATGATCAGCTGAAACCTCAGGAAAAAGGGTGCGAATTACTGTCGTGTAATTGACACATTTTTGTGCCCCAAAAATTTATTAATTACAGGAAAGTACTTGTCACTTTGTCGATTTTTTAAAACTTATCCCGTGGCTTCAAATGATAAACATATTTATGTGTAATGATACAGGAATACCATAAGATAGAAGGTGCAGAGTGATGACTGCATAATTTTGACCAAATAATTCGTCGCCAGTGGCTGTTCGTTAAATTACAAAGTCAACAAAAGTTGTTTGTTTAGAAGTTCACTTTGTCCTTTTTCACAAACACTAGCTCATAAGATTTCGTTTGTTCTTAAGTTAGTTTTATATTTCATAGTCTCAACGTCTAAAAAAACAATTCGAAATTATAAACTGTATTCTGTTTATATTTAATTCTTTAATGTTTGCAGAAATACTCTTTCCAACTTGTACAAGGATTGAATAAAGGCTAGATTTGATACTAAATGTAGTTGATAGCCTTATAGTTGCCTTTTTAGATAAAACTTCAATCCATTACCATCTATTTTACCTTGCATGTGTCATTGAAAAACACTCTACCTTGCATGTGTCATTGAAAAACACTCAAAAATCGAATCAAGTGAAGCATTTATTCAAGATCCGCAAAGAGAAAAAAAACTAATTCGGTAACAACATAAGACACCCATAACCCTAAGTGTTATGGAAATGTCTAGCCATAACCATTCTGACATTCAAATCAAATTTAATGAAGGCCAAAAATCCTAAAGTCCACGAGCCATGTCGAAAAACAGAACCATCACTGGTCTACACACGACGCCTGTTAGCCCAGTCCCAGGTGGTCCAAATGTCTTCAGGGCAACGTGGAATCCCCTTTAGAACGGCGAGGAGGGTAAATATCTAGTTTTTTTTGTTAGCTTTCGTCTTGGGAGGAAAATAACTACTGTATTAAAAATTTTTTGCTCTCGTCTTGGGAGGGCAAATAACTACCTCTTATTTTTTTTTTGCCTCTGGGAGGGCAAATATTTTATTTTTATTTTTTTTTTTTGCTCTCGTCTTGGGAGTGCAAATACTACTTCTTAAATTTTTTTTTGCTCTCGTCTTAGGAGGACAATTAATTACCTTTTTAAAATATTCTTTTTTTTTTCTTTCTCGTCTTGGGAGGGTTATTAATTACCTTTTTTAAATATTTTTTTTCACGTTTTGCTTTCTTCTTGGGAGGGTAATTTTTTGCCTTTTTAAAATATTTGTGTTTTGCTTTCGTCTTGGGAGGGCAATTAATTAACTTTTTTAAATTTTCTTTTTTGTGCGTTCTCGTCTTGGGAGGGTAATTCATTACCTGTTATAATTTTCTTTTATTTTCTCTCGTCTTGGGAGGGGAATTAATTACCTTTAAAAAAATTTTTTTTTGCTCTCGTCTTGGGAGGGCAAATAATTACTAAAAAAAATTTTTTTTTTGCTCTCACCTTTTGAAGGGCAAAGAACTATTAAAAAAAAAATTTTGTGTTCTCGTCTTGGGAGGTTGAATAATTACTTTTTTCTAGATTTTTAATTTTTTTTTTTTGCTCTCGTCATGGGTGGGCAAATAACTACTTTTTAAATTTGTTTTCCTCTCGTTTTGGGAGAAAGGAAAGGGTTTCACCCTCATACGCAACGTGCGTTGGCATTCTGCTTGACGCCTAGAGAATGTAACACGAAGTACAAGATGTGGAAATACAGAATACAAAACGTGGAATGATGATATTCTCATCTATCGCTGTAAAAAACGTAAACAGTCCACGATACTCAATTTCTAAACAGCACGCAGAAACGAGCCAGCAGAAACGACTGCCCCAAAATTTCGAGATGTACGACGGAATAAATTTTCCGGTAAATCCGACCGAATCCTTTGAAGATTGGTTGTTTTGCCGTCCTTCCAGAAAATTGCTGTTGAAAAAACAGAAGCGTAAATATTCTAGATACATATTTCATCCGGTAACGTGTGGCCTCGGCTGGGAACAACCGTATTCCTCTGTACTTACAAACATCTGCGTAGATATTTTGTAATATTGGGTTTTCTTAGACGCTTGAACAGGGCAAACAAAGTAGCTCTCTTAGATGTGCTTACGGATTTTGAATGAATCCCTGCATTGCGCATGCGTTGATTTTGATAGTTTCGGTAGGCCTGAGGGAAATCTATATATATATATATATATATATATATATATATATATATATATATATATATATATATATATATATATATATATATAGGTCTGTGGCGCGGGTTCAATACGGATTTTGAATGAATCCCTGCATTGCTGAATACACACACAAAACAAAGCCATGCGTTGATTTTGATAGTTTCAGGTAGGCCTGAGGAAATAAAGCTTACCCATACAAAAATGGGAATAAAAGCACGTTATATATATATATATATATATATATATATATATATATATATATATATATATATATATATATAGTATATATATATATATATATATATATATATATATATATATATATATATATATTTCCTAAACTACTTATCCTTCAGAGAGTTCTTAGAATAAGAGAATCTAAAAAAAAAATGAATAACGGTAGAGGAAGGGAAATCTGCGGGAAAAATGGAATAAAAAAGAGAGAATAAGATGGAGAATTATGCTAATTTATACGCTTTCTAGTGTCAGGGTTTAGTCAAGAATTGTGGATCGCAGCTGAGCTGCACAGAAAGAGAACGCGAGAGAGAGAGAGAGAGAGAGAGAGAGAGAGAGAGAGAGAGAGAGAGAGAGAGAGAGAGAGCTTACAGACGTGACTGATCAGTATTCCGCCAAACACACACTCACACCCCACCGTAATCTTAACCCAAGGAAGAGGGTGGGTAGACCCCGACCAGGAATCCTCAACCCACCGAGGTGAATATATTCATAAGACATTATATTGTCTATGATAATGAGACGCACGTTTCAGATGCCGGGGAAGAAGATGGAAGGGAAGAAGAAGAAGACGAAGAAGAAGAAGAAGAAGAGAATGTATTCCCATGGTGATGCCTCGTGTAAGGGCTGGGCTAGATGGAGAATAAGTTCACTCCTTAGAATGTTTTATGGAAAGTATTCTTTTGACGCCTTCTCGCCTTATTTTCAGGGACAAGTTTTTATTTTGGGCTTTCGAGTATCTTCTCCGTAGCAGAAACTCTTATTATTATTATTATTATTATTATTATTATTATTATTATTATTATTATTATTATTATTATTATTATTATTATTATTATTATTATTATTATTATTATTATTATTATTATTGTTACAGGTTTTGTTAAACAAAATGGCAGTTTGAACACCATTTATTTTATATAGTAAACGCCCAATTCGTCTTATCAATGGTTTTTCTTGCGCTGGAATGGTTGCAAGCAATTGGCCGATATTCATATCTGGTGGTTTACCACCGTATATGAATATCGGTCAATTGCTTGCAACCATTCCAGCGCAAGAAAAGCAATTGATAAGAAGAATTGAGCGTTTACTATATAAAATAAATGTTGTTGAAACTGCCATTTTGTTTAACAAAACCTGTATTAAAGAAGGTCTTTTTCCTATTATTATTATTATTATTATTATTATTATTATTATTATTATTATTATTATTATTATTATTATTATTAATTATATTCTCTTGACTCTTCTCATCTTCAAGGGCAATTTTGTACCTATTTGCACTTTCTCGGTTTAAACCATTATTATTATTATTATCATTATTATTATTATCATTATTATTATTATTATTATTATTATTATTATTATTATTATTATTATTATTATTATTATTAACCAACATTGTAATCAAAATGGATCAAAACGAAACTTCGACAACTGACTCTGTTTATCACGAAAGGTGAAAAGAAAAAGGTTCACGAGCATTTTGAATTTCCTTTAAAAAAAAAAGTCAAACGTAATGGTTATCCGTCATTTGTCAAAATAGTAACCATAGAATTTGCAGGGAGTTTGAAAACGTTATGCCTGACATGACGAATGAATCACGAGAGAGAGAGAGAGAGAGAGAGAGAGAGAGAGAGAGAGAGAGAGAGAGAGAGAGAGAGAGAGAGAGAGATTGCACCAATACCCGAGTAAAATTTTGTCAAATGAATCACGAGAAATTGTTTTCTTTCACACACACACACGCAAAGAGAGAGAGAGAGAGAGAGAGAGAGAGAGAGAGAGAGAGAGAGAGAGAGAGAGAGACATTGAACCAATACCCTAGTAAAGTGTTGTCAAATGAATCGCGAGAAATTGTTTTCCTCAACATACACACACACACACACACACACACACACACACACACACAGAGAGAGAGAGAGAGAGAGAGAGAGAGAGAGAAACGAATATCCTAATAAAATTTGGTCAGCTGCAAGACAGGCCTATTTAACAGACGAAAATGCCAGCCCAATTGTATACAAACAAGCGGCCTAATCGGACTCAATTAGAAATGTTTACATATCATTTTGCGACGGGAAATTAAATACTGGGAAATGTTTACTTGCGTCTCCAATGTTCTCGGAATATCATACGTGTGAATTGTTAGTCTCGTGCGTGCTTAGCTATCTGGAACTAAACCATGTGTGTTTCTTTCTGATGGTGGATTTAATTAGGCGTCTAAGCATTCTAAGTAAAGGCAGGTTTTCGTGCAAATTCGTTCGTATGATTGTGTTATTCTATCTATGGAGGATTTAAACATAACTTATTTAGATAAGTTATAATTATCCCGCAGTTGTAATTAGATTTTTTGTGCATATATACAAATACGTACACGCATAGATACTGTATATATGTATATATATATATATGTGTTTTTTATATACTGTACTGTATATATATATATATATATATATATATATATATATATATATATATATATATATATATATATATATATATATATTATATATATGTATATATATATATATATATACCGTAGTTTAAAAATAAATTTGTTCGTTCTTTGAAGGAAATAAATCAGATATTCCAAGGAAAGCCATCAGCTATTCTATGGCTACAGACAGACGTACCAAAAACAGAATTAAATCAACATATAGCAACGCATCAAGATTTCTAAATAACTACAAAATAATGGAAAGAAAATGCTGATTGTTAGTTTGTATCGAATGCTACATAGTCCTGGTGTATGCACAATGAAGATGGTGGACATAAAGTGATTATTCTAAGCCAGATAATTGAGAAAAAGTCTGAATATATTTAAGAGATTGAGAGATGTCGTATGTCCACTGAGTATTCGCGGAACCAGAATCGCCTTTCTATAAAGGTTTTAGACAACAGATTCTACAGAGATAATAATAAACAAAATCAAGGATTTTCGTTTTCCATAGATTTCTTTCTTTATAACGCATAACATCTCAGGTACTTTATTGTGTGATGTACGATTTATTGTTCTTATATTATCAAAAAAGTTTCACTTCATACGACATTTTAATCACTTATATTATTGACGTACAGTTTTGTACGAGGCTTAAAACGATATGTTGGTTTGCATACCAGTATGTCTTTCTCTGTATCTCCTTATTTATAATATCATTATTCCCATGTGTTAAACTCTGTCCTGATTATTGAGGCTTTTATAACCTAATTCCCTGCAATTATCAGCTACTAAGCAGTGAGTCTGAGAAAACTGAAAGAGGATTTTCATTCAGAATCAGCATTTACGTTTTTGTTGCGATTCATAGTATAGGACTAGTTGAGAGTACAATGTATTGTTAAATAATTATTGTCTTTGACGAGATTTTTTCTTACACAACTTTCACGGTAATTCTGCATCAGCTTACCATAAGCAGACTTTGTTATATTATGCACAGTTAACTACGAGTATCTACATATATAACACGCTGCTACCGTGACGACCTAGAGAGATAATGACGTAAGCATAGCTATAAGTGGGCAATTCATGTTTAGGTTTTAAAAAGCTAGTATACAGGTAATGTCCTTGTTACTGTATATAATATTAAAACGTTGTCATTTCTGCATTCATTCGCTTTCTTAAATTGCATATCCCACTGAACTAGTATATATCATTCGCTGCTTGGGTCAGAAGTCAATGAACACAAAATGCTGAAGAGCAGTTTAGTTTACGCTCTTCGGACACTGAGCAGTCAGAATTGCCAACCTACTAAATTCTTTAAGGAGGAAAATCGCTGTCAGTGTATCATTTTCAGTGTTATTTCATAAGCTAAATGTGTTAAATACTTACAGTCAGTCCCTTATACTTATAAATTTCCCGTAGAATAGTTGCATATATATCCACGATAACGCGGTAATTCCCATTATTCTGTTGGTAGCCCTGAACCCGTACGTGGAGCTACCGAGGGCGAAGGCATTTTTGGTGTAGGTAAAACTGATCGTCTCCTGAGATTACAAAGTCGTTATTAATATTGTATTATGTTAAAGTGTTTACATGTAGTGGGACAATATTCTAATCAAAGTCTACTATAGTTATTTCGCGGGATCTATAAATTCAGTCCACCACGTTTAGTTCCTCAAAGTGACGGAGAGACGGTACCAGCGCTTCTAGTTTTGGGAAAACTGGAGTTCCTCTCTCTCAAGAACGGATTGGGTGGTGACCAAGCGGTCGCGCTATCAGTACGAAAATCTAATGGCATAATGGAAATTTAATTTGAATAATTATGTATTTTAACCCAGTATTATGAGCTAGTGATGAAAACGTTATTTGTCATGAGTTTATTCATCCAGTAATAAGTGCATAAATCATTCAGTACGTGACTGATATGATACGCCTATTGTCATTTTTAAACTGATCAGCCATTTTACAATATGCAACGATGATGATTCTGTTGATAATTTGTTACCCCTATAATTAACGGGGTAGTATAATCTAGTATATAATGTATTTACTCGGAGTTCTACAATTATCCGGAAATTCAACCGTTGTAAACCTACTCAGGCATTGCATGCGCTTCCTACTCGCTTTTGCAAACGTAACGAAAAGACACTGATTCTGAATTTCATGTAAGTAGAAGGAAAAGATAGTTTATCTTTCCGGCCAGGCAAAAGTATGGAATGTAATCCGGGTTAGATGTTCGATGTAATTACAACAACTTTCCTTTCAGAAATTACGTGATTTTCGAAAGTATGATAAAACGGTTAAGGTAACATTATCATGTGAGCTCAAATGATTTAACAGGTAAAATATCTGCAATTGCGTTAATAAAATGGAAAACTTTTGATAGAAATTCTCAGCCAGTGTTTTTAGAGAGAGAGAGAAGTTAAGTATACCTTAGTTTTACCAGAGAGAGGGAGAGAGGAAGAGAGAGGCTGAGAGTGATATTTGTCATTTATATTCAATGTCATAAAAGTTCATCAATAGACTGTTGGTGGAATCAAACCGATATAAAATCTGTGGATGTTCTTAGGATTTCAAATTGAATATTCCCGAGTTTAAACGTTGATAAATGTTCTGTACTTAGAGAGGTTTAAGGTATATACACATCCACCACTTCTCTTCAACTTCGGTTGCATTCTTCATTTTCCCGTGAAGAATTTCAAAGGAAATATTTGCGTATGAGCATTCACGGACCAAACATATTATATTACTCTCTTTGTGGTTAGTCCAGCTGACGCTCTTTCTACCTTACCAGCTTTTTCTCCTTAATTATTTATCAACCCCTCGTGTAACTTCAATAATTCCAAGAAGATTTTCTTTAAAGAAATGCAGCAAAAATCAGAAAAGCGCGTCATAGCAAAGAGGTTTGAGCGTGACGTCACGAGATACTACTGCTTCCCCTCATGGCGCGGGGTGGGCGGAGCTTGTGACCTGCGCATGCGCTGAAACTTCCTTTTCTAGAAGCCAGTCAGACCGCGTGACCTGACTTGTAACGGTTGTTTATCAGTGCGGCAGATTTAAACGCCTATAATGTTGTTATTTCTTACTGAATTTTGCCGATTTTTACAGATTTTGTAGCAGAGATGTAACACAGCGTTTTGAAAGTGCCAAAGTGTGTTAGAGCGCTGTCGTAGAGTGGTAAGGGCCGGGCGTAAGAGAGTGAGCAGTTGGAGAAACCAGGACGTGAGGGCTTCATCCCTCCAGACAAGTTATATTTATCCGAACTTATTGAGTTCTAGAAGCATAATTTAAAGCCTAGGAAAGATATTTAGCCTCTTGATGTCCTTGGAGAGTGAAAGTCACAGATTATGATGACAGCAGTGACGATTTTATGACCGAAATTGAATGTGTTGATAGCAACAAGGAGATAAATCATCTTTGTTCCACCATTGAAAAGTGAACACCTTATCCATCTGTTGCTGATAAAGAAGATGAAAGATGATCTACGGATCCTGATCCCCTCTCTTAGCTAACCCCCAACCCGTATTGCACGAATTGACAAATGTGAAGTGTTCATGGATAATTATGACAACTCCGTGAAGCTGACAAAAGAGCTGTATGAACACGGGGTGCATACTAGTGCCACTTTGCGGTTTATGAGCCGGGAACCAAAGGCACTGTAAGGCACTCTGTAAAAATGACCCTCCCCGCTACAGTATCTACTTCTGAAAGAGAGGCAATACTTTTATTTTCTGCTGGATGAACACAAGGTTGGTTACTCTAATAACCAACTTGCAGGGCACGTACACAGAGGAGTACATAAATAAAAAGAAAGTGCTGCGTCCGCCCCTAGTACATCGACTAAAGGATCTTCTGCCACTAGCGAAAGACCTCTGCATAAAAAGCCAATGCTTCCTTGGTTACCATGCGAAGCGGCACTGCAATGCTGGCAGTCGACCGTGACCACTGCACCTCCCTCAACCACCTCCCGAGGTCCTGGGGGCAAGCAGCAGTAGGAGGAACATCAGGATGTCTCCTTCTCCTCCTCCTCCTACCCCTCCTCCCCCTCTTACACCTCCTCCTCCTCCTCTTATGCCTCCTTCTCCTCCTCTTACGCCTCCTTCTCCTCTCCTCCTCCTCCTCCTCCTCTTCCCATCCTCCTCCTCTTCCCCATCCTCCTCCTCCTACTCCTCCTCTTCTTCCTCCTCCTCCTCCTCCTCCCTCCTCCTCCTCCTCCTCCTGCCCCTCGTCCTCCCCTCCTCCTCCCCTCCTCGTCCTCCCCTCCTCGTCGTCCTCCTCCTCTTCCTTCCCCGTCCGTCCCCCTCCCCTCCTCCTCTTCCTCCTCCTCCTCCTCCTCGTCCTCCTCGTCCTCCCTTCTCCTCCTTTTCTTCCTCCTCCCTCCTCTCTCCTCTTTCTCTTCCTCTTTCTCCTCTCCCCTCTCCCTCTCCTCTTCTCCTCCTCCTCCTCTTGCTTCTCCTCCTCTTTCCCCTCCCCTTCCCCCTCCTCCTCTTCTTCCTCCTCCTCTTCTTCCTCCTCCTCCTCCTCCTCCTCCTCCTCCTCCTCCTCCTCCTCCTCCTCCTCCTCCTCCTCCTCCTCTTTCTCTTTCTCTTTCTCTTTCTCTTCCTCTTCTCTCCCTCCTCCTCCTCCTCCTCTTTCCCCCTTCTCCTCCTCCTGTCACAGGACGTGAACTGCAAGGTCTTCAAGAATAGAGGAGGAGGCATTAGCAAGAGATGAAGACCAGGATTGTTGGTGAGTACACTAGATTACATTTCATATAGGTATATTTATATATTTTTATGTATTTTTTAGACAGTGTATTATTTTTTTGTATTTTTTATGTGATTTATGTATGTTTTCATTATTTTTTGTGCTTTTGAGCGTAATATTTTTTTGGGCGAAAAAGTTTTGTGATATAAACACAATTTATCATGTATATTTGCATTTTCAAAAATATTAAAGATTATCATATTCATTTATATGTTTTCGGTTATTTATTTATTTACTTATTTATTTATTTTTTGTAAATTTTTAACTTGTAAATTTTGAAGTGAACGTAACGTGATATTTTATAATTTTACAAGTTCTCCCTGGCTGCTCATGCGACTAAGTTTGTTTACTTTTATTTGGGAGGGGGCAACTGTGTCATACGTAACACATATAGCAATGAATTATATATCACTGGAAGCGAAAACGATTGTACCGTCTTGGTGTGCAAAAATGTATTTTTTTTTTATCTTAATTTACTAATTTCTGGCAAATTTTTCAATGCAAGTAACTTTTAAAATTTCTCGTTTATTTGCACGTTCTCCCTGGCAGCTCACGGGAGTTTGTTTTGTTTACTTTTATTTTGAGACTGGGTGTGCTGTGTTATGCATAACACAAATAGTAATGGAGTATATGTCATATGAAACGCGAGTGATAGTAAATCCTCATTGTGTAAGTGAAAATTAGATATTTCGGTTTACCTATTTTTGTTAATTTTTTGAAAAATAGTAACATAAATGGGTGTCTTTTTCCGATACGACTCGTGCGGACATTTTGCAATGGTGTCTTTGTACTTTGTCACACCGTACCTAACACAAATAGTAATGAATTATATATATAAAAATGAAGGCAATTTATTTTAATTTTGTGTTGTATGAGAAAAAATGAGGTTTCTCTGTTTAGCGATGCGATTTTTGGTACATTAAAACATGTAGCAAATATTCTCCGTGACGGGTAAATTCAACTCGTGATATGGAAGCTTTATTTTGGTTTTAGGTTTTGTTTTGACATATCATGATAAATCACAACTTATTGGCTTTGCAATGACATCAAATTTATTAAGTTAGTACGAAATGTAAGGTTACAGTGAGCGATAAAAAAAAATGACCGGTATGCAAATTCGTACATCCAACGGGGGCAGTGAATCTGCCGCAGACCAAACCTGACGGGGCCTGCATTGTGAAAGAGGTTTACATTGCAATCTGTTTAGCTTGAAAGCAACTTGCGTTCGTGAAAATGTCGACAAAGTTAGGAAAATGTCATATTATTGTTGTTACTTCTGTCGACAAAGTTAGGAAAATGTCATATTACTGTTGTTAACTCTGTCGACAAAGTTAGGAAAATGTCATACTATTTTTGTTACCTCTGTCAACAAAGTTCCGAAAACGGCATTTTATTGTCGCTACTTCTGTCGACAAAGTTGGGAAAATGTCATATTACTGCTGTTACCTATGTCGACAAAGTTGGGAAAATATCATACTGTTGTTGTTACTTCTGTCGACAAAGTTGGGAAAATGTCATATTACTGTTGTTACCTCTGTCGACAAAGTTGGGAAAATGTCATTTTATTGTCGCTACTTCTGTCGACAAAGTTGGGAAAATGTCATGTTATTGTTGTTACCTCCGTCGACAAAGTTGGGATATGATCAATTTTACATTTATTTATTTATTTCCGTGTCAGATGTATTTGTCAAGAACCAGACGACAAAAGGTATTAGGTGACCTAGATGAGACAATAAATGGGAGGTATAGGCTTAGAATTGTCTATATGTTACCATGGCAACCATTTTAAACTAGAACTGGTACCTGTCAGGTCAGAGTCGATGGTACCTGTCAGCTAGCCAGTGATCCAAGTGAAAATAACATAACTTGAAAAATCCCAATGAGTGAAATTCACTCCCTTGAAAAATCCAACTATTATTTTTCATCATACAAACGTATTTATAAAAAAATTTCGAGCAAATATCTTTAAGTTTTTTATTATTTCGATTTTGCCATGACGTTATTAAATCATGAAAAAAATTATATTTTTCCCCTAGTAAGTTGAAATGATATTTTATGAAGTATTTTCTGGGAACAGAAAGTTTTATGAGTGGTATTCATATACAATTTTTTTTATTAAATAAATCTACTTCCAACCTTAAAATGTATAGAATTGCTTACAATCAATAAAGCCATTTTTTGATATGCGAACTAATAAAACGCATATGATTATGAAATAAGTCACGTAATAGAGGCTTATTAAAACGTAAATTTTCATAGTTATAATAATTAAAAGAGAGAGATTGTCACCACGCTATGGTTTTTTGTGGGATTTCTAAATTAAAGTAATGTACCGTTGCCTGTAATTTGGACATAAAATTCACAGAATCTTCTTTTTTTTTTTTACATTACGAAACAGATTTCAAAATTATATTTCCTTTGTATTTTCGTCATTCAGTTGCTTTTATCCACAACCACCAAACATTTGGAGCGAGAGAAGTTGTTGTTTTAGTTGAAGCTGGCCTTATGCCAGCACGAGCTCTTTCAATCACGCAGCCCGTGTTGTCGCATTGATAGATATCTGCGAAAATAAGGGCGGATAAGAACTGTTACCATCTAAATGGGATTCCTACAAATCATTGTACGTTCTAGTGGTCTAAATTTCTCGTAGGACATTTTAAGCGCCTGACTGGGTGAAATTGATATATTATCCTTTAATATCTTGGAAATTATTACGATAAGGACGAGCTACCACGCAAAACCTCAAAGAATAATATTCTTTGAGGTTTTGGGTAGACCAAAGAACGAAGTGCAAACTACGCTGAAATTTTCTAAAAGTTAGCAGGAGTGTCCCCATTCTAATTTCGGACGCTCGTCTACTCTGTCCCTCTAATACAGACGAAGTGGCAGTCTATATTGAATCGCCACTACTGGGAGCTTCCAGTGAGAATTGGCTTTGGGATTTATAGTGGGTCTGCGTCCGGGTAGAGTGTTTTTTCCCCCCTTTAGATATATAGCAGGGGACAGATAGATATCCTTCTTCCATTATCAGTTGAAAGCGTTTTTTTAGGAAGCTTGTGTGTCCAGAGTTTTCCGTCTGAGTGTTTTTTTGAGTTGGGAAGAAACGGTTTTTTATCAGATTTTATTGAGAAGAATCGTAGATGGTCCGATAGAAAATAATACGGTTCTTATATTTTGTGTTCTTTTCAGCTTTCTATTTTCGTGACTAAGGATCTAATAATATCAATAAATTCTTTAGTAAGGTTATTTTAAAAAGATAATATCATTACCTTTTGCCATATATACAGATGATATAGATCAAGAAATGATATACGTCTCGTAATTTCCCTAAAAAAAAACAGTTTTTAATTAACCAAGCTTTTCCCGAGTACGACAAGTTCCAACAGGGAAACAAAACAAATATTTAGATGTTTCAATTGTCAATCAAACATCGGAAATGCAAACAATTCTCCTAACGTTTATGCTCGCTTCAGAGATTCATTATTTCGTGAAATCTTTACAAAAAATGAGTTGAAGTGAATTCGGTACGAGGCCAAATACTGCTGTGTGTGTTTTTCACGGGAAATAGTTATGCTTCATTTGAATACCAGTTTCGTAACTGTTTAATTTACTTTCGAAATTTCTCATTTGCTTAAGTGTATCGTAATGAGAATTTGTCACGGTTCTAGGAATTCGGGGGATCTGGTCGACGCTCTCTCTCTCTCTCTCTCTCTCTCTCTCTCTCTCTCTCTCTCTCTCTCTCTCTCTCTCTCTATCACTGAGTATGTGGAAAAATGTTATTGTATAAATTAATTTAACCTCTCGCTCTCATTCTCTGTCTCTCTGTCCATCTATCTGTCTATCTGAGAGTACGTGGAAAATGTTGTTGTGTAATTTAATGTAACCTGATAATGTGGTATATTTGTAAGTTCTGTTACATTCACAAAGCACATCCATTAGAGACTTAGGTCCCTTACTAGGCTGTGATACAACCTCCATTATCACTTTTCCTGACTTTTCATTCACGTATTTTAAAGGTTCCTGTTTTTCTCCATCTTTTACTTTACAAAAAATCAAGTTAAAAATCTATTTTTTCTCGCATTTTAAACCATTAAAAGTAATAATTTTTCTCCTAGTTGAAACCATTAAAAGTAATGGTTTTTTTTGTTAGTTTAAAACATTAAATGTAATAGTTTTTCTCATAGTTTAAAACATGAATATTTTTCTCCTATTTTAAAACATAAAAGAAATTTGTTTTCTCCTATTTTGAACTATTAAAAGTAATATTTTAAACCATTAAAGTAATGGTTTTCCTCGATTTTAAACCATTGAAAATAATAATTTTTCTCCTAGTTTAGACCAGTAAAAGAACTTTTTCTCCTAGCTTAAATTATTATAAGCAGTTCATTTTTTCTCCTAGTTTAAAGCATTAGAAGTAATAATTTTTTCTCCTAGGTTGAACCATTAAAAATTGGAAATATCCTCCTAGATTAAGTCAATAAAAAAAATGCTTTTTTTCTCTCCTAGTTTAAGCCATTAGAAGTAACATTTTTTTCTCCCAGTTTAAACAATCAAAGTAATTTTTTCTCTAGTTTAAACCATTAAGAGTAATAATTTTTTTATCCTGGCTTAAAACATAAAAAGTATTAATTTTTTTATCCTGGTTTAAAATATAAAAATTATCAATTTTTTTTATCCCTGTTTAAGATGTAAAAAGTAATAATTTTTTCCTATTTTAAACATTAAAAGTGATAATTTTTTCTCCAAGTTTATACAGTTAAAGGTAAAATAATCCCAAACATTACTAATTAAACAAAACTAAACCAGACCACAACATACTGGAGTTCAAGCACTAAATTAACTGCAAGCATCTTAATTCAGTTATCACCATCAAAACATAGACAGCACCGACGAACATAGCACGTCAGTTTTTATCAGAATTTCCAAGTCGTTCCACGAATCTCAACCCTCTCTCTCTCTCTCTCTCTCTCTCTCTCTCTCTCTCTCTCTCTCTCTCTCTCTCTCTCTCTCAGGAGCAGCGTATCACTAGACCCCCCTTTCTCTCATGTTGAGTAATTTCCGCTCGGTGGCCGTTGCCTGTTTACTCATTTCTGTGTCCATACCGAGAAACAGAAGAGAAGCGGGGAGAGGAGGCTGGGTATTTCAGGGGTATAGGAATGCAAACACGAACAGCAGGAGAATTCCATAGGAGCTTTTCACGCAATTCGACGGTTCCTTGTAATTCTGAATAGGCTCGGGATGAAATATGGATCGTTTACGGATCTCAACGCAAGGAAGTAGACATTTTAGAGGAGAATTCGGCTGTGGCTCATTTAGTTCTTATTTTCACTCCTTTTCCCGGGGTTATGAACACGTCGTTAGAGAGAGAGAGAGAGAGAGAGAGAGAGAGAGAGAGAGAGAGAGAGAGAGAGAGAGAGAGAGAGAGAATCCATTAGAAACTTTAGAAAGTACAGGTCACATCCGAATTAACACAATTTGATCTGTTGCAGCAAAGACAACTTATTGAAGACATCCTTATGGAGGCAAAAAGTGTGGAGAAATCGAAAAGTTCAAAGGTCATTTTAGCTGTTATAGTACACACACTCACAAACACACACACACACACGAATGCATATATCCATATACACACACACACACACACACACACACACACACACACATACATATATATATATATATATATATATATATATATATATATATATATATATATATATATATATATATATATATATATATATATCACCCTTATGTATGCAGCCTCACGTTTCAGGAGCAACGTAAAAGAAGCTAGAGAGAGAGAGAGAGAGAGAGAGAGAGAGAGAGAGAGAGAGAGAGAGAGAGAGAGAGAGAGAGAGAGAGAGAGAGAGAGAGTGTGTGTGTTAGACAGGCCGACTCATCTTTCATAAGAATAAGAATACCATCCCTATTTTATAAGTTTTCTCATATAATTCGTATTTATCCTGAATATATCTTTGCTAAACACAACAGAATTAAACTTTTGCATAAGATCAGACGCTTTCATTACTATTAATTCTTAAAAAATAATTCTAAATATCCATATGCATAAAAATGCATATTTCTCAGCGTGTCAATACTCATTTTATTTTCCGTAATAATGACGAACTTAATTATTTTATTTTGAGACTGATTAGTAAATATTTGATGAAATATGATTAAAATGGTAATGGGTAAGTCTGTCACCTATAATGCACTTTTAGAGAGATTGAAGTCTATGATTTTGAATAATAATTTTCCCTTTTCTGATCTGAAAAGGGGGAAAATATTATTGACAACTACATGTGTATAAATATATATATATATATATATATATATATATATATATATATATATATATATATGTATATATATATATATATATATATATATATATATATATATATATATATATATATATATATATATATATATATATATATATATATATATATATACACACACCACACTAGCGGGAGGCTGCGTGCTAGCTGCGCTGGGCAGGAGACCAGTTGAAGGACTCCCTGTTTAAAAGCCCACTTCTCCAGCCTGGCAGGATGCTATATATATATGTATGTATATATATATATATATATATATATATATATATATATATATATATACATATGAGTATATATATATACATATATATATATATACATACATACATACATACATACATACATAATCTAAAATGTGTAGTGCGTATTGCTATCGAGTGAAAACAGTATTAAGAACACTAACCATACCACGTAAAATGATAAATAAAAAACTTTATGAAACTTATAATCCTTACAGTTTGGATTATTTGAGATTTTTTCACGTATGACAAATGAAGCTAAAGATAATCAGGTTATTATTTACATTAAGTGTGCGATAATCACACAGCAGAAAATAAGAGAGACAGACGTTCCGTCAAACATCGTCACGATCGACAAATATATGACAGACAAGTCAATATACAGAGGACGTGAGAGGTATTCATAATTTCTACTAAAATGTCACCTTCAAAGAAAATATGTAATTTTCATACAAGAGACGGAAAGACTAAAGATATATTTTGATTTTTAATTCTTCTGCGATTATCAGCGTTGGCGAGGCTCTACCTCGCCCGAGCTAACTACGTTTCAAACAAGCTAATTATTTTCCAAAGTATTTCTGTTACCGTTCACTGTATCTTCAAACTATATCCCCCCCGAAGGCGGGTAGTGCTGTCAGTGCACCTCATGCGGTGTACTGTAGGCATTCTTGGGAGCGTCCCTTCGGTTCCTTTTACTGTACCTCCTTTCATTTTCTCTTTCTTCCATCTTACTTTCCACACACTCCTAACAATTGATTCATAGTGCAACTGCTTTGAGGTTTTCCTCCTGTTACACCTTTCAAGCTTTTTACTGCCCATTTCCGTTTCAGCGCTGAGTGACCTCATAGGTCCCAGTGCTTGGCCTAAATTCCATATTCAAATCAAATCCGATCAAACTATATCAGTCAGTGACGATGTAATTCATTAATGATAGGAATCCTGAAGGGAAAATAAATCGTTTAAAAATAACTATGATGATAATAGCTGTTCGCTCATCGAATGGTTTACCGTCCCTTTAACTCTACCGCGTAAGAAAAAAAACCGGTAACTTCCGGTACGAGCTACTAAAGCGAAGACTGGGCCTCTCCTTTACTTAAAAAGCCGGCTGGAAATGTTTCTCGCATTGTGCTGACAGATGGCAACAGCTAGCAGGCTTTGCTAATAGAGTAGTTCTATCTGAAATCATGAGAGCAAGCGTTCAGCTCGACATAATAATTGGCGTTGTTGCTAAATGTACTAATATAACTTTTTCTACAGTAGATCCGGAATAAATGTCCTCGGTAAATTTGCACGCTACATATAAATAGTATTAATATAATTTCGGCTACGATATGTTCTGGCTAAAATGCCTTCAGTAAATTCACACTACATAGGCCTACAAATAAGTCATTTACTTTTGATGTACAAGCTACATTCTTCATGCTGACAGAGATTTTGGTCTAGCCTGCCTGACGTACGCGAGGTTCTTATTGAAAGGTTCTCTTCCCCCAAATAATTGGGGGATAAGACTAACTGTTCGGAATACGTTCAGACCTTGGAAAAGTATTATAATGTTTATTAATGTAGAGGTTTGATAAGCGTTCATAGATACCTTTAATTGTGGTCATTATATCTGTATTACAACCTGAACACATAGAGGAAAAGAGAGTATTGAGCAGATTTCCATATATGACACTGTCCGTGAACATATTGTCTATGTAAATTTAGGATTACTGGGAGCTTACATAATTCCACAGTTATAGTCGTTAATCAGGCTTTGATAGAGTACACACTGGTCTTTCATTCAAGATATTATATAGCATAAAAGGAGTTTCAGGAGGAGACAATATATATATATATATATATATATATATATATATATATATATATATATATATATATATATATGTATATATATATATATATATATATATATATATATATATATACACGTATGTATGTATGTATATATATAAATTATATATATATATATATATATATATATATATATATACATACATATATATATATTCAACATATTCAACACGTACTCAAGTGTGTAATAGAGATAAATATCTAATCCACAACGGGATCGAATCCAAGGCTCTCAAATGAATGGCAGGGGGGGATACTAACTGACCCACATTGTGTGTGTGTGTGTGTGTGGTTGTATATATGTGTATGTGCACATTTGTGTGGGTGTGTGTGGGCATACACCCCGTGATTTTGTGGGAAGACTGACCTGTGTATAGGAAGAACCCCGATGAAATTTCGAGCAGCGCGGATTAGCCCTGAAGCCACAAAAATGGAATTGAAACCTACATCACGCCAATAAGACACTCTCTTATCTCCCGTCTTTCCGAAAGCGAAAAAATGCAGCGAAAAGCACAGATAACAGGAAATTGAAAACGGAAAATGTGGGGAACATTCCCAAACCCCCCCCCAACCCCACCTGGCGTCGCTTGATAGCAAAGACAACCTATAAAAAGGGCGATAAGGGAGGCAATGCGCGGAAGAATGAGACATATAACACGGGGTATCTTAGATCTCGGGGACGTGCATTGGTGTCTAATGCATTGCCCGGATCGCCAGAATTCCCAGGATGCGTCTGATTTTTTTTTTTTACTATTGTTGCTCTCTCTCTCTCTCTCTCTCTCTCTCTCTCTCTCTCTCTCTCTCTCTCTCTCTCTCTCTCTCTCTCTCTCGCCTGAGATGAAAGTAGTATGTTTATGACGCAAATTGTGAGTTTTTACTTTTATAGAAATTATAAATTAGCAATGTATGGATCAGAAACGTACGGGCGAATATATGTATATACTATGTAAACAACATTTTAGGAGTGTATGGCTAATTTTGAGTGCGCATGCGTGAGAGAGAGAGAGAGAGAGAGAGAGAGAGAGAGAGAGAGAGCTGATTGCTTTGTTTGTGTAATCTGGAACAGGAACGACTATGCTATCAACGCTTAGAGAGAGAGAGAGAGAGAGAGAGAGAGAGAGAGAGAGAGAGAGAGAGAGAGAGAGAGAGAGAGAGAAAGTGAATCTATTATTATTCGTGATTTATTAGCATGCCGTTTAAATGGACACAAAATGAACAGTTGGCAACTTTAGAATTTCTAAGAAAATGCTTAGTAAACGAAAAGGAGGAACAAAATGGGTGCGATGTTCTAATTGCAGCTTGTCGAAAACTAATTGTGTATTACGTCACATTAAAATTTTCTTTCAGAATAATCTTAAGATTTTTCTCTAAGACCCGCATCAGAAAATTATCTGCTTGCAGGAGCCTGAAGTTTACCCCTTTTTAGAGTGAACAAAGCCTCTTTTTAGAGTAGATAAAGGCTCTGATTTTCTTTGAAAATTTAAAATTTTTATTCAGGACTTACTTCGTTAATTTATTTGCATCATAGAGCACGAAGTTTAGCCCTATTTAGAGTAAATAATGGCTCTAATGAAATTACACCAATGACCTGTTTAAGGGTACGGTGGGGACGGGATATTGCAGTTTCACGGTCAGTCCAACCTCATTATCTTGATAGTGTCTTGGTATCTCATTTTGCATATGATCTTATCTTCACTCTAGGTTTTATTTTCTCATTGTTTCATTACCAGGATTAATAAATAATAATTCTCTTTCTGGAACAACGAAGACATGCGTCTTGTTTTGGTCTCCAGAAGTGGAAAAAAAAGTTACGAGCGGTTTGCGAATTATTTTATTGCGTTAGGCATAAAATCGTATTATCATTCTTAGTGCCAATAAGGTACACCGTTCACCCTCGCACGTTCTAGTTTAAGGGCGACTTGCAGAGAGACACATTGCCAACGAACGTCGTTCATTCCACATCTCTCTCTCTTATCGTTTCGTTGTGGTCACCTCGTTCATTTCGAGGACGGCAATGGCAGCCTCGGTAATTGACGTTAGCTAAATGAGGGCGTCTTGCGATTGTGGGTGGACCATCTGATCTCGACTGTATGCCTTTACAGCCCGGTGGAGAACGGATGTGGGCGAGTGCCGGATCGCACGTTATGTCTGTCTAATGTTCTGGATTATAACATTGTTGATGTGCAAGCGCTGCAGATATCGCCGCTTGGTCGGGGCCTAGACTGCGCGTGCGCAGGAAATGACGTTCTACGTTGGGAGCGTTCTACTCGCCGCGGAATGTGAGGTGAAATGACCTAGCTGTTTTTGCTCGTAACACTATAAAGACAGGCTGCTGCTGCTAACAGTATACAGTTTTCTAGCATCAGGTTTAATACTCCACTGTTTGCTAGGAGTTTTCTCTTGGCTACAGCTAAAGTGTGGGATATTTTGCCTGTTGCAGTCGCAGAATCATCTGCTCTCCAAATATTTAAGCGAGGAGCAAATTCATTCCTGCTCTCTGCTTCTCACATCTCCCGAGCTTCAGGTGTACGTGTTTTATTTTCTATTCCTTCGTATTCATTTATTTATCAGCTTTTCCTATAACTTTTCTCTCCCTGCAGGTTGATTTCCCTTGGGAGCTCTCTCGGGTTTATAGTCTCTTGAATCTGAACGTAAAAGTTTTTAGCGGAAGATTTAAAGAAAGAAAAAAATGACGGGAAGGAAGTTAGTGAGTTCGTTTAAGGAAAAAATTCAGCGCAATAATCATCTGCTTCATATCAATGGAGGCGCACTGGCTCTATGCTTTAGTTTTCTGAAAAGAAAGCTATTGTGCCGGCTTTGTCTGTCCGTCCGCACTTTTTCTGTCCGCCCTCAGATCTTGAAAACTAACGAGGCTAGAGGGCTGCAAATTGGTATGTTGATCATCCACCCTCCAATCATCAAACATACCAAATTGCAACCCTCTAGCTTCAGAAGGTCTTATTTTTATTTAAGGTTGAAGTTAGCCATAACCGTGCATCTGGCAACGATATAGGGCAGGCCACCACCGTGCCGTGGTTAAAGTTTCATAGGCCGCGGTTCATACAGCAATATACCAAGACCACCGAAAGATGGATCTGTTTTCGGTGGCCTTGTTATACGCTGTACAGAAAACTCGTTTGCGCTGAAGAAACTTCGGCGCATTTTTTATTTTTTTTTTTGCGTATTCCTCTTTCTGCATGACAGGTCTCATAATGAACGCTCAGTTTTGAAGATTCATTATGTCGCTCCCTGCACGCACATATTTATGAATTCTCTCCTTATCCAGTATGCAATTAATGCAGACGCAGATTTTGATAACTGGAACCTTCAACTCTTGTCGTTTTTGAAAAGGTCACGTCAGGTAAATGGAGGCGTTGTCACAATGAACAATAAGCAAGGCTATCACATCTATTTTTCATTTACTGTATGACAATTGCAATGAATCGCCGAAGCTTTTTACCAGAGTTTTTCCATTTTCCTGTTATTTTGTTATATGCTGCAAAAATGTGCAAGAGACTTGTAACTTTTTCGTCACGTTCAAAAAAGTATAAGGAACTTTTACGATAATTAAATGCTTTATCAGATGAATTGTTGATTTAAAATTATATCAATTGTTCCAACGTGCTTATTCTTGCAGAAGACTTTAGTCAATTAATAGTAAATACTATTATATGTTAGCTTGTACTTCGGTGCTTTCTCTTTGTAAATATATTGTCACTCAATTCTGTCTTATTTTTTCTCATTAAGTCTCTTATTTTCACTGTTTAGACTGCGCCTTCATATAGTTATGATGCGCAGGACTATCAAAATCAGTTTCGAATGGTTATATCTAAAGATTTCATAGTTACAGAAGTATGCTATCATAAGGAATCTCTTACTAAATCCAAACATCGTTTCAAGGCAAAGATACCTTTCAACTCTTTGGTACAATTCAAATCCACTGGTTATTTCAGACTCTTTAGATTCTTACATAAAATGACTTGTCAATCTTTGATTGTTTCCTGAAGGTTGCAGGAACATGACATACTGAGTGAAATTCAAAATCCATCTTTTTCGTTCTTCCAGTTCTGAACATGAACGCTGATTGCTTGGCTATTGTGTGTTCCCCGGGCAGGATTATTTTCCTGCAAATAATGGAACCAGTCAGAAGTAAAATGACAAAGGTTTGGCTATTATGTTTTTGGAGGACAAAATACCAAGGATATTTCAGAACGTTCAAGTACTTCGTTCTAATGTGAGCAGTGAGGTATTATGTAAATTTGCCTGTTATAACGAGTTATGTTAGGCTTTCGTTAAGGTGTCCTCTTTGTTTTCAGTTTTCTGTAAAAGAAAACGATTGTGCCGGCTTATCTGTCCGTCTGCACTTTTTCTGCCCGCCCTCAGATCTTAAAAACTACTGGGGCTAGAGGGCTGTAAATTGGTATGTTGATCATCCAGCCTCGCATCATCAAACATACCAAATTGCAGCCCTCTAGCCTCAGTAGTTTTTATTTTATTTAAGGTTAAGGTTTCGTGCGTCTGGCAGCGCTTTCCGGAGGCTTGCGATGCACCCTCATTCCACCACATCTGGGAAGTAGCTGAGCGTTGCGAGGTCGTAGCTGATAGTTTTATACCGCAATATACACTGTACAGAAAACTTGTAAAGACGGAAGTTCACGACAAGAAGGTTAGAGGAAGGGGTTTAGCAGTAAAAGCAGACTGGAGAAATTACTTGTAATATCTAAAGTGGTTTCTGTTCTTGAATTTAAAATTAAATAGTCTTGGTAGCCGCACCTAGGCTACTCTTAGCTTGTCACTTTACTTCCGTTACCATTTCCTTCAATCTTGCTGTCCAACCTCTCTGACTATTACTTCTCGGTGTAACTGTAGGGGGCTTCTTCCAGCTCCATTTTTTACTCCTTGTATTCCATTTTATTCATTTTCTGGTTCGCTTTATCGTAGCTGTCTAACCACTCCGACTCCTTTTCACTGTCTTGAGTGCAGAATGGGCGTAAGTGCCCCAGTGCTTTGCATGACAGCCTAAATCTCATAAGATCAATCAACAGTAGTCTTTGCAAGAGATGGTAATGACGGTGCAAGCAAGTAAAAGAGGCGCCGACGTTTCTTCGGCGCAATCGAATTTTCTGTACAGCCGCTACAGCGTATAATTAAGGCCACCGAAAATAGAGCGATCTTTCGTAAGTCTCGTTATAATGCTGTATGAGCCGCGGCCCATGAAACTTTAACCACGGACCGGTGGTAGCGTATCCTATATCGTTGCCAGAAGCACTATTATGGCTAACTTTAACCTTAAATACAATAAAAACTATTAAGGCTAGAGGGCTGCAATTTGGTATGTGTGATGGTTGGAGGTTGGATGATCAACATACCAGTTTGCAGCCCTCTAGCCTCAGTAGTTTTTAAGATCTGAGGGGGAACAGAAAAAGTGAGGACAGAAAAAAGTGGGACAGAAAAAAGTGCGGACAGAAAAAAGTGCGGACGGACAGACAAAGCCGGCACAATAGTTTTCTTTTACAGGAAACTAAAATGACTGTGATTCCAATTGGAAAGGAACGTTAGTCTTGATTATAGAGGCGGATTCACGACAGATGTCTCGGGCACCAAATGTGGTAACGGAGAATGCAGCATTCCCGTGTCATTTCTGAGGCTATCAATCATGACTTGAGATCGATCCAAATGGTCTAATTATCGTCTGAGGTCTAAAAAGGAAAATTAAAGATAAATTAACGCTTGAAGGAATAAAGAAGGCAGACCAGGTGTCAGAGTTTTGCCGACATTTTCCATCAACGTTTTAGTTTTGTGAAAAGTCCGCGAACGTTGCATTGCGACGATAGTCGAACATTTGGTTTTCATATTTTATTCTTTCATATACACCATACGCTTCATGAAGTAAAAACGTATTACCTATGATAAATGGACTTCTTATTAAACCCCAGTTTATTTCTGAACGGTGAACTAGAACGAGAAGATAAGAGAACCCCACCATGAATAATCCCATACTTTGGTCGTATGGTTGAAACCATACGAGGCTGTCCCTATTACGCTGCTGAAATCATATCAGTCCATAGGCGGAGAGAAGAGGCTAATGGGCATAGGAGACTTGGAATAAAGGAATTTCCATTAGCAGGGAACAGCTAGGCTTTTGTGCTGTTCCAAGTGAGGGGTAGATTATATTTATTACGGGAGACCATTTGGAAAGAATGATGGATTTGCCTCTTTTGAATATGGGGAGGAGGATCAGGGTGCATTAAGTTTGGGAGAGAGAGAGAGAGAGAGAGAGAGAGAGAGAGAGAGAGAGAGAGAGAGAGAGAGAGGAGGAGGTTCTTCCTCACTAATAATTTTATTTCAATGCTTCCACTGTCGACAAAAATTTTGAAGCCGAGTCTTGGCTTTTCAGAGAGAGAGAGAGAGAGAGAGAGAGAGAGAGAGAGAGAGAGAGAGAGAGAGAGAGAGAGAGAGAGAGGTTCTTCTCATTACTAATTTTATTTCACTGCTTCCACCGTTGAAACAAATTTGGAAGATAAGCGTTGGCTTTTCTGAGACACACACACACACACACACACACAGAGAGAGAGAGAGAGAGAGAGAGAGAGAGAGAGAGAGAGAGAGAGAGAGAGAGAGGTTCTTATCAATAATTTAATTTCACTGCTTCCACCATCGAAAGAAATTTGAAAGCAAAGCTTTTGCCTTCAATAACCCTCCATAGCTGTTGCCTATCTGTTTCTATTGTTTTATATATATATATATATATATATATATATATATATATATATATATATATATATATATATATATATATATATATGTGTGTGTGTGTGTGTGTGTGTGTGTGTGTGTGTATAGACAAAGAACATAGAAATATACCTTCTATAATAAACGTACGGAGACTGGTGCAAAATAACGCGAAAAATGGGCGTATTTGGTACAGACAGCGTATTTGGTACCGACAGAGGGCCTCCAATCCAATTCTCTAAATGGGAGTGAATGAGAGTGTAAGGTCCTATTTGTTACGCTACACAGCGAAGCGAAAAGGGAAATGTTTTATTATTTGTCAGATTCTGCACCTGGAGCCTAAAAGATATGTATATATATATATAAAAATAAATGTAAAGATATATATGAATAATTGTAAACATTTGAATATATATATATAGATTAATGTTCCCGCATTTCGTGTAGTTTACACCAAAACAAGATTCACAAAAGTTGCGCTGTTCGAAGGAAAAGACTTTCAATAATACATTGAATACACAAAGGTTATTGTAGTGTTCATTTACAACAAAAGTGCTATTTAAGTTAGAGATGAATTTCTCTATGTACCCGTTATATATTTAGTTTCATTGTTATACCCTGATTTATGTCCACGTATCAACGCAGATCCTTGTACACTGGGGGCAAATCTTACTTTTGTCCGCGGTTTCAGGCTGTTTCATTTCCCTGTGTATGCATGTATGTATGAATGTGTATATATATTTTTCTGTTTTGTATTTTTGTAGATACTGCAGTCTTCCATTTCAGGATAGAATAAGTTCTGTGACGTGTTTGTAAGCATGGGTAGAAAACATGTTTTACCAGTGCTATGGCAAACAGAATGATTGTTTGGTCTGTGCGTGTTTACAGAACGGAGTGATGTCTTGCTTTTACAGCTGGGGTTCATGAGCAAACTATATATATATATATATATATATATATATATATATATATATATATATATATATATGTGTGTGTGTGTGTGTGTGTGTGTGTGTGTGTGTACAGTATGTGTATATATATATATATATATATACTGTACAGTATGTATAAAGATTACTTCAGTGATATCCGATTACAAGTATCCATTATCATCCTTCCAATTATCGTAATTTGCTAACATAATCTTTACACTCACCTCTATCACTTATCCCCATTTACGAAGGTATCGTTGTATCATCTAACGTAATTTTCTGTCGACTTTCCCACACCCAGAGGTATCATCACAGCCCTGGTCAGTCATGCAGTCAAAATATTGCCTCCATACCACAGCACCTCCCTTTCAAACTTTTGACTTAACATTTTTTTCTTTCCTTTGGTCATCATCCTATTTTTTTTTTTTGTTCATCATCCTACCTAGATGCCTTACGCTCTCTAAAGTGACTTCCATAATTGTTTTCAATTACGCAAGCAGATGTTTCAGGTATACTCCTTATCCTTCCATTTTCAGAGTCGTATAGACAGTCTCTTCTTCAAAATAGGTATTTCTTCGCAGACGACGTATCTCCCTGTCCATGTACTATAATTCCCGGATCCAGTCGCTTACTTATTATTCTATCCCTCGCATCGTTCTTCCATTTCCGGAGTCTTAAAGGTGATCACAGCTTCAAAACAGGTATTTCTTTCTAGACAACATATCTCCTTTTTAGTTTTCTGTAAAAGAAAACTATTGTACCGGCTTTGTCCGTCCGTCCGCACTGCATTCTGTCCGCACTTTTTTCTGTCCGCACTTTTTCTGTCCGCCCTCAGATCTTAAAAACTACTGAGGCTAGAGGGCTGCGAATTGGTATGTTGATCACCCACCCTCCAATCATCAAACATACCGAATTGCAGCCCTCTAGCCTCAGCAGTTTTTATTTTATCTAAGGTTCAAGTTAGCCATAATCGTGCTTATGGCAACGATATAGGATAGGCCATCACCGGGCCGAGGTTAAAGTTTCATGGACCGCGGCTCATACAGCATTATACCGAGACCACCGAAAGATAGATCTATTCTCGTTGATTATACGCTGTAGCGGCTGTACAGAAAACTCGATTGCGCCGAAGTTTACTTGTTTGTGTTTTGTCCCAGTCTCCAGTTGCTTATTAATCTGTCGGCCGAAAGTCAGTAGTTTTGAGAAAGGAACTGGGATAGAATTCAAGGAGGTTGTTAAGAGATCAAGAAACAAACTGAAAAATGACAGTTATTGACAAGGGGCAAACTGGAAAGATGCTCTTCCAAACGACGATAAATTTACCAAAGATGGAAAACATTCTGTGTATTTGCTTCGTTGGATCTGTTTGTCTGTCCTGTTCTGTCTCTGTCTGTATGTCTGTCTGTTTTCTGCCTGTTTTCTGCCTGTCCTATTCTTACCCACCCCGAATCTTCAAGCATGTAATACAACTCAAAAATAAAGAAAGGTGACATTTTATCCCTGATAACGCTTAATTTTGCAGACATGTGGACGCTACCTGATATTTAAATAAATGCTTCACATTTTACTGACATTTTAAGGGAATTTTTAATCGTTCTGTTTAATCTCGAGTAATAAAACTCCTGGCTGTGAGTGACACGGTACTAAATCTGTCAAAATGCAAATAACCAGTGACACTTTTATATTTGATGTGAGCGTGAATCGTCCTTTGAAGTGAGAATAGTTCTCTTTTCTCAGGAAACAACTGTAAATATATATATATATATATATATATATATATATATATATATATATATATATATATATATATATATATATATATATATATATATATATATATACATACTTATATATAAATATAAATATATATAAATATACTGTATATATATACATACATACATACATACATACATACATACATACATACATACATACATACATACATACATACATACTTACACACATATATACATATATAAATTTTCTGAACTCAGATCTGATTCCTGAATCGTCAAGATCCCAGTAGATTAAAAACTACGAAACGAGAAACAAAAACCTTTCAAATTTTAAATGACACTTCCTCGAGGCACCTCGTGATAAAAATTAAAATGATTATTTTTTCCCCAGACGCTTTTGATCTGACACTCCACACAGATCAAAGTAAAAGCTGACAGATGAGTTTTAACAACGCGTGCAACTATATCACTAAAGCCCAAGTTATATCAACCCCCCACCATAAAAAAAAACAACGAAAGGCAAAACACCTTGGTGTTGATTACAAAGCACCATCCGCAAGAAAGTGAAAGGCTGGCTGGAGTTTGCTCAGCAATTTGCATTTCAATTTCCTTCCTTTGCCTTCCGAATGACCCCAGAGAACGCCTCCCGAACGCCTGGAGTGGGCGGAGGCGTTAGTCTTGCTGTCTCCCCTCCTTCGGGGGAATGTTTATACCGCCGGTGCAGTCATAAATAAGTTTCATCCTACGCTTGCAAGTTACGCTGGATTGGTCGAATTAATTTGCGGGGTGAGGATGTTGAGTTTATATGTATATATGTAAGTAATATATAATATATATATATATATATATATATATATATATATATATATATATATATATATATGTAAGCATTAAGCTACAAACGTCCTTTAATATCCGGTTCGCTCTACCTCGGAAATAATATATTTTCATATATGTTACCGAAGGGGAATTTTTAGTTGATGAAGGACGTTTGTAGCTTAATGCTTGTATATGAATCACGGTGATGTGATGATGTATATATATATACAGTATATAATATATATATATATATATATATATATATATATATATATATATATATATATATATATACATACATACATACATACATACATAAAATGTGTGTGTGGGCATTTCAGATTAAAATAAAAATAGATGTTTGAAGCTTTCATCTATCTATCTATCTATCTATCTATCTATTACTCAAGAAAACTTATTCTTGAATCATCATTTGTTACTCACTCACCGAGTGAAGTTATAGACAATTTCGGCCAAACTGCAGTTTGCTAAAGGATTACTTTTACTTGAAACTGATTCCTTCCCTGGTCGTTAAAGCGATGAATTTGACTGTTAGAATATAGTAGTAGTGGATATAGTATATATATATATATATATATATATATATATATATATATATATATATATATATATATATATATATATATATATATTTATTTAATATATATATACATTTATATATACACACGTATTTATATATACAAACATTTCACGAGTAACAACCGAAAGATGAAACAGCTCCACCCAAATTACAAGCCATAAACGTTTAATCAGCCGCCGTTCCGGGTAATCAATGCTTCACTGTGGAGGGTCCTGTCAGCTGACTAATTGAGTCTTGTTTATGGTAATATCTGACCTCCTTTCCTTAATTAGGCGCCTTGTAAAACTATCCATCACCTACTGTGTCCTGTGTACGTATATTTGGGTGGTGGTATAACCTCGATCATTCTGAATCGGTCTGAATTAGATTGTGGACATGTTCCTGGTTTAAGGAAATGATTAAAAGAGGTATCAAAAAAAGGAAATATAATATGTCCATATTTTCTATTTTATTCCGTCTTCGTTTGAATTATGATTAAATTGTATATTCGATTTTTGCGTAAATCTTATTTTTTTTTTATATTTGTTGCACTCATCAATTCTCATGGATAATTTGCTTTGTATTTTCCGGTTTTCAAGTTTAAGGGGTTTCCTCTTTTATCCGATAATGGTATTTTAAGAAAATACACAGACACAGGCATGTATATATATATATATATATATATATATATATATATATATATATATATATATATATATATATATATATATATATATATATATTATATTATACACAAACCCACACATAACACATAATATGTATACACATATATGCATGTATAGATATCTATGTATGTATAAATATATACACACGTCATATATATACTGTATGTGTGTGCGTGTGTGTGTACATTTATATGTCTGTGTGTATATGTGTATGTTTGTATGTAAGTAAGTATCTGTCCACGTATGCTTATGTGTAAATGCATCTCATATACAAAGACAATATTCTTTGAAAGGGGGAACTTACTTTGAAATTATAGCCGCATCATTACAGTGACAGATATCTTTGACGGGAACTCTCCTGCTTATATATCAACAGTATTTTATAGACGTTTGATTGAAAGAGATTCAAATTGTCTGGAAGTGTCAGCGGATTAATTATTAGCGGTATAATAAGCTTCCATCTTACAACACTTATCTTGAATTGTGAGTCTATATCATACCTTTAGTCAAGCCAGTTTTAGTTTTTGTAATAGAAAACTATTGTGCCGGCTTTGTCTGTCCGTCCGAGCTTTTCTGTCTGACTCAGATCTTTAAAACTAGGGAGATAGAGGCTGCAAATTGGTATGTTGATCATCCACCTCCAATCATCAAACATACCAAATTGCAGCCCTGTAGCCCCAGTAGCAGTTTTTTTTATTTAAGGTTAAAGTTAGCCATAATCGTGCTTCTAGCAGCTATATAGATAGGCCGCCACCGAACTGTGGTTAAAGTTTCATGGGCCGCGGCTCATTCATAATTATACCGAGATCACCGAAAGATGGATCTGTTTTCCGTGGCGTTGATTACACGCTGTAGCTGCTGTACAGAAAACTCGAATGCGGCGAAGAAACTTCGGCGCATGTTTTACTTGTTGTCAAGTACAACAAAAATATTAATATATATTTCATGGCCCTGTAATGTTTGCAATGAAACCGTTCTTTATTACATTTCATAAACGAAAGCGACGACAATCGTGTATTTGCATATTCATTAAATTTCTACAAGCGACAGGTAGACTTCACGTCTGAAGGGGAAGAATGCAGAACGAATATAGAAGTATTAAACATTCATGTTGTTTTTGTTTCGACAGAAATCTATTCATATTTCCATCGAGAATAATTTGCAAAAACATTCCGCTTGCTCGAAAATATTTTCGCTCCTCTTTAGCAAAGCTAATAGGATTTAACGTTTGCGATTTTTGCAAAAATTGCTTTTGATGTGCAAATTTACCATTTGCGAAAATAAGGATTGCGAAATCATTTTCTATTTGTGTACATAGCTGGCTACTTTCCTATATGAATTCCTATTAACTGTACTGGAGATGAATAGCGTACAGTTTATTTAAGAAAAGGGGCTAAAATTGCTTTAAGAGTTAAGAAGACTGACGACATGAAGTCATTAGAACATAGGTTATAGTTTATTTTTGCAAAGTTCATTAAAAGGAAAGCACTAGAAAGATCACGCAATCAAAGATATATGATATCATCTCACCAGTAATGTTCATGGAGAATAGTCTTTAGATTGTAGTTCCCTGGAAACATTTTGTAAAATGAGAAGAGGAGGAAAAATAGTCAGAAATGGACTTTTTTTTTTTTTGCTGGTCCCGGGATGCTGTCACAGGTAATTACAAAAGCACAGAGCACTCCTTTTCTAAAGAAAAAGATTGATACGCAAAAAACGTGACTGGTTTTTCATCATGAATTGAGCTTCCAGAATCTAGTGTTTTGCCTAGGAATTCATGATGAATTGAACTTCCAGAATCTAGTGTTTTGCCTAGGAATTCATGATGAATTGAACTTCCAGAATCTAGTGTTTTGCCTAAGAATTCATCATGAATTGAACTTCCAGAATCTAGTGTTTTGCCTAGGAATTCATGATGAATTGTCCAGAATCTAGTGTTTTGCCTAAGAATTCATCATCATGAATTGAACTTCCAGAATCTAGTGTTTTGCCTAGGAATTCATGATGAATTGAACTTCCAGAATCTAGTGTTTTGCCTAAGAATTCATCATGAATTGAATTCAGAATCTAGTGTTTTTAGGAATTCATGATGAATTGAACTTCCAGAATCTAGTGTTTTGCCTAAGAATTCATCATGAATTGAACTTCCAGAATCTAGTGTTTTGCCTAGGAATTCATGATGAATTGAACTTCCAGAATCTAGTGTTTTGCTAAGAATTCATCATGAATTGAACTTCCAGAATCTAGTGTTTTGCCTAGGAATTCATGATGAATTGAACTTCCAGAATCTAGTGTTTTGCCTAAGAATTCATCATGAATTGAACTTCCAGAATCTAGTGTTTTGCCTAGGAATTCATGATGAATTGAACTCCAGAATCTAGTGTTTTGCCTAAGAATTCATCATGAATTGAACTTCCAGAATCTAGTGTTTTGCCTAGGAATTCATGATGAATTGAACTTCCAGAATCTAGTGTTTTGCCTAAGAATTCATCATGAATTGAACTTCCAGAATCTAGTGTTTTGCCTAGGAATTCATGATGAATTGAACTTCCAGAATCTAGTGTTTTGCCTAAGAATTCATCATGAATTGAACTTCCAGAATCTAGTGTTTTGCCTAGGAATTCATGATGAATTGAACTTCCAGAATCTAGTGTTTTTAAGAATTCATCATGAATTGAACTTCCAGAATCTAGTGTTTTGCCTAGGAATTCATGATGAATTGAACTTCCAGAATCTAGTGTTTTGCCTAAGAATTCATCATGAATTGAACTTCCAGAATCTAGTGTTTTGCCTAGAATTCATGATGAATTGAACTTCCAGAATCTAGTGTTTTTGCCTAAGAATTCATCATGAATTGAACTTCCAGAATCTAGTGTTTTGCCTAGAATTCATGATGAATTGAACTTCCAGAATCTAGTGTTTTGCCTAAGAATTCATCATGAATTGAACTTCCAGAATCTAGTGTTTTGCCTAGAATTCATGATGAATTGAACTTCCAGAATCTAGTGTTTTGCCTAAGAATTCATCATGAATTGAACTTCCAGAATCTAGTGTTTTGCCTAGGAATTCATGATGAATTGAACTTCCAGAATCTAGTGTTTTGCCTAAGAATTCATCATGAATTGAACTTCCAGAATCTAGTGTTTTGCCTAGGAATTCATGATGAATTGAACTTCCAGAATCTAGTGTTTTGCCTAAGAATTCATCATGAATTGAACTTCCAGAATCTAGTGTTTTGCCTAGAATTCATGATGAATTGAACTTCCAGAATCTAGTGTTTTGCCTTAAGAATTCATCATGAATTGAACTTCCAGAATCTAGTGTTTTGCCTAGGAATTCATGATGAATTGAACTTCCAGAATCTAGTGTTTTGCCTAAGAATTCATCATGAATTGAACTTCCAGAATCTAGTGTTTTGCCTAGGAATTCATGAGATGAATTGAACTCCAGAATCTAGTGTTTTGCCTAAGAATTCATCATGAATTGAACTTCCAGAATCTAGTGTTTTGCCTAGGAATTCATGATGAATTGAACTTCCAGAATCTAGTGTTTTGCCTAAGAATTCATCATGAATTGAACTTCCAGAATCTAGTGTTTTGCCTAGGAATTCATGATGAATTGAACTTCCAGAATCTAGTGTTTTGCCTAAGAATTCATCATGAATTGAACTTCCAGAATCTAGTGTTTTGCCTAGAATTCATGATGAATTGAACTTCCAGAATCTAGTGTTTTGCCTAAGAATTCATCATGAATTGAACTTCCAGAATCTAGTGTTTTGCCTAGGAATTCATGATGAATTGAACTTCCAGAATCTAGTGTTTTGCCTAAGAATTCATCATGAATTGAACTTCCAGAATCTAGTGTTTTGCCTAGGAATTCATGATGAATTGAACTTCCAGAATCTAGTGTTTTGCCTAAGAATTCATCATGAATTGAACTTCCAGAATCTAGTGTTTTGCCTAGGAATTCATGATGAATTGAACTTCCAGAATCTCGTGTTTTGCCTAGAAATGAATGCGTTCCGTATTTGCAGTCTGGTAAACCCCACAGATTTTTAAAAGTCTCCCATTTTCAAGACGTTATATAAGCTTTGTTGATGCTGAAGATATGTGAAACCAAAGATTTCTAAAATAAACAGAGTGGATAGGATAAACATTTTAGCAACACAGGCAAGTGAATATAAGAAATCCTTTAGAAGAAGTCTGTTCATCTTGAAAAAAAAAATTAATTCATTGAAATGATGAATTCTTAAATATACCCACGAATCTGAATTTATATCACAAACAGCAAAACGTACTTACTTACCATAATTAATTTTTTGGAAGAATGCTTATTTTCCAGACTAGGCGGGGATGCCTTAGAAATTGTATTGAAAAAAAAAACAATAGCCACATATAGAAACGAATTTCATGTATACTTCCATTCAGAGTTTATCTTTTTTATTCTCTCTCTCTCTCTCTCTCTCTCTCTCTCTCTCTCTCTCTCTCTCTCTCTCTCTCTCTCTCTTGTTCGCAGGGTAATTGGATACGAGAACTTCATCGCTTTTCCATCGTCATGCCGGACGTGTTCAAATAGTTTTTTCATCAACATTGAACAATAGAGGCAAATGTGAAAATAATTTTTTTAAAAGAATATCTGTATTTGGGAACTTTCAGTTATTTTTGCTTTTAAAAGAGGTGGAGGGGTGAGACTATGTTTTCTAATAAATTGCTCTCTCTCTCTCTCTCTCTCTCTCTCTCTCTCTCTCTCTCTCTCTCTCTCTCTCTCTCTCTCTGATGTAAAAAATCAATTTGTTGCATGATGGCAGAGTCTAAGAAAATAATAATTCTCATTCCTAGGTAGCTATATTATTTAGCAAACACCGTCTAGCAAACCTTCCATCTCCTGTGCAGTTGAATTTTCCAATGATGACTTAAATGTGTAGGTATTAATTATCCTATAAACCCAATTTTTTCAAGATAAATTTCCTCTGTTTTTCCAGGGCTAATTTTTTTATGCATTAGTTATCCTATAAACCCAACTGTTTCAAGATAAATTTCCGTTTTTTTTCCTTGTAAGGGTTTAATTTTTTTAATATGCATTAGTTATCCTATAAACCCAATTTTTCGAGATGAGTTTCCTGTGTTTCCTTGTTATGGTCTATTTTTTTTTTTATTATGCATTAGTTATCTTGTAAACCCAGTTTTTCAAGAGAAATTTCCTGTTTTTTTCCTAGTAAGGGTTTATATTTTTTTTATGTATTAGTTATCCTATAAACACAATTTTTTCAAGATAAATTTCCTGTTTTTTCGTAGTAGGAGTTTTATTGTTATGTATTAGTCATCCTATATACCCAATTTTTTTCAAAATAAATTTCCTGTGTTTTCCTAGCGAAGGTTTACTTCCTTTTATGTTTACATCTTCTCGACTACTTTATTCCTGACGACCTGCGAGGCACACACACACACACACACACACACACACACACAAAGTGATTCCGAACGCCGAAGCAAGAACAGGAACGCTGAGAAATGGAGGACTCTATCCCCAGCCATCACCTCGTCCCGTTTGTATTCCTGAGGGATTTGGGAGCAAATTCTGTTTGTTTCCCCCCATATCTCTCTCTCTCTCTCTCTCTCTCTCTCTCTCTCTCTCTCTCTCTCTCTCTCTCTCCTCTCGGAAGTCTCGGGACCGCGGGTACTCGTTCTGTATTCAGTGCTCCTTATATTCAGTGTTCCTTTAAGATTCGGGTATCCGGAACGTGTCGGACGCTGCTGGTGGGAGCTGGTGTTCATTAGTCCCATAGGCTTGTCTTGTTACGGAATGGATTGAATTCATAGGCTATGTTAGTTCCTCGTTCCGTTGATAGGTTTTGCGTACCCGTATCGTGTTTGTCAGCTCAGTGCGACCGTCAGTACTGCTACAGGGTTCGGGGTTCTGTTTTGTATTCTGAATGATTGTTGTGTAAATTGATACATGTACTGAATTGTATGACTACAAATCCTCTGAGGGAGAGCAAGGTGTAGACGTATGAATATATGTATGTATGTATATATATATATATATATATATATATATATATATATATATATATATATATATATATATATATATATATATATATATATATATATATGTGTGTGTGTGTGTGTGTATATATGTATGTATATATATATATATATATATATATATTTTCTCACTTGTAAACGAGTGGCTTTTTGTTCTATTAAATATTATGCCATAAATATAGGGAATTAGATATTGAACGATATTTGTTGCTTAATTTTGTGAATGTACATACATACATACATACATGCATACATGCATATATACACACATGCATCTATACACACACACACACACACACACATAGAGAGAGAGAGAGAGAGAGAGAGAGAGAGAGAGAGAGAGAGAGAGATGATCATACCCCTAACGAAAGGAAAAATCATTGTTTTCATTATCCTAAGCAATTAAAATTCACTGCTTGAACCAACGAACTCGTTCTAATTAGCATCGCCGATTCTCTCAATGACATGATTTCTTTCGCAAATTTTTCCTGCTTTGTGGAAGTTACACATTTTCAGTTTTCTGAAGAGAAAATTATTATGCCGGCTTTGTCTGTCCGTCCGCACTTTTTCTGTCCTCAATTTTTCTGTCCGCCCTCAGATCTTAAAAACTACTGAGGCTAGAGGGCTGCAAATTGGTATATTGATCTTCCACCCTCCAATCATCAGACAAACTAAATTGCAGCCCTCTAGCCTGGGTAGTTTTGATTTTATTTAAGATTAAATTTAGCGATAATCTTGCTTCTGGCAACGATAAAGGTCAGGTCACCACCGGGCCGTGGTTAAAGTTTCATGGGCCGCGGCTCATACAACATTAAACCGAGACCATCGAAAAATAGATCTATATTCGGTGGCCTTGATTATACGATGTACGGAAAACTCGACTGCGCCGGTGAAACCTCGGCTCATTTTTTACTTGTTTAAAAAGACGTCACAATTGCTATGTATACAATTTGGGATTGCCCACCGCGGGGAAATGATAATTCGCTCATAAATATTTTTGTTCGAAAGTTTGCATTAGGAAAACTTTCTCTAAATGAAAGTGCGAAAGAAAAATCTTTTCGTGACATTAGTTTAATACACAACTTCCAGGGAATACTTAATGTAGTCATGAGCATTCCAAGTCAACTGTAAACATTCAAAATTTGTGACTTTCTGCATGTCTAGCGTGAGAGCTTCACAAAGAATTTGCCTACTTTGATCTATCCAAGTAAAGGTTCTGTATTTGTTTTCAAAACTTGAATTGTCTCTCTACAACTGCTTTGTTATAAATCAACAAAAAATCTAAGAAGAGTGGCTATGAATATTTCATGTTGATTCAGTTACCACAGACCCCGAAATAGCACCGTTGAAACTGACAGAAATATTTAGCCTTCTGTCGACTTTAGACTTACCTATGTACCCAGATATAAAACGAACATTTGAAGGAAGGTGCAGGAAAAGCAAAACCCCACATCTTTTGTTATAAAAGCAAAGATTGAAAACGTTTCCGAAAGCGTTTCTGGAATGGAAAATGGAAAACATTTTGCTCTCCTGCAAGGAGAAGAAGAAGAAGAAGAAGAAGAAGAAGAAGAAGAAGAAGAAGAAGAAGAAGAAGACTACCTCCACTTCAGTGTGGCATTTACAGCGTAGCAAGAAAACAAAAGGGACTTTCTTTCCCTCTCTCACATCCTTCTACAACTCTCCCCCGTAGTATGTCAATGAATATGTAACGACCGGAACACCATTTCTCGCTAGAGTTGTTATATTTCGACGTGACAGCGTCAAATGGTTGGGTGTCAGTTCATCTCGAACTAGACCAGGTTATGAAAGACTTGGGAATGAATTGTGCTGAGGTGGTTTCAAGGGCTTGTCTTATGAACGTCTATAAAGGATTTTGGGTATAGGCGGGTGTGAACGTATAGACTGCAGAATCTATTTCTCTCTCTCTCTCTCTCTCTCTCTCTCTCTCTCTCTCTCTCTCTCTCTCTCTTTCAAGATCCGAGCGAGTGTTCGGTTTTTGCCGAGGTATTTATTAACAGGTGGTTTACTTAAATTGTTCAGCGTTCCTTTGTACAGTGTATTAAAACTTACATCAAGAATAACGATAAACATCTCTCTCTCTCTCGGTGTTTATTATAGGTGATTTAATCAAAACGATCAGTGTAACTCTGTACATTAAAATATTATATGGAGGATAAAGATAGACATCTCTCTCTCTCTCTCTCTCTCTCTCTCTCTCTCTCTCTCCAGAGGTGATTATTGCATGCGAATTAATCAAAACGTTCAGTCTCCCCCTGTACATTGCATTAAAATATTAGTTTGAGAATAGGGATAGCCTCTCTCTCTCTCTCTCTCTCCTCTCTCTCTCTCTCTCTCTCTCTCTCTCTCTCTCTCTCTCTCTCTCTCTCTCTCTCTGTTCCTTCACCTGCTAAACTACTTTTCCAACACACAGTCATATTCTTCAGAGACGCAGACATTTCGAGTAAAAATCTCGAACGAATGCAGTCGGCCCTGACCGTGCATTCTTGATATTGACACGTTCTTCGTCAGTCTCAAGAAATGAAAGATTTCCCCCTATTCACTTGTAGACTGGGGTCCTCGCGCGTGTCCGAAATGTCCCCCTGAATTTTTCATTCTCCAGACGCACTGCAACACGAGGCGAAGAACTTGTCACCCTTGTCCAAGATGATGGAATGCAAAGAGAGAGAGAGAGAGAGAGAGAGAGAGAGAGAGAGAGAGAGAGAGAGAGAGAGAGAGAGAGAGAGTTGCTTCGTCTGTGGTTGTGAGTTTGGTTACACTGTCTGTTGATGTTCTTTAGGAAGGCTGGAATATTTAGTTGATTTGTCTGTTTAAATTTTCAGGTGTATGTCTTTGATTATCTACACACTCACATCTACACATACACCCACATACAAATGTGGTCTCTCTCGTAAACATACACATACACACACAAACGCACGCAGGTTCGCAAATACACAAACGTCTGTATTTGTAGATTACAGAATGATCGGTGCACCTTTATTCTTAAAGGAATTGTGTATGAAACCTTATGTTGAAACTTTATGCAACATTAGCACCATATTCTTTGGAAACCTGAATTTCAGGTCAATGGCCCCTTTGGTGGGCTTGTTCGATATGAGTAGGGTTCATTCTTCCGAATAATAATAATAATAATAATAATAATAATAATAATAATAATAATAATAATTATTATTATTATTATTATCATTATTATTATTGCTTAAAAAACACTCATAGTAGCATGTCTTGAAATGAGGTTTGTTTTTACAGTAATAATAATAATAATAATAATAATAATAATAATAATAATAATACCTCTTCAGTTACTTCCCTAGATAATTTGTCCTTCCTGCAATACCTTAAAAAAAATCTCATGAATATTCAATTTTTCCCATTCAGTATCTCCCAAACTTTATCTAGACAAGCTTATTCAGGCTCTCAAATATCTCGGCACTTCAAGGAAGCCGCTGTTTACGCATATCATCATGATACCGTGTTCGTCTCTTATTAATCTCTCCTATACGTCTACACCCAAAAGGCCTCCTTTCTAATCAAGCTCACATATCCCTAAATTATGCAAACAAATCACATACTTCATCCACTTCAGAATCTTTTAATCAGCCGAGAATTTTCACATACACACATACACACACACACGAACACACACACACACACACACATATATATATATATATATATATATATATATATATATATATATATATATATATATATATATCTTAAATATAAAAGTGAATGTTTGTATGTTTGTATGTTAGTGTGCGCTATAGAAACCGAATCGCTTGACCGATCTAGACAAAATTTGGCGCGTAGCCATCATTTGACCCAACTTACATGATAGGGTAGGTTTCAAACTGTACCCCCTTCCCCTCCCGTTCCCCATCCTCCTTCCCCCTTCACTTTGTAACTTATGTGGTAAATAAACTCTACGGGTTCATCATACCTCATTTCATGTACTCAATACCATAGAAATATATTATTTAAAATGTTCTTCTTTCCTGTGATTAATAATTATGTATCATGGTTTAGACAGTCACCACAGTAATACCTGGATAAAAGGGACAGTCACCACATTAATACCTGGATAATTGGGACAGTCAGCACAGTAATCCTTGGATAATAGGGACAGACAGTACAGTAATACCTGGGTAAATGGGACAGTCACCACAGTAATGTCCGGATAGAAGGGACAGTCACCACATTAACACCTGGTTAACTGGGACAGTCAGTACAGTAATCCTTGGATAATAGGGACAGACAGTACAGTAATACCTGGATGAGAGGGACAGTGAGAACAGTAATACCTGGATAAAAGGAACAGTCACCACAGTAATGTCTGGATAAAATGGACAGTCACCACAGTAATTCATGGATAAATGGGACAGTCAGTACAAGGAGGTGCAGGAAAATTCAAAGTTTTTAGTTAGTCAGTTAGTATGTACACACACACACACACACACACACACACACATATATATATATATATACATATTAATAAGCATTTATTTGATTGTATCTAGTAGCAATATATAGTTTCATAATTTAACGTTGCTGACTTTATTTAGCTTTTGCAATGGAGTGGCTTCCTCTATTAGTTACAAGTTTGAAAAATTTTAAAACTATATTCATATATATATTTTTTCTTGGAATGACATCACAAGCCTTCCGAATTGACACGTGTCTATCCATAGAATATTTAACAAGATAACCTCCTCATCATCACGCGAAATTGACACATATTTCCATTCATCCATGATTCGCATTTATTTATGTCCACTTAATTTGAAACTCTGCTTCCTTTGTGGGAAACGTTTACCCTTTTGTATATAACATTTCATGAGTCGACTATCAATTTCCTCTCTCTCTCTCTCTCTCTCTCTCTCTCTCTCTCTCTCTCTCTCTCTCTCTCTCTCTCTCTCTCATTCGTCTGTGTTCTTTTCAAATTCGTCAGGATCGTCTTACGAGTCTCCTTAGAGCGCGTTTCACTCGTCGATTTTTCACGTGTCATTTGGCCCTGCCCCTTCCCTGTTTTGGGCAGGAAAAGGAGTAATGATCTCGGGGTTTCATAGCAGTTTAAGTTACATCCACGTGTTCGGAGATGCTGGGTGATCCTTCTTTTATATGTCTGTTTGTCTGTTATATCGTTTGGTTATTGATTTATATGTTTCTTATCGTATTTAGTAATATTCTCTTTGCCTTCTCTATCTCTCTCTTACACACACATACTTTATTTGTCTTTATTTATCTGTTTATTTATCTGTCTGCTTCTTATCATATCTACTGACATGCTCTTATTTCTCTCTCTCTCTCTCTCTCTCTCTCATGCAGGCGCACTTCACACACACACAAACACCTTGTCTATCTATTTACATGTCTATTTATCTGTATGTTTATATAGGTGTTTCCCATTATATTTATTGACATTCTCTCTCTCTCTCTCTCTCTCTCTCTCTCTCTCTCTCTCTCTCTCTCTCTCTCTCTCTCTCTCTCTCTCTCTCTCAAACCTCACCTAGATGAATAAATAATAAATTTATAACCTCGAATAACTACAATAAAATCCTCGGGGAAGCAAAATGTACATAAATAAATAAATACAAAAATAGATAAACCTAAATAAAAATAAATAGATAAATAACTGATTTGGGAAAATAGGAGTGGCCCTTTTAACCCCATAGAAGGTGAGAAACCGATCTTTTGAACGTTGGAATTCACTGTATTATTTAATAGCATGAAATGATTTGTCAAGGATCACAGAATTTGTATTCATCCTGCACTATTTTTCAGCGGATCATAATCATCATTTTTCAGCTTCACAGAGACTGAAGTCGTCCAATTAATTTTGTTATGGCACCATCCAACCTCATATACACCAGAAGGCCATTTTTGTTTCTGGAGCTCTCACCGACCCTGATTCCACTCATGTTTTGCTTAATTAACTGAGTGAAATGTGTTGAAGTATTCTCTCAGTTTTGTAATGTTTTTACAAAATCTTTGGTAATTAAAGGGCGGTTATTTGTCTGGTTAGCCGGGGTTGTTCACCATCTAATCCCTGTTATGATTTGCTTAATTAGTTTGATGTTAGATATCGACGGATCTGTCTCGTTTTGAAGAGTTCAACACAGTCTTGGGTGTTCATTTTAGATTAGTTGAGAGGCGTTCAGCATCCCTTTGCTTAATAGGTGTGGTTATCAATAGCGATGTTTTGTGTTGCATTTGATAAGAACCTTTATATCATATAGGCTTCCATTGCCTTCTGTTTTCAGTTGTTTTGTGCAAATACACACACACACACACACACACACACACACACACACATATATATATATATATATATATATATATATATATATATATATATATATATATATATATATATATATATATATATACACCCATACATACATACATACATACACACACATATATATTTATTTATATATACATACATATGTGAAATCTTGTTTAAAACAATAAAACAACATTTTCAACTTGTCCTCCTCTCTCTCTCTCTCTCTCTCTCTCTCTCTCTCTCTCTCTCTCTCTCTCTCTCTCTCCCCCTCCTAGCCTCCTCTTACCAGATATTCCATCCGCCTGAAAAATAAAATAACATGCGTAACTCCTTGCGGAAGGTTTCCGTAATTCACCACTTCCGGCTACATCGCGTCAATGTTCAATGTGCGGTCGCACCTCTCTCCTTTAAAAGATGCGCTTCCTTTTAACAAGGTCAGTTATTGACTGGGGCTGGTTCTTTGTGTCTGCGGTCACTCACGATGACCTTTCCTGTCAGTTTTGGCTTTTTTTTCACTTCCTGTTTCCAGCAGAGTAATATGTATATTTTAGCTGAGCAACCCGGCGCTGCCAGGGGAAACTCTGAATGAAAGTCTACGTGTAGGGGGGGAAAAGGGAAAGGGGATGGGGAGGAAGAGGGAAGGTGGAGGGGGAAGGCGTAGGGAAGGGAGAAGGGCGAGGGGAAGGGGGTTTTGTTGACGGTCTGACTGATAGTTCTACTTTTTTCACGTGAATTGTTCACCCTTCAGACAGCCATGGGTAAACTGACAGGTCTTCCTGTGGAGACTGTCCCTTTTACCCAGGGATTACTGTGATGACGACTGTCCCTCTTATCCAGAAATTGCTGTGGTGACTGTTCCTTTTATCCAGGTATTACTGTTCTGTCTATCCCTTATATCCAGGTATTACTATGGTGACTGTCCCTTTTATCCAGAAATTGCTGTGGTGACTGTTCCTTTTATCCAGGTATTACTGTTCTGTCTATTCCTTGTATCCAGGTATTACTGTGGTGACTGTCCTTTTTATCCAGGTATTGCTGTGCAGCCTGACACCTTTAGCCAGGTATTACTGTATTATCTGTCACCTTTATCCAGATATTACTGTGGTGACTGTCTCTTTTATGCAGGTATTACTGTTCTGTCTATCCCTTATATCCAGGTATTACTGTGGTGACTGTCCCTTTTATCCAGAAAGTGCTGTGGTTACTGTTCCTTTTATCCAGGTATTACTGTTCTGTCTATTCCTTGTATCCAGGTATTACTGTGGTGACTGTCCCATTTATCCAGGTATTACTGTGCAGCCTGACACCTTTAGCCAGGTATTACTGTATTATCTGTCACCTTTATCCAGATATTACTGTGGTGACTGTCCCTTTTATGCAGGTATTACTGTGGTGACTTCCTTTTGTCCAGGTATTAATGTGGTGACTGTCCCTTGTATCCAGGTATTACTGTGGTGACTGAAAAGCATATTCAGTAATATATTTCTATGGTCTTGAGCACATGAAATAAGGTATAATAAACCCGTAGAGTTCATTTACCAAATAAGTTACAAAGGGAAGGGGGAAAGGTGATGGGGGAAGGGGAAGGGGTATGCATTTGAAACGTACCCTATTACCTAAATTGGGTCAAATGATTTCCACGTGCCAAATTTTGTCTAGATTGGTCAAGCGGTTCGGATTTTTATAGCGTACAAATATACAAACAAGCATACAAAGATACAAGCATTCACATATATAAAGTTATATGTATACATATATTTTATATACATGTATATATATATATAAATATGTATGTATATATATGTTTGTGTATACATATAATATATATATATATATATATATATATATATATATATATATATATATATATATATATATCTATATATATATATATATATATATATATATATATATATATATATATATATATATATATATATGTATGTATACTGTGTATATTGTTTGCAGTACTAAGAAAATTTAAGGCTTAGTCCAAGAGAAAATGGAGAATGAAATTAAATTTTTTTATGTGGATATTAAATTATATTTCTGAGAATCGTCGTCTGAATATGAGTAGCAATGGTAGAGAAAAAATATCAAAAAGAATAAATAAAATGCATTTTCTCTTGGGTTAGAAAACGGACGTCCTACAAGAAACTCCAAAGATACTCAAATATAAAACACTTTTCCCTTACATAAAAACTTAAATTTTATTCCTGAATCACTGAATCCGAAGTCGATGGTCACAAATAAGTTTTAAAAGTTGGTTCCTAACTGAATGGCCTTTTCGATGGCTGCCTTATGATCAGCAACTTTTCTGGGGACTGTATTTGTCGAGATTTCTGCTGATAAACTTTGGTGTTTTTCCTCTTGATGCCCCTTCCTGATTTCCTGTTTGTCCGAGATGTGATAGACTTAATTTTTTCCTTTTTTATTGTGACATTTTTCCAAGGCGCTAAGGTGGGTGAATATTCTGCTCTTGTCATCTGACCTCAAAGTCTCGTCGTGCCGTTTGTAAAAATAAATAGCATCTAATCAAAAACTGATTCTAAATCAAAATGTAAGTTTCAATAATAATTATACAGTTTATGGTTGACTGGAAGTTGAATAATTCTAGCAAATAACTTCATGACAAACAATGATATTTTGGTAATTTTAGCATTTTTGTTCCGGGATTTGCATTTCTTGCGCACCCCCAAAATATTATTTTAAGATAATTTCAAAGGTGTTCCTCGCTCTGCATCAAGGATTATTTTTTTATATCTAAAAATGATATTTTTGGCATAGGCAAAAATTTTATGCCATGCAAAAAAAAAAAAAAATTATAACGTTGCCAGAAATAGAGGTTGTTTTTTATTGATTGATTAGATAAAATTATTCTAATTACAGCCAACCATTAACTCCAAACTTTTCATTGTTTTAAGGTTTAATGAAAAATTTGGAGTTAATGGTTGGCTGGATTTAGAATAATTCTATCTAAAAAAGCAATGGAGAGCAACTACTGTATCTGGTAACGTTTTCATTTTTTTTTTTTGGTAAGGTCTAAAATATTTTGCGTACCCCAAAAATATGATTTTTAGATATAAAAAATCTTCCTTGATGCAGAGCGAAAAATATCTTTGAAATTACCTTTTCCTTTTCAAATAACACGAAAAAGAATTTGCCATAAAACGTGAGTATCCGTGAAATCAGCAAAAACAGTATTTTTCCCTTACATGGAAATCTTTGATTTCCAAATCAGAAAATTTCCATAGGAGGATGTCGTTCAAGAGGTGAATCATGGAAACAAATAACAATACAAACAAGAAAAAAGTGACATTAAAATATGTGAAAGAAGAAAATATTATAAAAACAAGTAAAAAATGCGCCGATGTTTCTCTCAGCCGTCCGTGATGGCCTGTGTTGTTGTGTTGCCAGAAGCACGATTATGGCTAAATTTAACCTTCAGTGAAATAAAAACTACTGAGGCTAAAAGGCTGCAGTTTGGTATGTTTGATGACTGGAAGGTGGATGGTCAACATACCAATTTGAGGCCCTCTAGCCTCAGGAGTTTTTAAGATCTGGGGGCTGACAGAAAAAAGTGCGGGCGGACAGACAAAGCCGGCACAGTAGTTTTCTTTTCAGGCAACTAAAAAATGATATAAAAATGTCCACAAGAAGAAAATATTATAAAAAAAAGACCCTGGATAAGACATATATCTGAGGTGGCGACAAAGGTGAGGTAAGGAAGGCGCCCCAATAACGAGAGGTATAATAAAGTTCAGCGAGTGTGGAACTGATCGCCCTGTGGCGGGGAGCCAAAGATCAGCCGCGAATTGAGAGGTTTATTACACATACAAAAAACAGTTGATGTTATTGGGAGTCAAAGATGAATTTTTTGTTCGTTAGTTTTTTTTTTTTAACTTCATAAAGCACTGTAGCAAAGTCAGTCTTTATCTTATTTCATACACCACTGTATCAAAGGTGAGCATATTCCTTCGCCAGTTACTTTATGAAAAATATTGAAGGGAAAAGAATTATCATCACAAAATAGTGTTCTTTTCACACTCCAGTGAAAGAAAGATGGACACATTCGTACAACATATATTTGATGAAAAATATTAAATGGAAGAAAAATATCATCATAAAACATTGCTCACTTCATAAACCACTATACCAAAGATGCACATATTCGTCAGTCTATTATTTGAAAAAAAATATCAGATGGAGGAAAACTATCACCATACAATATTATCCACTTCAAACACCATTGAAAGGAAGATGAGCATGTTCGTATAATACATATTTGATGAAAAATATTCAGTAGAAGGATAATATCATTATGAAATTCATGTATCACTTTCTTTAGCATGATATTTTAAGGAAATGTCCCTGAACATACGTGGATTTGAATGACTCTTGTTCCTCGAAGATAAATTAATGTCCAGTTTACATGTTAGTTATAAAATGCAAAAAAGTATATATGTGATATAATATGTAAGTGTCTCCTCGCTATGCACAATTCACTTCCTCTTCATACTGAGTAATACTTAAATAACGGCCATTTAAACTTACTTCCTTCTAATTTTACCACTCATCCAACACGAGTATTCATCAACTTGTTCAGCCTCTGAAGCGAAAAGCGAGAGCCAGTGTTCAAGAATGCTAGTGCTGTTTCCTATGGAATACTTCTTCTTCTTTCGACCTTGTTAGTCCCACTGCATAGCAGGGTCGGCCGCTCGAGTCAACTTTCTCCATCTATTTCTAATCCTTGCATCTTCTTCCCCGAGTCCCACCTCACCCATATCCCTCCTCACCACATCCATCCATCTCATCCGCTGACGCCCCACACTCCTCCTCCTCCTCCTCCTCCTCCCCATCACTGGCATGTTCTTGGCTCTCTTGATTGGTTCCACCTCCTCTCTTCATAAGACATGGCCATAGTTTCCTATGGAATACCCCAGGACGCAATGTTAGTGAGCTTTAGTTCATTTTCCCAGCGAACGAGAAACATTTAAAACGTTCAGACTTTCTATATAGCAAAGGTAAACAGGATGGAATCGTATATAAACGATTTAGAAAACTTCCTACTTCCTCTTTTCACATGCGGTGCACTGTAGGCATGACTTAAGGGTCTTTGCAGCGTCCCTTCGGCCCCTAGCTGAAACTGCTTTCATTCATTTTACTGTACCTCCGTTCATATTCTCTTTTTTCCATCTTACTGCCCACCCTCTCCTAACAATTGATTCATAGTGCAACTGCGAGGCTTTCCTCCTGTTACACCTTTCAAACTTTTACTGTCAATTTCCGTTTCAGCGCTGAATGGCCTTAGTTGCCCCAGTGCTTGGCATATATGCCTAAATCTCTATAAATCAATCACAGTGTTTGGCTTGACAACTTAAATTTCATAATTAATGGTTAATAACCCAAAAGATATACCGGAGGCTGGTAATAAAACTTGCTTTGTAAACTACCATATCTGAATCACAAGCAAGAGCCCGTGTTTTCGAGGGTCAAGTATAAGCTAAGAATAATAAGCTAACGACAGTAATAACAGAAAGACAATCAAGTTATAAGGGAAATGCAATATATATATATATATATATATATATATATATATATATATATATATATATATATATATATATATATATATACATACATAGAAAACATAGCTGAGCATGTATGCATACCACTGGATATTACCGAAAATTTTTTTTTTTTTACAAAGCACATAAAATCGGTTCTTGCCCAAAGACTTCGGGGCCGGAGTTATGGGCCTCTCTAAAAGGGTGACATTTTAAGTAAAAATATTGCGAAAGTAAAGATTTCTGTTGCGGAAAATTCTGGCGTAGAGGTTGAAAATCACTAGAAAGCGTTCAGGAAATATGAGGCGATAGAATGTGTAAAGAAACTTCGACTGCGGATTTTGAAGGCGATGTTGGGAAACAAATGCTGATTTGTTTCTTGTCGTTGTGGCTAAGGCGGGTGCCTTTGCGAGGCTCTTATGTTAAGCTCTAAGATTTGGTGGAATTATTATGCCGTTCTAAAGCTATTAAGTTTATTCTGAGACAGACTGCATTACTCAGTTTATGGATAGGAACCTTTCTTCAAAAGCTTGTGTAGATATATTAATAATAAGCACCAAAAGAATATTGACACTATCACTCGTATTAGTTAAGATGTTAGTGATATAACTTCTTCGTGGAATTATTATGCTATTTTAAGGCCATTAAGGTTATCCTGCTTTATAAATCATGCCACTGTATAGGGATAGAAGTCTCTGTCCGCAAAACATTGTGTAGATATTAATAATCAGTTGTCATGTGGCAGGCGAATCTGACAAGCACCAAAAGAATATCGCCATTATCACTTGGAAAAGAGCTGAATAAAAACTTAAGGTCGATTTTGGCATTTGTGACTAATTACACACACACACACACACACACACACACACACACACACACACATATATATATATATATATATATATATATATATATATATATATATATATATTTTTTTTTTTTTTTTTTTTTGTTTGAGAAGAATAATTATAGATTTTTCTAAGCTTAGTTTGTATTTATATTGAAAATGGGCCATTGGTTTTATATTGCAACGGTAAATAGGCTGGAATTATATACAAGCATTTTGAAAACTTTTCAACGACAACCACTATTACTTAGCCAGTGTTTGCTTTCAAGCAAGAAAAATTACCAAAACCATCCGATTTGGAGCTTCGTATTTCTAATAATTCTTGCATTTAACAAGTCTCGAGAAGACGTTTTCAGTGAACAGAAATAGTATCAAGTAATCCTGTTTCACTGAGGATATATTCTTTGTGGGAACGGCAAATCATTTTCCATAAAAGCAAATAACCAGCAAAATGGTTTTAGACATTGCTTAAGGAAATGCCTTAGACCTGAGAACATTTATCTGTATTGATGGGTATCTGGTAGTCGAGTTGAGATGAAGGACACCTCTCCTCTGAAATATTTGATTTTCAGGAAAGAAAACTTGTAAACACAATCTTCTGTTTAGGTTTGGGGAAAAAAAAACTGAAAAGGCAAAACGGTCCTGAAAAAGCTTTCGTATTTATTTTTCTTTGCGATTCTGAAGAGATTGGAAAGAAACTGCGCAGCTGCGCTCCCAAAGTTAAAGAGCGTAGACTGAAAGAACAATTTGAAAAATGTCAAGTATACCATTGCTACATCATTTACCAGCGAAAAGTATAAGTGAAAACTCATTTTGGAATTAACAGTAAGCGCAGGATTAAATGGAATTAATTCGTTACGTTGCTCAAAGGAATGCTACAAAAGATTCCCCCTTTTCAGTGGCAAACTAATCATTTTACACGAGGGCAGAAAGAATCGCCGAACAATCGAGTCTATTAATCAGGAAGAGTGGGGTGTACAAATGGAGGAAGATTGAGAAAAGATTAATGGGGACGGGGAAGATCAACAAGCAACAAAAACATTAATATGAGAGGGCAGAAGAAAGCGATTGAAGCGTATGAGAATTAAGTGAACAGTTTACCAAGGATAACATTTCGTCATCTGATACGCATTTACTGCAAAATAAAGAAAAGTCTGAAGTAAACATCAAAAGAATTTTGATATCGAGTGTCAGGAAGGAGAGAAAGGGAGGAATTGTTCTGTTTTGCTTTTAGGAATCACCGTGTAACTAGAGACTGGTTGTAGGAGGAATAAAAATATAGGGGATTGAAGGGGGATTTTTTGATGCCACTGAATGAAAAAAAACTTGGCATTTATTTCAAGATGGTAACGCTTTTTATAAGGGTAAAATAGCTGATATCATTATGCTTAAATGTGTATATATATATATGTATATATATATATATATATATATATATATATATATATATATATATATACATACATACATATATATATATATGTGTGTGTGTGTGTGTGTGTGTGTATAAATATGCATATCAGTTTTTATCTATCACCATACTTTCTCGAATACGGTGTAAGGTTAAAAGAGATATTTATAGCTGAATTCAAGTTCAGCTCTGCAATGTCCACGATAACATTTATTTATATATAAAAAGTATTTTTCTGTATTAACTGCCATACCTTGTGGAAAGATTGTTGACATGTAGGCGAATTAGGATTTATTAAAATAACATTACTTTAAATCCAAGGATTATTGTTATATTACTAAATTGTACTCAGATTATTTTATAAAATTTAGGCAGTCAAGCCAAGCACTGGGGCACTTTCTGCTGGCCATCGCTTAAGACAGTGAAAAGAATAGTTGGAGTGGTTGAACAGCAAGATACGGAGATCCAGAAAAGTAATTAAATGAATTACAAATATCAAGGTGGACCTGGGAGAAACCCCCCCCCCACCTTTGCACCAAATAGTAATAATTAGAGAAGCTGGGCAGCAAGAATGAAGACAGGGCTAAGGAATGGAGGTAGTGTAAAAGGCTTAAAATGTAGGCGCAGCCAGGGGCCGGAGTGACGCTGTAGAAGTGATGCCTACAGTGCGTTACGTGAGGTGCACTGACGGCACTAACCCCTGCGGGAAACAGCCAGTGAAAAAGCAGGAAGTTAGCAGAGAATAAAAGCAATATTTGAGTTATAATTCCTTTGTTGCCAAACTTCCAGCATGTGCGTGCATCCCCTCTTCCCTAAGACGGTCAGTGATTTGATATTCTGTTAGGGGAAACGTCGGAAGAATCTTCCCAAAAAGTTTTCATTTTCACGCCCCTTCGTTCCCTCTTAGCTTTCAGCGCCCGTTGACAGCGAAGACGCCCTTTGACATATATTGAAGAAGGGCTTAATGACAGGACCCAAGACAAACGAGCTTCAAAGTAAGTGCTTTCAAAGTAACTGCTTGAAAAAACTGCACGTTTCACTTTCGGTCTTACCGGGACTTATTTTGCTAAAGAAGTGGTTGCAGAGAACGTGATATAGCCTGTGAGGTTGTTTTGGGAATTCAGTCATTTAAAATGTTTAAGGTAAGCACGGGAAAACAGATCAGTTTTATATTCTCTTATTTGTACAAAGATTAAAAAAATTATCTGTTTTTATAACATTTTACAATGTAATATAATCGAGCATAGTTTAATAAATTAATGTTTTGATGAGAATATAAAATCAGCTCGGGAATTTTAAAATCTTGATCCATTAATTTCAGAAGAAATGTTTGAAAAGTGTAGATTTTAAAGATTGCTGTTAAGCCTGCTGCAAAAGACAGCAAAACAATACGCTCGTAATTTTCCACTTAGCAGCAATGCAGATCAGGTGTCCTGCGGGAATAAGATCTACAGATGGTGGACGCTTCCTTTGTTGAAAGATCTCAGACATTTTTCTGGCAGGTGCAAATGACCTTTTGTGACTGGCTGTAAGATCGTAGGTACTGTGCTTTAATCCTGGTATGTTTATGTATGTATGTATATATATATGTATATATATATATATATATATATATATATATATATATATATATATATATATATATATATATAATATATAAATTCGTTCTGCTGTGTCCCAATCAACTAGGAGATGTATGTATAGACTAAGTAGGTCAGGACCATATGTATATGCATAAACATACACATATACAAGCACTCATACACACACGCCCATACGTGCTCACACACACACACAATAAATGCATGTGATTTTAGTTACATGCACCGTGGCATTTTTTTTTATTCGCAAGCATTAAGCCGCAAACCTCGTTTTATGTCCAATAAACTGTACCTCGAGAATAACTTCCGTTGAGTATGAATTATTTCAGAGGTATAGCGAGTTGGAAACTAAACGACAATTACCTTCATGTTTGTGGATATGTATATATATATATATATATATATATATATATATATATATATATATATATATATATATATATATATATATATCAATTACGTTACCACAGGTGAAAAATAAAGAGTCAGGGTGTAGGTCCTGACCGGTTTCTGACTTTATTTCCAGGGCATTGACGAAGGAAATAAAGTCGAGACCGGTCAGGTCAGAATCTTACACCTGTGGTAATGTGTGATGAATGAATCACGTAAAAAAGTTATAATAATCATATATATATATATATATATATATATAAATGAATCATATAAAAATATATATATATATATATATATATATATATATATATATATATATATATATATATATATATATATATATATATATATATATATATATGTGTGTGTGTGTGTGTGTGTGTGTGTGTGTGTGTGTATCCAATTAAGCTAAGAAAATTGAAGACTGTATTAAAACAAACAGATTCATTGTTTCTGAGCTACGAAGGAAATTGAGAGGAATCCAGGAAGTGCAAAACCTTTCATGTTGTTTATTCCATTCCTTCACATCAATCCAATTACACCTCTATACATGAATGTCTCAACATTCACCCGTAAGTTGTAACGAGGTAGGTATAAACATCATCATCAAAGGTTACTGTCGATTGATTTTGTCAACTAAACAGTGGCAGAATTGTTGGGTGTGTATTAAGAATCTTTCTTAGAGAATGTGAGCATTATCCTCTGTGGATATTTCGTGATTGCATAAACAGTGCATTGTATTTGAAGATGGCTGTGTTGAATAAGTCAACAGTATCCAGCCCACAAAGGAATAGGATCTTATTAATATTCATTGTTTCCACTAACCCACATAACATCACTTTCGTCAGTATTCCCACTCGGCTTGTTTTATTGACAAACGCTTTCAAACTTTGTTACCAGGAAGAGCGGCTTCGCTTTGCCAGTCGGCAATTAGTACCGTCGTTTCAACCATCAAAAAGCTTCGGCTCCGTTTCTCGGCTTTTGTTCGAATTCCACAGACTTCCCTTTGCCTATTGTTGTCACTCTGTTCATTAGTCTTGCGAACTAAGAACACTTTTTCGTATTGTTGTCACTCTGTTCATTAGTCTTGCGAACTAAGAACACTTTTTCGTATTGTTGTCACTCTGTTCATTAGTCTTGCGAAGTAAGAACACTTTTTTCGTATTGTTGTCACTCTGTTCATTAGTGTTGCGAACTAAGAACACTTTTTTCGTATTGTTGTCACTCTGTTCATTAGTCTTGCGAACTAAGAACACTTTTTCGTATTGTTGTCACTCTGTTCATTAGTCTTGTGAACCAAGAACACTTTTTCGTATTGTTGTCACTCTGTTCATTAGTCTTGTGAACCAAGAACACTTTTTCGTATTGTTGTCACTCTGTTCATTAGTCTTGCGAACTAAGAACACTTTTTCGTATTGTTGTTCTGTTCATTAGTGTTTGTATTGTTGTCACTCTGTTCATTAGAACTAAGAACACTTTTCGTATTGTTGTCACTTTGTTCAACTAAGAACACTTTTTTTCGTATTGTTGTCACTCTGTTCATTAGTATTGAGAAGTAAGAACACTTTTTTTTCGTATTTTGTCACTCTGTTCATTACTAAGAACACTTTTTCGTATTGTTGTCACTCTGTTCATTAGTATTGCGAACTAAGAACACTTTTTTCGTATTGTTGTCACTCTGTTCATTAGTGTTGCGAACTAAGAACACTTTTTCGTATTGTTGTTCTGTTCATTAGTGTTGAACTAAGAACACAATATTGTTGTCACTCTGTTCATTAGTATTGCGAACTAAGAACACTTTTCGTATTGTTGTCACTCTGTTCATTAGTCTTGCGAACTAAGAACACTTTTTCGTATTGTTGTCACTCTGTTCATTAGTGTTGCGAACTAAGAACACTTTTTTGTAATGTTGTCACTCTGTTCATTAGTCTTATGAACTTTTTCGTATTGTTGTCACTCTGTTCATTAGTGTTGCGAACTAAGAACACTTTTTGTAATGTTGTCAATCTGTTCATTAGTCTTGCGAACTAAGAACACTTTTTCGTATTGTTGTCACTCTGTTCATTAATCTTGTGAACCAAGAACACTTTTTTTCGTATTGTTGTCACTCTGTTCATTAGTCGAACTAAGAACACTTTTTCGTATTGTTGTCACTCTGTTCATTAGTCTTATGAACTAAGAACACTTTTTTGTAATGTTGTCACTCTGTTCATTAGTCTTGCGAACTAAGAACACTTTTTCTATTTATTTTCGGACCTGAAAACATTATCCAATTTCGCCATAAGAGGTTTTAATTACTTTTAAGGCATTACCTCATAAATTGTTTATCATCAACAGACTTTACAAAGTTGTTCCATTAATTTAATTGCAGTTGTTTAGGGCCGGGGTGCCAAATTTGGGCCGTGGGGGCCACATTTGGCTTATCATTCTGAAGAATGTGGCTGCTGGCCATAATTGGTAAGTTTTGATAAATTTTTATAAATTCTCGGTATATTCCATGTGTTTCGACAGGGGAACACTTTTGAAAATTCGTGCTTCCGACAAGTGGTATATACTGAGTTAGAATTGTTCTTCATTTTGCATACAAAATACTAGTTTTGTAATTTGGTTCGTCATGTGAGAATCGAAACTCCTTATTGAGTTTTTTCAAGTAAACAAACTTTATGGTCCGCCAAGGATTGTGTAACGAAGTCTAGACGAAATAAGCTATAACTGATCCTATGTGACTTGACAATTATTTGTATTGACGTAGTTCCAAGTAGCCCGAATCAACTATGAATGAAATAACCAAACTAACGTTTCCTCAAGCTATTATATAAGCGAGTTCCTATGATGAGATATTGCATTAAGGGTGGGAATCTTCAATTCAAAAAACATTATCGCAAAGGCTGATTCACATTATAACATCACGTCACCGACACATCACGTCACGTCAAAGTACGTGAGGATTTCTTACATGTAATCAAATGGGCTTGTTCACACCATGACGTCACGTCACCATCAAGCACACGGCATCCACCGTCACATCACGACACGTTTTCTTGGAAAGATATACTTTTTGACGTGACGTGACGGTGCTCATGCAAGTTTCTTACCGCTAAATCTTTGAGTCTCTGAGGTTGGGCACGAACTGAACTGGATTGTGATGGATAGTGTGGATACCAGGCACGGCTGATGGGACGGTGGCGTGACGTGATGTGTCGGTGACGTGATGGTATAATGTGAATCACCCTTCAGGTGTTTCATCATTTTAAGTACGTCGTTATGTAAATGCAATTGGAATGAAAACAACAGGTAAAAGCGAAAAGAAAAAATCCAATACAACCTGATATGAAGTCCTTCATTGCAAACAAACCATCTACATTATATTAGGAAGATGGTTTGATGTGTTTCTCTCAGTGACCAATAGATGGCATCAGCTTGCGCTTTTTAATACTTGGGTAGCTTCCTCTTAATGGGAAGGGGAAACGTTGGATACATGTATTAAATTGTCGTTATTGCCGAACGTTTTGATATGATACTGTTTATAACATATCTTGAGTGAATGTCTGGTGTAAAATTACCACATAATACAAATGTAAAATTCACTTACTCTTAATGTGAGAGCTGTATTCTTCGTGCCGACTTGAGTTTTCGGTTTGTCGTGATAATGAATGGTCTTTCCCACCTTGACACACCTGAGGTTCCCACTTGAGATAACACGATTTGTTTTAATTCCCCACTGACAAACAGAGCTGCCTTTGCATGTTAAAGGTGAGTGTAGAGGAAGGATACAAATAAAATACACTACTTGCAGATAAAACCAATCTCTTATGATACGTGATCTTCAGACCTTTGGAAATGTTGTAGTGTTTATTGAATTTGGAATTTAATAAAAGAATTATAAATATTTATAATGGTGGTCTCTTAACTTTTATTGCTACCAGGAGAGAGAGAGAGAGAGAGAGAGAGAGAGAGAGAGAGAGAGAGAGAGAGAGAGAGAGAGAGTTTTGAGTAGTTTTGTATGCAAGTCGAGGTTCTCCAGTCCTTTGGAAATGATAGTGTTTATCAATTTTGGAGTTTTTTAAAGGTTTATACCTTTAATCTAGGTCTTTAAACATTTATTGCTAACAGAACACACACACACACACACACACACAATGATTTTGTTTCATTGCTTCCACTACGACACAGAACCTGCCATTAATGATTTTGTTTCATTGCTTCCACTATCGACACAAACTTGGAAGCTAAATTTTGGCTTTTCACAGAGAGAGAGAGAGAGAGAGAGAGAGAGAGAGAGAGAGAGAGAGAGAGAGAGACCTTTGGAGTATTATAGTGTTGAGTAATTCTGGAGTTTTATAAAAATTTATAGATAGTTAATAGTGTCTTTATTGCGATAGTTTTGTATATACTGTATATGTCGGCTACCTCCAGACCTTTGGAAATGTTATTGTGATTATCAATTTTGGAGTTTAATAAAAACCCATAAATACCTTTAATCTTCGTTTTTAAACCTTTGCAGCTACCAGAACAGAGAGAGAGAGAGAGAGAGAGAGAGAGAGAGAGAGAGAGAGAGAGAGAGAGAGAGAGAGAGAGAGAGTTTTAGATTGTTTTTTAGTGTCTAGGATTAACGAGAGGACTTTGATAAAAGCTTAAAGACGTTTCAAGGAGATAGAATACAATACTACCTGGTACATGAAATATACGTAGTCTGTGATTTACAGAGAAAAATAATCACTTCAAAAACAATTACTCAAACATGGAATAGAATGCAATATAAAATTTTAAGCCAAAGGCCAAGAGCTGGGTCCTATGAAGTCATTCAGCGCTGAAAGTGAAACTGAGAGGAAAAAGGTTTGAAAGGTGTAACAGGAGGAAAACTTCTCAGTTGCACGATGAAACAATTGTTAGGAGAGGGTGGAAGGTAAGATGGAGGAAGGAGAATATGAATGGAGGTACAACAAAAGGAATGAAAGTGGTTGCATCAAGGGAGCGAAGGGACGCCGCAAAGAACTTTAAGTAATGCCTACAGTGCACTGTATGAGGTGCACTGACGGCACTAACACCCAAAGAGGAAGTACTGAAAAAAAAAAAATATTTTTCAAATAACTAATTAAACGCTTTCATAAACATCCCATATAAAAGAACGCGTTTATTTTGAACTGCCAAAAAAAAAAAAAAAAAGAGGGCGAGCCAGTATTTTCCCTTGTGACTATAAAAATGAAGCTGGCAAAAAAAAATGGCCTTGTTGACACATCACTCAAATGGCCTCGCCTTCATTGCCAGATCCAGTCGACGATATTTGACGATCCTTGGCGCAAGTGGCGGAAAAGGTCATCAGCCGAGATTAGTTGAAAGGTCATCTCGAAAGGTCATTGCCGTCATCAGAGCTGCAACGGCGTCGGTGACTTCAAATTGTTGTTATTCTCCTTCTCCTCTTCCTTCTCCTCCTCTTCCTCTTCCTCTTCCTCCTGCATTGCAAGCAAAATAGAGAGGGTTCGTGAGACGGGAGTGTGTCTATTTATATATATATATATATATATATATTATTTTATTGGTTATATTTATATCTTATATATGCTATACTATATATATATATGATATATATGTATATATATATATGTATATATCTATATATATATATATATATATATATATATATATATATATATATATATATATATATATATAAATATACACCACACATATACATGCATACATATATAATCTGTTATTTTTAAATGATTTGTTTATTTGGCATAATGGAAACAGGATAAATTGCTCTCTCTCTCTCTCTCTCTCTCTCTCTCTCTCTCTCTCTCTCTCTATATATATATATATATATATATATATATATATATATATATGTATATATATATATATATATATATATATATATATATATATATATATATATATATATATATAATTTCCTTCTAAGGTATGACCCAATATTGGGCCATTCGTCCTATTTTCATCTAGTGTATCTGGACGTGATTTTTCGTCCCCTGCCTTCCTCCACCGTGGGTACAAATCCATCAACAGCTGACGTTAACGTCTAGGAATATATTTCGTTGCTTGGACCAACAAAGCCAGAATGGGATTTAACGGGACGGGCCAAAATGCCTCGCTTAAATTGGCAACTGAAACATGACCGACTGGATGGTGAAGTGTTTATTATGGCCTCTCTCTCTCTTTCTCTATCTCTCTCTCTCTCTCTCTCTCTCTCTCTCTCTCTCTCTCAGTATACATACATATTAACTGACCAACCCGGTGCTGCCCTGGAAAACTCTGAATGACAGTCTACGTTTAGGGGGAGGGAAAGAGGAAATGGGAAGGGGGAGGGGAGGGAAGAGGGAAGGGGGGGGAGGGGAGGGAAGAGGGAAGGGAAAGGGGCAGGGGAGGGGGAGGGGAGGGGATTTCTGTTGACAGTCCGAATGACAGTTCTACTTTTTTCATGTGAACGTTCACCCATCGAATAGTCGTAGGTGAACTGACAGGCATGACTGCGTGAATGTCCCTTTCACCCAGGTATTACTGTGCTCTCTATCCCTTTTATCCAGAAATTACTGTGGTGACTGTCCCTTTTATCCAGGTACTACTGTGCTGTCTGTCCCTTTAACCAGGTATTACTGTTGTGACTGTTCATTTTATCCAGAAATTACTGTGGTGACTGTCCCTTTCATCCAGGTACTACTGTGCTGTCTGTCCCCTTTAACCAGGTATTACTATGATGACTGTCCATTTTATCCAGATATTACCGTGGTGACAATCCATATTATCCAGGACGTTTCTGTTATTCAGTGATTACTGCACTGTCTGTCCTCTTTATCCAGGCATTATTGTGGTGTCTGTCCCTTTTATCCAGGCATTAATGTGCAGTCTGTCACCTTTAACCAGGTACTATTGTGGTGTCTGTCCCTTTTATTCAGGTATTACTGTAGTGATTTAAAAATAATTTTCCAGTAATATATTTCTATGGGGTCGAGTACATGAAATGAGGTATGATAGACCCGTAGAGTTTATTTACCACATAAGAGACAAAGATAAGGGGGATGGGGGACAGGTAAGGGGAAGGGGAAGGGCATACGGGTTTGAAACCTACCCTATTAGCTAAATTGGGTCAAATGATGGCCACGTGCCATATTTTGTCTAGGTCGGTCGAGCGGTTCGGATTTCCATAGCGCACAAAATACAAACATACGTACCATACAAACAGACATACAAACATACAAAAATTCACTTATATATATAAGAAGATAGATACATACATACATAATCTGTTATGGTAAATGATTTTTTTTCATTTGGTATCATGGAAATTGTAACTTAGCATAGAACTCTCTCTCTCTCTCTCTCTCTCTCTCTCTCTCTCTCTCTCTCTCTCTCTCTCTCTCTCTCTCTCTCTCTCTCTCTGTCTTTTAGACCTGTTTACGTAATTCATTGAAAATCAGTAAAATAATTATTCATCGATGTTTCCCCATTTCATATCTCTCTCTCTCTCTCTCTCTCTCTCTCTCTCTCTCTCTCTCTCTCTCTCTCTCTCCACTAGACCCATTTTCTGCATTTCTCACATTCACTGAAAAGCACAAAACTGATTTTCCATTGATGCTGGTTCCAATTTCCGTCTATGGAAACAAATAGGATAAACAACTTTAATTTCCAAAACCGTTACTACTGATCACTTCGGCTTTCAGGATGGTTGGAAATCTTCATATTATGAATAGGAACCAACTCCCTAACGTAGTACGAAATATGAGAGAGAGAGAGAGAGAGAGAGAGAGAGAGAGAGAGAGAGAGAGAGAGAGAGAGAGAGAGAGAGAGAGAGAGAGAGAGAAATTTTAAGATCTATGCTGAAAAGAAAAACAGAAAAATTGCTTAAAATGTGGGCGTTAAAAATCCACTATTATATAGTAAATATATTACATAGTTATATATTTACTATATAATTGTGGAATTTAATACACGCATTATTATTATTATTATTATTATTATTATTATTATTATTATTATTATTATTATTATTATTATTATTATTATTCATAAAATGAACCCTATTCATATAGAGCAAGCTCACAGGGGCTATTAACTTCCAGATAGTATGGTGTTCATCAGAAAGAACTAACAGAAGGTAATGGGAAATGATTGAATAATGATCATATAATCTCAAATGCTAGGAATTCTGATGCATAAATTACTCTTCATTATAAGGTAAATTGAATAGAAAAGTACATTTTCATTACTCATTGTTTACTATTTGGAACTTGACTTTTTCCAGGAATTTTAATGAATTCAAGAACAAACTTTCCGTCATGCTCATAAAAGGTTTTAGGTTGTGATTTTATCTTGCTAAAAATCCCTTAAACTCGTTAAATTTATCACAGTAACTTTTGAATATACTTTCTGTATTAATTAAAATCTGTAAAATAATATAGTTTTCTAGTTTGAGGACTTTAATTTTCCATTATTTCTCGTCTTTGTAAAGAAAAAATAACTTAATTTGCTTTATTCTAATACAGAGAGCCAATTTTTTTTTTTTTTCATAAAATTAATTCATTTTACAGCATTTATGAACATTAATGTTACAGAATAAAAGAACGGAAAAAAAATAAGGCTGCCATGACGTCAGTTCCTGAAGTAATATAATTTGCCCCTAAAGCTCCCAGCATTCAGGGCAAATATTGACGGAAGCACAACATCACAAGATCAAAAGGAAAAAATTTGAATCTCCAACAAAATGTAGCTCGTAAAAAAAAAAGCTGAGATCTGCATTTTGTACCTGACTTTATTGTCAAACAAAGATGAAACTCACTATCCTCGCTGCAGGGGATGGTGAAATGGTGATTGCAGTATGAGGCCTTATGTAAGGGGTTGATAATTTGAATCCCTCGATTTTAGAGGGAAGGGCAAAGAGCTTAATTCAAGGTTAAAGACCTCCTGGGCCTCGCAAGGCTCATAGGGCCTGCGCTGAACTCCGGTTTCTTAGGCCGACAGCCAGTGAGGGAAAAGTCCCGTTGCCTAGGGCACGTGGCCAGTGTGTTGCTAGGCCCACTGTTTAATCCTCCAGCCCGAGGGCTGGTACCTATTTTCTTACTAACCCTCTCGAGTTTTCATACTGCTAGGTTGGCGGGCCACCGGGTTTATGCAATGGCACCATCCCCAAGCCACCTGTGAGCGGCAGGATTTGAACCCCAGGCCTCTCTACTGGTAGGCGAGAACCTTACCACTGCGTTACCACGGTAACATCAACAACAACAACAACAACAATAATAATAATAATAATAATAATAATAATAATAATAATAATAATAATAATTAAATCCTCTCGACTGGTAGGCGAGAACCTTACCACTGCGCCACCATGGCAACATAATAATAATAATAATAATAATAATAATAATAATAATAATAATAATAATAAATATTCATAGTAACGCGAGTCTTTAAATGGAGAAATAAGAAACTGTACAAATTAAGTTATTCTTTTAAGGTGAATTTATACTGGCAGATTCTGAATCTGCGTGATTCTCTGTTTCAAACCCAAGTGGAGAATCGTATAGATTCTCGAAAGTTATCAGTATAGATTATCTTTTTGAGAATGAATGTATTTGCACAGTTATATATCTGTGGACTATCGCTTTCAATAATAATAATATTGATAAATGACAGTGAAGCTTGAGATTCGACGTAACCAATCATTCAAACAACAGATACTGACGCATTACGGAAGTAACTTACTTTCCTGAAAGAAACTCACCACGTTACACATTGTAACTTTCCATCGTGTTTGTTTACCGTCCGCAGGGCACCATTTTCAGCCACGTGCCCCAAGAAACGAAGTTGACAGAAAGCGTAATGTAATTGGCCCAGTTGGCTCAAGTTTTAATTGGATGTTGAACCTCGAGACTCACTACTGTATTAACCTCCTGGCGGCTGGTAGTTTCTGCTTCTTCTCTTCCTTTCTTCAAGGGGATTGTTCTTACCTCTATCTCTCTCTCTCTCTCTCTCTAGTACCTCCACTCTCTCTCTCTCTCTCTCTCTCTCTCTCTCTCTCAGTACCTCCACACATACTCTCGCTCTCTCTCTCTCTCTCTCCCCCAGTACCTCCACACACTCTCGCTCTCTCTCTCTCTCTCTCTCTCTCTCTCTACCTCCTCTGTACTCTCTCTCTCTCTCTCTCTCTCTCTCTCTCTCTCTCTCTCTCTGTAGTACCTCCACATCTCTCTCTCTCTCTCTCTGTACTTCTCCCCATCATCTCTCTCCTCTCTCTCTCCTCCCCTAGTACCTCCACACACACACTCTCTCTCTCTCTCCCCCTAGTACCTCCACACACTCTCTCTCCCCTAGTACCTCCACACTCTCTCTCTCTCTCTCTCTCTCTCTCTCTCTCTCTCTCTCTCTCTCTCTCTCTCAGAGCCAAAGTTCCGGAAACAACAGGTTCAGGTTGAATGACTGAACTACCTTTCACTCAAGCAGTGGCACATCCGAGAATTTTTTATGGCAAGCGAAGGAAATTATTCGAGGAAGGTCTAAGCTGGAGTTGGAATAGACCAAGCTTCGCATTTTCATTATAATCTCTCCTCTTTTGGCAGAAGCTACATTCCAAAATGTCAGTATCAAGTAACAAATATAATGTCAGTATCAAGTAACAAAACAATAATTTGTACTCTTATCACTCACTAATGTTTTGCACGCCAGAAACCACAAGGTGTGCAAAACGTCATTCCTTGTCACTTACAATTACTGTGTTGCATTTATTGACGTAGCCTTTCTGAACCCTCGTGAGTATGTCCTTGTTAAGTCCACAGATTTAATCCTCTTAGCTGTAAGAGCCTTAAGGTGTCGATTAAGACTGCCTGACTTCATTTCGGTAAAGTCTCAGCGCGGCTGGCGGTATGATGACAAAGTGCGTGGAACTCTGTTAGACTCTGAGAAACTCCTGAGATTCAGTACATAATTTGTCCCCAAAGGCTTGTTGGCTTTTGAGGTTACTACCCCGGGCGGATATGGGCGTGTTCATACATAAAACCATTAACCAGAGTCATTACAAAAACACACACACACACATACACACACATACAGTACACTACCTTCGGAATAGTTTGTCACCCAAACGCAAAAGGTATAGATTTAAATCTTGGTGTGGAAGATGCATTTGTCATACATAATTCCTTTCATGTGTAAGGTATTCTCAAGTGTGTATGTGGTTTTAATATTATATATATATATATATATATATATATATATATATATATATATATATTTATATATATATATATATTATATATATATATATATATATATGTATATGTATATATAAATATATAAAATATATATATATATATATATATATATATATATATATATACACACATATAAGAACTGGTTATTCCATCTAGAAGGTTTTATATAAATGAATTTTAATGCAAACCTTCCATTACGAATACATCTGCATAATTTAATCGGAGTTCACCATACCTATCAAATATTACCTCTCACAATAAACATTCAAAACATTTTTACACAAATAGGTGTTACTGAAAAACACCCACAAATGCTGTGTGTATAATTCACTTGAATTTCATTTTAACTCTTAGATAATAGCCCTTGGGTTTCAATGCTATTCCAAACGCAATCAAGTGAACAAAAATATTAATTTTAGAAGGACAGTGAATTAGAAAAAAAAATATTCTTGTTTCAAATACATTTCAAAAGGACATTGTGACTCTGTTAATCCCTCAAATGTAAACACAATCCAAAACAATTTCCGTTGTAAGATCGAATATTTCTGTTCACGATTGTATAATAAAACCGAATAGGACGTGAGAGATTAAAGAGGGAAAAATAAAAATCATTCGAAATTAAAAAAGTCTGATTCGTCCTTTACAAATCCAGAGGCAATCAGGTCACGTATTATGTGTCCATGTTTATTTAGTTCGAATCATTTTTCGTGAAATGTTCTCAGTATTTATTGAAAACTGCTGTTAATTTTCTTGTTGCATAATTATTTACCATTACTTGTTTACTTGTTTAGATTATATTCAGATAAAGCTACTGATACCTCTGTTGCGTTTGCATTTTAATTTAGCAGTTTCTGAATTTACCTAATCTCAATTTCCTTTGAAAATAACACTGGATTTCAGTACCGATTTGTAGACCAAGAATAATAATGGAAAGGTTTTTTAAGCCAACAGAATATTTTTCATTGACATCATTAAAACTGTAAGCCAAATAAAACCGAAAAACTAAATGATTAATAATGATTACAGTGGATAACGGAAAAGTCCAATTAGGAATTTTTTTATGTGGTTTTCTGACATTGCAAAGTTCACCCTCTTCCATTGTACCCCGAATGTCTTCGCATTTTTGCCAACAAGGTCATTGCTACCCCAGTTCATTTATACAAGAAACAAACATCATAAATGTATAACTAAGGAATATGAAAATAATCTCTAAGGTAATATATTATTAACTGACAAGAACAGAGTTTTCATTTATATTTTTGATGAATAAAAAGTTTTGTGCAATTTGTTCCACAATTTATTATGATAAATTCAGTCGGCAGTAACCAATAAAATCGAGAATGCAGGTTTCAATCATTTAATAATAGAAAAGTAAATTGCATTTAAAAGCTCAAATAAACACTACACGGCAATCGTTTTAACCATTTCGGCTACGAGTCACAAAATGTTTTTTTTTATCACCCATTAAGCGAGGGCCAGAATAGTAGAGCTGGTGCTGACAGTTACCTACCTGTTACCTACCTGTCAGTTTATTCAGTTCATTCCTCGGGTAAAAGAGCTGGTAATTTACTGCTCCAGTGGGATGAGGTGGAATAAGAAAATTGTTGTCTTGGATCTGTTCTGTACAAACGTCTGCTGAACTGGGGTAGTTGAAGGAATTGTTTAGTAATTATAATGCTTGCGTGAAAGTCCAGATGTGTTAGGGAGGTGGTGTGATATTTCAGCTGAATTCTCTGGTGAGAAAGCAGAAAAGTATAGTCTCTATACTTATATTGAAAGTAGGTTTTATTATATATATATGTATGTATTTATATATATGTATGTATGTATATATATATATATATATATATATATATATGTATATATATATATATAAATATATATATACACACTTTTATATATATGTGTATATATATATGTTTATATGTTTATAAATATAAATTAAAATAACACACACACATATAATATATATATATATATATATATATATATATATATATATATATATATATATATATATATATATATGTATGTATATATGTGTGTGTGTGTGTTTGAGAGAGAGAGAGAGAGAGAAGCTTAAAGACTGACGCCACAATAATCAGAAATGGAAGTCATATCTTGGGAGATTTGTTCTTTAGAACCCAAAGATTATTTTCCACCCAGACATAAAAAAAAAATAAAGAAAACAACAGGAAACTAAAAAATATTCAGCCTGCTCCTTGTAAAATGTTAGATCTACCATATCTTTTAAAAGACAGGTTCCCGACCAATCCGAAAATAAAAAAAAAAAGGTCTTTCATCCTTCCGGGAAATCCGTTCTAAAGAAAGTAATCTTATAAGTGTTGGGTAAAATGGCTTCGCATTCTCCCACAATATTCTCTTCTATATTAATTACCATGGTTTTTCCTATATCAAAATGAGGCTTTCTTTCCACTTCTACTTTGAAAGTTAAGCCGCCAAAGTCTAGTTAGAAGAAGCTATTGAAGATGGATTCACTTTTTGGAAGGAAGTCTTCTCTTTTCAGTCATTTTGGTGATTGAAGGAAAGGTTGGTATATGAGGGAGATTGGCTTAGTTTTTTAAAAGGCAATATGCATAAATGTGATCTCTTTTTCATTAATTTTAATCTTTACTTTCGTTTCTTTTTCAAGTGAACATTTCATGTCAATTTAATCACTGGTTTATTGCAGTGAAATGAACAGATATTTCTCACTTCTCATCACCTTCTGTTATTTCTTTCTAATGAACATCATATTCCTTGCAAACTTGTTTTCAACATGTCAGTGTTTTCCTATTATCATTATTATTATTATTATTATTTTATTATTATTATTATTATAGGAAAACGCTATTTGCCTAAATTTCAAATGCTTTTGCATAAAAATATCCCTTTTATTTACGTGAATCACATTATCTTTTTATATGACACACATTAACTTCTGAAAATGACAATATAGGATTTTTTGGTAAATGCTCTTAGCACTAATTTTCAATATCCTACCGAAAGCTATTTTAAATCTATATAAAAGAGGAGTATTCTTATTTTATACAATTATTTTTTTCCTCTTGACGTTTCATATCCGAGTGATCGATGTGTGTCAGTTTTTTAGTTTTCTGTAAAAGAAAACTATTGTGCCGGCTTTGTCTGCCCGTCCGCACTTTATTCTGTCCGCACTTTTCTGTCCGCCCCCATATCTTTAAAACTACTGAGGCTAGAGGGCTGCAAATTGGTATGTTGATCATCCACCTTCCAAGCATCAAACATACCAAGTTGCAGCCCACTAGCCCCAGTAGTTTTTATTTTATTTAAGATTAAAGTTAGCCATAATCATGCTTCTGGCAACGATTGAGGATGGCCACCACCTGGCCATGGTTAAAGTTTCGTGGGCCGCGTCTCATACAGCATACCGAGACCACCAAAAGATAGATCTATTTTCGGTGGCCTTTTATACGCTGCAGCGGCTGTCAAGAAAACGCGATTGCGCCGAAGAAACTTCGACGCATATTTTACTTATTTTATTTTTATCACCGACTGTCAATAACTTGAGGTTATGATCCAGACTGGTATTTGAGGATGGCCTCTGCATCCCAAAGCCTCACTCTGACAGATTATCTTGACTTCCAATTAAACAGTAAATTGCTGTTGTCGATATTGGTTCTCAATGTAAAGGTTTTGTTTGGGTTTGAGATCTTCACTCCTTCACCTTGCAAGGTAACAACAGGTAGAAAAAAGGCCTCTTACGTTACCAACATGTCATGAACATGTCGGCAACTTATTTTACACACATCATATACAGGCTGAATACAAGTTGACGACTTACAGGTAGTCCTAACAAGTGCTGGATTCGATTATCCAGCACTGGCCAAAGATTCGTCTTCCACATGTGGTCTTTGACTTGTTTTCAACATGTTTGTGATATGTATGGAACAAGTTGCCGACGTGTGTTTATGATATGTTTAACGGCAGTGTGGAAATATATCTGTTTGTAGAATGATTATTGCAATCGACTTAAAACTATTGAAGTGAGGAAAATCTTTGCGTTCTCCATACTTTCACGTATTCTTTGTCGCATCCATAACAGTTTACGCGCTAAGGAATAAGGACTAAGGTTAGTGTCGTGGCATGCCACTCAAATGTCGCGGGTTCGTGTCACCCCCAGGGCGATGAAAAATCGCTGGCTCTGTATAATAATCAGTTACTGCTGCAGTGTGGGGTCTGCGGTGGGAGGTTGAAACCAACATTCTTTGGAAGCTTGAATTTCAAGTCAGTGGCCCCTTTGGTGTGCTCGTTCCGTGTGAATAGGTTTCATCTACTGAAATAATAATAATAATAATAATAATAATAATAATAATAATAATAATAATAATAATAATAAGGGAGAAATTAAATAGGCTTACTATAATATCTCAAGGAAGCTCGAGACTAAGAGATATCCTTGCTCTCTTGATAATCTCATTGATGATAAAAATATCGCAAAGAAGGAATTAGCTGAAAAGACCATTATGACAACAGGAGAGTTTATCACGTAAATGTTTTATCATTCAGTCATGTTTCCTAAGGATGTATGTATTCAGAAAAGAAAGCAATTGTCACTACCAGATTCCTGCTTCGACTGCCGAGTCGTTGATAATCCTCCGTTCATTACAAATTCCACAAAATTGGTGGCTTACAACACCTACACGTCACGCTTATCAGACACTGAGCCATTTACCGCTATCTTGCCATTTATCCACCACTTCCTGTATTCTTCTCCTCCTTCCACTTCCCTTTATGACTTCTGAATCATAAATTCTTTTGTAGAGCGCCTTCCCATACGTCTTAAGACTTTGATTTTTGTCATCCATGCCAACCTAAATTCCCTCCAGATTGGGAGATGCCAGTAACTGTCTGATTCCCTATTTTACAAAAGTGGAACTAACATTTTCACTTCCACTGACATATCCATAAGAAAACGTCCAAAAGTCACAAGGAAGTTTGGGGCATTCGTTTGTAAAACTTACCTTCCCAAATAAATTTCTCCTTCCAATGTCCTCAATGCTCTCATTCACATTAGACGTACGAACTCTTTGCCACTGTTATGCGCAAGATTTACAAGAATCTAAGATTTCTCCCGTTTGATTTTTCCGTTCCCTGAGGGCTCAACGAAATACGATACTTCGGTACAGTGAACATTACTCCCTTTTCACTGGACGCCACGTACCATCTCACTTTAATACAAAGACTGGCTTCCGAAGACCCGGTGCAGTAGAGATGAGGACTTGCGTTTCGGCTCCTCTTGAAAAAGCATGTGACAAGAGCTCGCCTTGAGTGAGTATTCTTTACCTATTACGAGTTGCTTCTTCTTCTTTAGTTCTGTTCGTTGAATTAATGTTTTCTGTTTACGTACTTGCATTTTTTGGGCGAGTGGCTGAAATTTGACCGACCCATGAATTTTTGTATCTTGTTTTATACTTATTACTTTATGTTGTACTTTTATAACTATTCAACTCTGAAGCAGGAAGCAGACTGGATCAAAAACATTGGAAGGCTCTCTGGAACGTTCGCGCCCCCTATCATAATCCTTTTGGGTTTCGAATTTCGAACCCAGGTCTCGGAAATGTCGACCAAACAAAGTTTCGAACCGAGATAAAGATAAGAGTAAGGGTTGTCCACTGACTTGAAATTCAGGCTTCCAAAGAATATGGTGTTCATTAGAAAGAAGTAACAGAGGGTAATTGGAAATACAGAAAGAGAGATCAGTTATTAGAGAAAAATTAAACTAACAAAGTGTAAGTAAATAATACGAATAATAACAATGTTACTCTACTCTCGAATATGAAGATATACCAGTAAGTAAGTCAGTAATATGTGTTTTTAAATAATGTCGAACAAAGAGCGAATCTCGCAACGGGGTAGTGCCGTCAGTGCACCTCACACGGTGCACTGTAGGCATTCTCAAGGTTTTACTTCAGCGTCCCTTCGGCCCCTAGCTGCAACCCCTTTCATTCCTTTTTATTGTATCTCCGTTCATATTCTCTTTCTTCCATCTTGCTATTCACCCTCTCCTAACAACTGTTTCATAGTGCAACTGCGAGGTTTTCCTCCTGTTAACACCTTTCAAACCTTCGTTATTCACAGTTTCCCTTACAGCTCTGAATGACCTGATAGGTCCCAGCGCTTGGCCGTTGGCCTAAATTCTGCGTACCATTCCATCCCCTCCAAAAAAGAGCGGAAAGCAACTACTGAATACTAATTTCCCGAAGTTTTCCATCATCCCTTTTGACTACGCCGCCCGGAAAGAGATATAAGGTTTCCCCAGGTCCCTTCAATGAATGTTAAATGACACTAATTTCGAGAATGGCCAAACCAGAGGACGTCCTGTTTTGCATACGTTTCCAGTTGCCTGTTGAAAGCTCTCGCGCTGTGCATTTGAAATTAGGATGCAACAACTGCCTTCATCCTCTTACCTAAATGGTAAATGTTAGGATGCCGGAGGGGTGTTTGGTGCTTGCAAACCGACTCCTTTTCCTGCAAAACTTACGATGATTGACACTTAAGTAGATTTGTGCAATGGAGGCCCGATTCCTTCCTTGTTTGTTCAGATTTAATGATAAATATATAAAGAAACTTGTTGTTGTGTATAAAATATCCACAATTACATCAATGAATTGTATTATTTGTAAATGTTAGAAACTTAGGCGTTCGAACACCTGAACGGTGTTCGTTCTCAGTTTGCGTTAAAACACTGGGGAGGAGAACAATTCAGGTGTTCGAAGGCATTTGCTTTTAACTTTTACGAATAATACAATTGATTGATATAATTGTGGGCTTTTAAATTACAACAGTTTAATCCCGATATTGTGATTTTTTTTAGCATTTCCATCAGTGTATTCATTTAAGGTCTCTTCATTAGTATGCAGTGTTAGTTATATGAAAGCCTTTGAATATGACCCTCGGAAAATATTTCTAACTTTAAAAACATTTTTAGTTTTCTGTAAAAGAAAACTATTGTGCCGGCTTTGTCTGTCCGTCGGCATATTCTGTCCGCACTTTTTTCTGTCCGTACTTTTTCTGTCCGCCCTCAGATCTTCAAAACCACTGAGGCTAGAGGGCTGCAAATTGGTATGTTGATCAGCCATCTTCTAGTCACTAAACATACCAATTTGCAGCCCTCTGGCCTCAGTAGTTTTTAAGATCTTAGAGCGGACGGAAAAAGTGCGGACAGAAAAAGCGCGGACGGACAGACAAATAGCCGTCTCAATAGTTTCCCTTCACAGAAACCTGAAAAAAGGCCCAATCTCACGTGAATATCGAACCACTCCAAACTCTTTCGTATCCCTTGGACGAGTGTCGCCTTCTCTCCCGAACTCCCATTCACGTGCGAAGCAATTATTGGATTTTTAGAGTTCTTAATTTCTTTGGCGAATTCGCGCATTAGGCCCATTATGCCTGAGAGGGCTAAACCATCGAAAAATGAAAGGGTTTCCCCCCCAGCCTATGGACTGTTGAAAGAAACTTCATTACGAAATAGTTGAATGCTTCCTCCTGCCCTCTCTCTCTCTCTCTCTCTCCTCGCTCTCTCTGCTATTCTCTCTTTGTCTTTTTATTTATTTATTTATTTATTTATTTATTTATTTATTTATTTATTTATTTATTTATTTATTTATTTGCATAAAAGATGGATCTTGGAATTGGAATATAAAATGTCTGCCAAAAGCCAAGCGCTTGGATCTATGGGGTTATTCACCTCTGAAAAAATGAAACAATTGTTAGGAGACGGTGGAAAGTAAGATAGAAGCAGGAGAATATGAATGGAGGTACAGCATATTGAATAAAACGGGACACAGCTAGCGGCCGAAGGGACGCTGCAAAGTGCCTTAAAGTAATGCCTACAGTGCACCACGTGAAGAGCACTGACGGCACTACCCCTTACGGGGAAAGATGTATTTTACAGTTTGCACAATTACCACTGATTATTTTCAGAACCTATTATGTTGCTGGGAAGCGTCACACAATCAGGTGCACAATCATATACAATCTCATTGGTTATAACAAGCCGTTCCATCAGCGAGGTAAAGCAAAGTTGGGTCTGGTCAGCATTTGGAATGTTGACCAGTAATGCTCATCAAATATCCGTAAGGTAGAGAGCAGGACCTACAACCCTATCCCAAAATACATGTCAAGAACCGGAAAGGTGGCGCCTTCTGGAACCACAGCACTGAGAACTACATACAGAAGAACTCCGTAGGGGGGTAGTGCCGCCGGTGCACCTCACGGGGTGCACTGTAGGCATCACTAAAGGTTCTTTGCAGCGTCCCTTCGGCCCCGAGCTGCAACCCCTTTCATTCCTTTTACTGTACCTCCTTTCATATTATCTTTCTTCCATCTTGCTATCTACCTTCTTCTAACAATTGATTCATAGTGCAACTGCTTTGAGGTTTTCCTCCTGTTACACCTTTCAAACCTACCTGCTCTCAATTTTCTTTCCAGTGATGAATGACCTCATAGGTCCCAGTGCTTGGCCTTTGCAAAGCCTAAACTCTATATTCCATTCCACTCCATACAGGAGAATGAAAACATATAAAGTAATGGGGTCAAGTATGACAATAATTTTGGAAATAGGGGTATTGGAGCACTGCGTATAGATTATACTTAATGTTACCGTGATACCGACAGTGAAATCTGGAAAAAGAAATCAGGAAGAAGTAAAAACACAATGATTAAAAAGAAAGAAGAGAGAGAGAGAGAGAGAGAGAGAGAGAGAGAGAGAGAGAGAGAGAGAGAGCTTAAGAACGAGTTCTTCAAGAAAACTAAGCTTTACCAGACAAACTAAAAGCTCAACATGGGGACCGGAGATAACAAGTGAAAAATACGCCGAAGTTTCTTCGGCGCAATCGAGTTTTCTGTACAGCCGCTACAGCGTATAATCAAGACTACCGAAAATAGTTCTATCTTTCGGTGGTCTCGGTATAATGCTGTATGAGCCTTGGCCATAAAACTTTAACCACGACCCGGTGGTGACCTATCCTATATCGTTGCCAGAAGCATGATTATGACTAACTTTCACCTTAAATCAAATAAAAACTGCTGAGGCTAGAGGGCTACAATTTGGTATGTTTGATGATTAGGGGTGGATGATCAACATACCAATTTGCAGCCTTCTAGCCTCAGTAGTTTTTAAGATCTGAGGGCGGATAGAGAAAGTGCGGACAGAAAAAAAGTGCGAACGGACAGACAAAACCTTCACAATAGTTTTCTTTTACAGACAACTAAAATTTGGAAGGCGAAGATGGAATTAAAATGACATATTTCCAAATCATGAAAATTCATAGCAGATCAATTAACTGACGACATGAATTGGAAACCATGACGTTTGAGCGGATAAAAAGATCAAATTTTATCTATTTATTTTTCCATGTCTAGGAGAGACTAATCCCTCATTTTCCAGGCGAACCTATTTTTATGTGAATGGCCTCACAATTCGAGAAACCCGGTGCGAGAAAAATGATGAGCCATCATATCGCTTTGTGACATTGCACAACCATCCTCGTAGAAGCAATTTGCAATTACTCAGGTCGCTTCTCCGAGGGCGATTTGCCGTGAATCATGGTCGCTACCTGTTAAAGGCGACCTGTAGGTAACGTGTGAGTGATGTCTGATTGTCCTTGGCAGGTAAAGATTGGGTTTGGTTCGAATGTTCGATTAGTTATGTCTAGATTACCCCTTAGTTGTCAGTGTGACAGTATTTTTCCTAATTTGCAAAACACATGTCAGAACACAAAGTTCAAGATTTTGACCTTTGACACTAAGGTCAAATTTTTTTTTTACCATAGTGGTCAGTTCTTGTTGCAGTTCTGTACTTCTAAAGAATTTTGGAAATCATATCACAAGCAGAGTAAAAGCAACTCAACGACCGTAAGTGGACAACGAATCTTTGGCAAATGCTTGATAGTCGTTTGAAGCACTGGTGTGGGGCTACCAATTAATTAACCGTTGACTTGTATTTAACCTGTTTGTGATGTGTGTGTGCTTGTGATGTGTGTGTGTTTGTGTGTGTGTGCGTGTGATATATTGCTGACGTGTTTTACTTTAGTATGGATGCACTCTAAGGAACATTCTTATTATTAATATTAATGTTTTATTTAGAGTTAATGGGTAAAAGTCCGAATAACGTAATGGTCTCTCAGACAAAACTATTTGAAACTTCTTATCGCATTGCTCTTTGGAGCAGCTGTCGGTTAAAAAGCCAAATGACAGAACCATGAATCAAGCAAAAATATCTCCCAAGAGACTTGGAATTCCGATGCCACAAACACATTTCAACAAAGGCATTGCGGATGACTGCAAGAGATGATCTTGGGTCAGCTGTCACCTAATCTGGACAGTAGGAACAGCCTTTTGGAAAGACTCTTCAACTATATCGACCTGCGTTTGTTTTACATATTTATATAAATCTTCAGTGACATTATCTTTCTTCGTTTAGCTTCAAAAGTAATCTTGGGTCAGCTGTCACCTAATCTGGACAGTAGGAACAGCCTTTTGGAAAGACTTTTCGACTATATCGACCTGCGTTTGTTTTACATATTTATATAAATCTTCAGTGACATTATCTTTCTTCGTTTAGCTTCAAAGTTAATCTTGGGTCAGCTGTCACCTAATCTGGACGACAGGGACAGCTTCCTGGGAAGTTTCTTCAACTTCAATGACCTGCGTTTGTTTTGCGTATTTATATAAGTCTTTCTCGACATTAATTTTCTTATCTAGCTGGAAAATTAATGATTTTTATTTTTATTCGTAAATGATATAGCGCTATCTCTTCCTTTTCGAAGCGAATGAACACGACAATTGGTTTAATACAGGCTTTTCTTTCTTTCAGAAATGTCCATCTCGCTTCTCCCTTCATTTTGACAAATATCAGTTGTCTGAAGCTTCCCAAAGGGCAGGAAATTCTCCCAGGGTATTAGCCCTCGGAAAATATAAAACATTGCGGCCTTATTACCTGTACCCATCTCCAGCAAGAAAGGTCAGACATCCACGAGGAATTTCACGACAGAAATCCACTTTCGCCCCTGTTGTCCTTGCCAAGAATTCATGGCTCTATTTCAGTCTCGTGTTTTCGACCGTCTCTTCTTTTATTTGCTCATCTGTTTCCTCTTCCGAACATCTTCTTTGTCCGACGAACAAAAGGAGACGATATATTAACAATTTCACATCCCCGGGAGGAAAAAGGATGTCCGGTAGGATTTCTCGACGGGTGTTAGGTCACGGTCATTATTGGTGTCTTTTAGTTTTTTGTAAAAGAATGCTGTTGAGACGGCAATTTGTCTGTCCGTCCGCACTTTTTCCGTCCGGCCTCAGATCTTAAAGACTATTGAGGCTAGAGGGCTGCAAATTGTTATGTTGATCATCCGCCCTCCAGTCATCATACATACCAAATTGCAATCCTCTAGCCTCAGTAGTTTTTATTTTATTTAAGGTTAAACTTAGCCATGATCGGGCGTCTGGCACCGCTACAGGTGCCAACAACACAGGCCACCACCCGGCTGTGGCTGAGAGCTTCATGGGCCTGGCTGAGAGTTTCATACAGCATTATACGCTGTACAGAAAACTCGATAACGCCAAAGAAACATCGGCGCATTTTTTACTTGTTTTTCCTTTCGTTTCGAAAAGTTTGTCTCATGAAATTTTTATTTTTCAATTCGAGGTTTTTCTTTCTTTTTTCTGCTATGAGGCGCCATCAACGACCTGATTTGTGACTGACATCGTCGTTTCCAAGAGATGTGAATAAAACAGGGACGGAATTTCTAATGAATGGCAAGGATATTTTGAGTGAATAACTTTTGGTATTCATTTCAAAAAACTTGTCATAGTTCATATCAGATCTTTGATTTACATATTTCTATGTTCCTTCAGGACAATGAAATATTCTCCTGCCTCTTTTGTCTCCTGACTTGTAATCAAGCTTCCTTCCGAAAAGAGTCGCAAAGTTTTATTTATCTTTTATTCTTTATGGTCAAGTAGTGTAGATCATTGCTCTGTCCAGGAGTTCGGGTCTAACCCAAAAACGTGTTTTTTTCTGTTTCATTTCTATATATTTTTTTCATGTTCTGTAAAAGCATTCACGCTCGGATGTTTACAATCTACTTCCAACTAATTTTCTTCAAAGCCACTGTAGAAAAACAAAGTTTAAGTGAATAATTATATACACAGGAGATTTCGAACTTTCGACCTTCACTAAGGTCCTCTGAAACTCTAGTTTTCTACAGTGGCAATTTTTAACCATTACTGGAATATACTAACCCAGTTTGAAAGTTAACAAACCTCCTGGTTCTTTATGTTTTACATAAAAATGGTCTATGTCTTTGAATTTATAAAAGTATCTTATGTATCTTTACCAGGATGTGCTGATGTCGTGTTTTACTTTATCCACTTTTAATTTGAACCAAACTCAACTTACACTCTCGTATTGTTTGTGTGAGGACTTAGAATGAGGACGTCCCCATTCGTCCTCGGAGCGTAAACATCCTCGTTCTCACGAGGTACCACAATTTCACTTCGTTTGTTGCGCGAGGACAAATTCACTTCGCAGACAAACAATGGAATTGTCATCCTGACGGATCTGCTGGTGTCGCTGTTCGGCTGCATCAGCGAGGCTGCGATGCTGTTTTGACGCTGCATGGAATCGTTTAATCTTTTGGCCTTTATCAGTTACTGTTTGTCTGTTATGTATGTCGGTTTGTTTGTATATTTACTTATCTTTCTGTAACTCGTTTTTAGGTTTCTGTGAAAGAAAACTGTTGTCACGGCTTTGTCCGTCCGTCCGCACCTTTTTCTGTCCGCACTTTTCTCTGTCCGCACTTTTTCTGTCCGCCCTCAGATCTTAAAAACTACTGAGGCTAGAGGGCTGCAAATTGGTATGTTGATCATCCACCCTCCAGTCATCGAACATACCAAATTGCAGTCCTTTAACATCAGTAGTTTTTATTTTTATATAAGGTTAGATTTAGCCATGATCGTGCGTCTGGCAACGCTATAGGACATGCCCCCACCGGGCCGAGGCTGAAAGTTTCATGGGCCGAGGCTCGCACAGCATTATACCGAGACCACCGAAAGGTAGGTCTATTTTCGATGGCCTTGATTATATGCTGTAGCGGCTGTACAGAAAACTCGATTGCGCCGAAGAACTTTGGCGCATTTTCTTACTTTTTATTTTCATTTTGCTGTCCTGTTCATCTTGACGCCATGATTTTCTATTTCGTTTTTTTCGCTCTCACATTCTTCGTTCTTTGCAATCTATAAACAAGTGAATGGAGAAATGAGTTTAAAAAATTCCCCGTCTCGTATTTCTGAAAGTTACGAAATAAAGACTGAAGTTCCGTTCCTTGCGCTTCCTCTGTTAAAAAACAAATGCAGTGGAAATAATTTTACTTCACTTTCCGTCAAAAATTTTATCTAACTTTTCATTTTATGCTCCCAGTTTGATAGAGCAATTATTCTCTTGTTTGTTCGAATCTTGTTAAAAGTTATTTTCGAAAGTCTTTCGATGTTTATATTATTCCATCGAAGGAAAAATAATTTACTCGAGAGATTTTTTTATATTCGATGGAAATTTGCAGACTATCATGGATCTTTCTCAGATATTTTTATACTCAGTAAGATTTTACATTTAAATTGCTGAATAGTACTTTTGTATCATCCAGTCATTGTCTTGAGTTATTCATCATTCTTTAAAACTAACTGTCACATTGCTATTATTTTCTGTTATAATTTTGTAATGATTTGGCATTATTTTGCATTTTTTCTGTATATTTTTTTTTACATATTTTCTCGTCAGTTTCTTTTTAAGGTTTTACAAATTGTATTATTTGTATTTATTTTTATTTTTCGGTCAATATGACCTGTTATTCTTACGGAACAAAGAAAATGACAAATAATTAAAGAAAAAAAGTGACGATTATAACAATTTAGGAAAAGAAAAATAATCTAATATAGTGGATGTTATAAACATATTGGGAAAACTTTTAAAGAATTACCTCAAAAGTTTTGAAACGCAGGACCAAATCTGCAAAACTCCTCCCAGTGATTTTAAGGAAAGAGATGGTAAAAAAAATGTCCCATTGCACATCTCGTAATGTCGCGAAACTCGGTGGAAGAGGGAAAATCTTTCTCCTTTTGATTTTTTTACGGCCAATCGTAACTTGTCCAAGTGTTGTTCATTCTCTCTGATTTTAAAGAATTATGGCATCTTCCTTCCCCCTTTCAAAGACTTCCTCTGTGTGATGTTTTATAGTCATCCACCCCCCTTTTTTTCTGTCAGCTGTGGGTGAAATCTTTTCTCTGGGAATTTTCTAGCGTGCAGTGGCTCTGTGTTAAGAAACTGAAAAAGATGATATTGTTTCTTTAAATGAAATTGTTTTATTTACCTGCTTACTTATACCAAGAATCAAGAAGAAACAAATGCCACCATACACTTGCATTAGAATTTCATAAACAGCCAATTTAATCTCCAAACGCTTACACACTTTCACGTTTTCTTGGCGTTGGGGTGTGAATACACTGTTACCCCCGTAGGGGGCCAGTGCCGTCTGTGCACCTCATGCGGTGCACTGTAAGCATTACTTAAGGTTCTTTGCAGCGTGCCTTCGGCCCCTAGCTGCAACCCCTTTCGTTCCTTTTACTGTACCTCCTTTCATATTCTCTCTTTTCCATCTTACTTTCCACCCTCTCCTAACAATTGATTCAGAGTGCAACTGCTTTGAGGTTTTCCTCCTGTTAAACCTTTCAGACCTCTTACTGCCAATTTCCGTTTCAGCGCTGAATGACCTCGTAGGTCCCAGTGCTTGGCCTTTGGCCTAAATTCTATATTCAATACTTTGTTACTTTTTAACTGATGCTTCTGAAATCGGCTGCTTACCAATATTTCGAACGTACTTTGTGATCGCTTCCTTCAATTTTCTGTTATCATAGAAAAAGTGTTTTAAAATCAAACTATGGCAAATAGGTATCATTGCTTAGCACCCAGTGGCGTCCCTGAGGGGGGAGGGCGCGCTATTTGAAATCGCACCCCGGGCCCCAAAAATTTCTGAAATTTGTATTTACAAATGCCTTTAAAATGATCCTACAATTGCTCACATTCTAAAAAATTTTCCCGGCGGGGCTTACAGAGCTCCCCCTCTCGAACCCCCGGTTGCTTTGGTTCGCTTCCCTCGCTTCCCACCCCATAAGAGGGACCCCAAATGGGACTGCGCCCCCCGGGCCCCAAAATGTCAAGGAACGCCCCTGTCAGCACCTTCTAGAAACTATAATTATTTTTCAGAAACTACTAGCTCAAAGGAAAGGAGGGGTAACCTGGCGAAAGTCTAGAAAAGACAAAACATTTAGTAAACATTGGATATGTAATTATGTCGTAATTTTTAAACATTTAGTAAACATTGGACGTGTAATTACAAACGTCATTTTTAAACATTCACCAAAGAGGTTTGGATTCCTAGAGGTCAATAATCAACTAATTTCTGTGAGAGAACAAAGCAACACTTGGACAAACTGAGAAACAACAAAATTCAGTGATTAATCTATTAATAACGAGACACCAGGAGCCATGAAGTGAAGTTCTACGGTGTTTGCTATTGTAAGAAAGAAATAAAATATAGGAGGTTAACGAAAAGCAAACGGAGGTCCGGTTCGTTGTCAATATATGAATGCAGTCCAAGACAAAAGCTGGGGAGTAAAGTGTGTTTATAGTGCCAATATTCAGAGAGAGAGAGAGAGAGAGAAAGAAATAGTTTTCAGTTGTTGTCAGTCAGTTGTCTTTCCATGATTTTTGAGGATATTCACGGACACATGACTGAAGAACTATGTATTAGATATTATTAGTGAAAATATGATGCACATATTTATAAATGCTGCAAATGCGAAATAGTCTTGGCCTAAGTTTGACTGCCTGTTATATTTAGCTTAAAAAAAAAAAAAAACACAATAGACTGAAATGTGAGCAAATTTTTCCACATACCTTCAATGAGGCGATTTCTGTCAAATATGCTGATTTTACTTTCTGGTGTAGTTGACGAATCAGAATAAGTTCCCATGAAATTCTCTCACATGTTTCTCTACCTGTTTAGCTCTGATTTATTAGCTCTCTCTCTCTCTCTCTCTCTCTCTCTCTCTCTCTCTCTCTCTCTCTCTCTCTCTCTCTCTCTCTGTGAGATACACCATCGACATGTAATATGAACATATCTAATTCGACGAACTAACTACCTGTGAAGTTCTCTTCAACAATGCATTCTTCTAAACCCGTTTTCACACGAACGCTGAGTTGTTGGTCGAAGGAATACCAGGAGTGAAGGTGTTCCAACCAACTTGGAGCATCACAACCAGATAAGTCACAACAGTGCTTACAATCTGAAAGTTGTAGGCATCAAAAGTTAACAGATACAGCTGTTCAGCCTTTAAGACTTTATATTTTTACGAGTCTTGCTATTTATTTATATATGCACATCGAAGATAATAGTTGCTAGTGTATGAGGTAATAGCCAATAGGACTCAATATTCCAAAGGTTGAATTCAAAAAGTCTGTTTAAAGTTGTGCTATTTCTCTATACGCACATCGACGATAATAGCTGCTAGTTTGTAAGGTAATAGCCAATAAGGATTCCGTATTCAAAACGTTGAATTCAAAAAGGCTATTTAAAGTTGTGCTATTTGTCTATACACACATCGACATTGAATATTTGCTGGTTCTTAAGTTAATAGCAAATAGGGATTTAAACTCACCGAAACTAAGTTTGCTCGGCCGAGAGAGAACCAACCGCCTACGCTGAATTCCTTCAAGTCATCCAAAGTTGATGTTAATTCGATAATCTCCCGTTCGTGAAAGAGAATTTAAAAATAAATATAAATGTAAATGTAAATACTTCTTCGTGTTTCTTTCTTTCCTTCATAATCTCCGCTGCCCTAAAATGGAAGACTGCATTATCTGCAAAAATACAAAACTGAGAAAAAATGGTCGATACTGCAGCTTTCCCATAACTTACTACTGATTTTGCAGATACTGCAAATGAGACCCCCCTAAATAAAGCACTGAAGAATCATTCTGAAGCTGCAGTAACTAGTGCATTAGTGTTTCACGATCCCAGAAAATGACACATCAAAATTTACATAAACATAAATATAAATATAGATGTAAATATAAGTACTTCTTCCTATCTCTTGCTTTCGTTTACATAATTATAAAAAATGCATACACATATGCAAAATACACACGTATATACACATACGTCGGACAGCTCTCTGGAAAGTTTCCTTACATATCAGTTCAGGTTAGAATGCTAATTAGAGGAAGGATTATGTTCTTGAGATTGTGGGCAGAAATTAGCGATGGTAATCAAACAATCAACACTGTCTTGTTTTAAGGGCAGTAAAAGCTGACCATATATATATATATATATATATATATATATATATATATATATATATATATATATATATATATATATATATATATATATGTGTGTATGTATATATATATATACATATATATATATATATATATATATATATATATATATATATATATATATATATATATTATTTATATCACACTACCTGCATCTTAAATGTCAGATTTGATTGAAGATAACTGCATTTTCTCAGCTTCCTTGCTACTGCCGTAATCTGTTAAATAAATAAAATAACAAATTCAATTTTGAAAGAAAGGTCCAATTCGGAAGACATAGTTCCATCTTAGTATTTTTTTATTATATACCTCATCAATTTTCAGTATTAATTCCTGTAAATGTCAATATTTTAAATCATTCGTTGGATGAGGAATACTGTTCCTTTATTTTCAAATTCCATTACTAATATGGCGTTTTTTTTTCTCTGCTTTGAATTCAGTTTTTTATCAATTCTCTTGTGTTTCCTTTTTCTCTCACCTAACCTTATTTTCCATGAAAGGTCTTCTGATTATTCTTTTCACCTTTATAGAAACTTAAATTTTCCCTTAATTATTATTCTTTAAAAGCAAACCCTTATTCAGGGTCCACTGACTTGAAATTCAAGCTCTCAAAGAATACCAAAGTGTTCATTTGAAATAATTAACAGAAGGTAACAAGAAATACAGAAAGAAGAGATCAAGTATTAGAAAAGATAAAAATATGAATGAATAAATTTCATAAACAGTTAAGAATATAGATAAACTCAATATAGATTAAAGAGAAACAGGGAGCACTAAATATAGATTAAAGAGAAACAGGGAGCACTAAATATAGATTAAAGAGAAACAGGGAGCACTAAATATAGATTAAAGAGAAACAGGAGCACTAAATATAGATTAAAGAGAAACAGGGAGCACTAAATATAGATTAAAGAGAAACAGGGAGCACTAAATATAGATTAAAGAGAAACAGGGAGCACTAAATATAGATTAAAGAGAAACAGGGAGCACTAAATATAGATTAAAGAGAAACAGGGAGCACAAGAGTGAGAGAAAACAGAGGCAACAGCCTGAGCGTATGATATTTACCGACATGGCCTCATCCTCCCCAGGGGGCAAGAGAGGATATTGCGTTCATTAGAAAGCAGTAACAGAAGGCATTAAGAATTACAGAGAGAAAATATCAGTCATTAGAAGAGAAAAGAAAATGAGTTAACAAAATAATAAAGAAGCTCGATTTTGAAGTCAATGGCCCTTGTGGGCTTGTTCCATATGAATAGGGGCGTATCTTCTGAATAATAATAATAATAATAATAATACTTCTCACCTCGTCACTAAAGATAAATCAGTATCGATAGCTTTCGGGAATTGTTCGGTTCCCGTTTTCATGTTCCCGAAAGCTATCTATACTGAGCTTTCGGGAACTTGCTAGGTTCCCCTTTTCAAGTTCCCGAAAGATATCTATACCGATTTATCTTTAAATATATGTACATACACATAACTGTGGATTTGCTTCTCCATTTTAAGACTCGTGCTACTATGAGTATCTTTTAATAATAATAATAATAATAATAATAATAATAATAATAATAATGCTTCTCACCTTGTCACTAAAATTCTGCGCAGTTTCCGAAAGGCATAGATGGACACTCAGAGTAAGGGAGAGGTAGAGGATGATGGAGAAGGTATTTTCCATGCGGAGTAAATTATAAAACAAACTGATGTAAGAGATGGCAGCCGAGATGGAGAAACCGAGCAGGTATCCACTGAGGTAAGTGAGGAGGCACTCTTTCATTGAGAGAATCTACAACATAAATGAGAGAATGAAGGTTGTTTCAGGCATTTTAGGTTTTAGGTGTTGGCTTAATTCTAAAGTCAGTGCAGAGGGAGCCTGCGTATAGGCCTTTGAGAAATTATGTAGTTTTCACAATCTTTTATATTAGGAACGGCTTCATATTGTGTTGGTGAGGTGAACTACTCTAAAACAATTCTCCTTGTATTTTGATAATTTACTTACGTTTTTATTTATTTAGATATTTACTTATTTGTTAGTTTATCTGTTTTTCTAAAAAAATGATCTCGTCTTTCTGTATTTTCCATTACATTCTGTTACTTCTTCCGAATGAGCACCATATTCTTTTGAGGCTTGAATTTCAAGTCAGTGGCCCCTTTGGTGGGCTTGTTCTATATGAATAGGATTCATCTTCTGAACAAGAATGAATATGATGAAAATGATGATTACTTCAGGCATTTTAGGGTTTAGCTATTTGCTTGATTCTATTGTAAGAATAGTAGAAGTCAGTATATAGTCTTAATAGTTATTTATACATGTAAATATCACAGTCTTGATATTTAGTACCAGCTGCATATTGTACTGGTAATGTGAACTGCATGGAAGCTGCTATAATTAAAATGAAAGCAAATTAAGAGTAATTGCGCCTGAAAAGACTATTGTGAATGCACTGAAATTATAAACTGATTGAGCAATAAATTACAGAGGATATACATACGAACGAAAACATGATTCAAAGGTTAACGAAGGCGAGAAACATCTACAGTAGAAATCTATTGATCGATAACTCAAAGACGCGTTAAAATGATTGACGCAACATAAACACATGATTGGATGTGGTTTCTGATTAGCCTGTGGAATAGCCCTGTCAATAGGTTCCTCTCCTACTTAATACAATAATTAGAGATATAATCTTGTATTGCTAAAGTATATTTCTCCAATGCATCACTTTTAAAGAAAAACGCTACATTTTCCAACCGCAGCGAGTTAACTCACTTCCTCTAATGACTCCCCATAATGATTCATTTTTGTCACGATGTGCGTGTTCCTACCGGCGTTGCTTCTCATTGCACAGCTAGAAATATTACTGTCTGTGTCACTGTCGATGTAATGTGAACCATCAACTGCCACATCAAACAGTGAGTCTGCAAAATGAGCGAAGCACTTCAGCGCTTCTCTGAATATCAGGTGAGTTGCCAATTCCGTGAAGCAAACTTTGCAAAAGTGAATTCCGTTAAGAGCGCCGTAATCTTCGCACATCAACATCGTCAGTGTCAGGGCTGTGTAAAATCCCGTGTACAGACACGACAGGGTGTCAGGCGCCGCCCATTTCCCGGAGATAGCTTTCCTCAGTCGCTGAACTTCGAAGTTTTCCAGCTGGGAGTTCAACTCCGCCAGACGCTGGCTCCTGATGTGGAGTGACCCAACGCTTACGTAATAAGAGATCTGCGCGCCGAATTTGACTACGCCGTAAACGAGATCCCCGACGGTGTCGGCGCTCCTTAAATTAGCAATAATATTCGAGCACAGAGTGAATAAAGGAGGTATTGTCATGACAACCGTGAAGACACACCACAAGAACAGGGGAACGCTGAATCGGAATGTCCTGATCGGTCCGTCTTTCCCCAAAACGAAAGGGCAGGTGCCGAGTAACTGTATGAGAAGAAAGCTGAAACTGAGAGTGAAATTCTTTGTATCGCTGTGCTCCATGTCTGATAAACTCTTCATCGAGGCTTGGTAGGTTATTTGCTCCTAAATGCGATGAGGTTAACGAGGTATCTCTCACAGACATCAACGCATTAGAGGCAGTACTCGAGGTATGTTTGCGATGAAAATATCCAATACACTTACTTGGATAATTGTGTTGACATGTACTCTCCGGCGATTAATCGGCATTCGTAACCATCCGCTATATCGTTCTACAGTCCGGTTAGGAGATCATTTGTTATTCATTAATGCTCTAAGGACGTTGCAGTAATGATAGACGTGTACGAAAAAGACAAACACCCACTTAACTATTCAAGCTTTAGACGTAGTGGTTCCCTGTGGGGTGGAGTAAGTGCTTAGATGCTTATTTTTTATTTATGCAGTGTGAGTGATGTAACACTAGAAGAACTGCAGTACTCTTCTTAGCGTTATTATGTATGTATATATATATATATATATATATATATATATATATATATATATATGTATATATATATATATATATATATATATATATATATATATATATATATATATATATATATATATATATATATTATAAGTCTTGGTTGTTATGGGAAACTCTGGGTAATATCCTGAAGGGCCTTCTCCTGCTGTAGACGGCAGTTGCTCGTGAGAACTTGACAGATTGTGCAACTTGATATGAGGGGCGTATTCTGATATCCTAAGGGAGGTTGTGTCCTCATTTTCTGACTGGCGTTGGTGGTTTTTAACATCACTTCTCCGTCGTCTTTCTGACGGTCTGCTGGAAATCCATTTTTTGCATCTTTGCTGGTCATAAGACTTGGATAAATGAAGTCCATTTCCTCGTCAGTTGGTGCCCGCAGGAACTGTGTATCCAAGCTGTGAAATCCCTTCTTGAGTCACTAGGGGCGCCACCTGCCACAAATTTGATGTAAAGCTGAAATTCCTCCGGTGAAATGATCTTCTAGAAGGGTAAAATATTTACTTAAGATGGAATTATGCACTTAGGATGCAAAATTGATTCACTTTACACACTTAAGATGGAAAGGTGATTCACTTCATGCACCTGAGATGCAAAAATGATTCACTTTATGCTCTTAAGATGCAAAGGTGATTCACTTCTTGCACTTAAGATGCAAAGGTGATTCACTTCTTGCACTTAAGATGCAAAGGAGATTCACTTCATGCACTTGAGATGCAAAAATGATTCACTTTATGCTCTTAAGATGCAAAGGTGATTCACTTCTTGCACGTAAGTTTCAAAGGTGATTCACTTCATGCACTTGAGATGCAAAGGTATTCACTTTATGCACTTATGATGCAAAGGTGATTCACTTCATGCACTTAAGATGCAAAGGTGATTCACTTCACGCACTCAAGAGGCAAAAGTCATTCACTTTATGCACTTAATGCAAAAGTCATTCACTTTATGCACTTAAATGCAAAAGTCATTCACTTCATGCACTTAATATGCAACGGTGATTCACTTTGAGCAGTGAGACCTTTTAGTATTCAAGAATTTCATTTAATAAAAAGATTTTCCCTTCACGAAATATAAAATAAAAGCTTATTTCTGTTCTCCAACACAAATTAGAAATATATACACTTCCTACCCTACCGCAAGAATATTTATCAAGCTAGCAATTATCATTAGTCTCTGTCTCACGGTCAATTTATGACTCCGAATGGAAGTCAATCAGGTTAATTACGCCAGATACCTGGCCAATTATCCAGGGCTCTAGAGAGACTATAATAATTGTGGAATACGACTTTGACAGCCGGGGAAACCAAAGAATGAACGCTAACAGGGAGAAATAGGTTAGTATTGATGTTCTAGATGATTGTTATAAAACATTTCATTTTTGCGATGTTGTTATAGTTTTGGTTTGAACATTTCGTGCTGAATACAGTTTTGGGGACTTATACATATACAACAAGTATAAAATGCGCCGAAGTTTCTTCGGCGCAATCGAATTTTCTGTACTTCGTATAATCAAGGTACCCGAAAATAGATCTACCTTTCGGTGGTCTCGGTATAATGCTGTATGAGCCGCGGCCCATGAAACTTTAACCACGGCTCGGTGGTGGCATGTCCTATATCGTTGGCAGAAGCATAATTATGGCTAAATGTAGCCTTAAATAAAATAAAAACTAATGAGGCTAGAGGGCTGCAATTTGGTTTGTTTGATGATTGGAGGGTGGACGATCAACATACCAATTTGCAGCCCTCTAGCCTCGGTAGTTTTTAAGATCTGAGGGCGGACAGAAAAAAGTGCGGACAGAAAAAAGTGCGGACGGAGACAAAGTCGGCACAATAGTTTTCTTTTCAGAAAGCTAAAAAGGAGTTTGCTAATAAGGAATTTATTCCTTATTCCACCAGAAGGCTGTGGAATCTGTCCGTTTGTATGTGTGTGTGTGTGAGTGAGTGTGTTTCGCCCTCTTTAGGTGATCTAACTTGTATGAAATATCCGTATGGTGAAATTTTCCGTCCAGTAAAACGTAGACATGTAACAGAAATTTTGTTTAGTATTACTCAGCAATTAAATAAAACTAAATGCAAGAAACTGAATTATCAAATATCATGTGATAAACCATTTTTAGTTTCTTACGTATCTTTAAAGCAAATTTGAGTTACTCAACGCGTATTCTGAATGCCATTGAAAGCAGTATTGCAGAGTAACTTGTAATTCAATGTTCTCGTTATCTTCGCGTTTTAAATAGATCGTAGCGTGAATCCCGTTTCATCTTAAGTGCATAAAATGAATCACCTTTCCATCTTAAGTAAACATTTAATACTCTTAGAAGAGAGCAAAGGCTTCTTCAAATATTTAATGGTTAGAATGAAGAGATTAACCATCCCCCAAACATATGCTTAGCAAAACAGTCTTCTGTCGACCAAACTTACATATAGAACAACGCTTTTATCGAAACAGATGCTGTCCGCGTTAACCTGGAGTCTCGGGACTTCTGTCAAGGGCAGGGACGGGGAAAAGAGGATTTTTCAAGTACTTGAGCAGCGGTAATACCTTTCCGTTCAAATCTCTCCGACTACTACAGCCTTCGATCACATTTTCCCTGGAATGTCCACACGTGTTTCTCCGTGTGAGAATAGAGCTGGAACTACAAAAGGTTTATTCTGTTTTTTTTTTTTTTTTTTTACTTTTGGTGGTGTTTTATTTATTTTTAAGTCAGTCAGTGAGAGAGAGAGAGAGAGAGAGAGAGAGAGAGAGAGAGAGAGAGAGAGAGAGAGAGAGAGAGAGAGATCCTTTACACAAGGGTTTCATGATTTATAAGGGAAATGGTAGTATACATTTCCATAATTGCATGTGTATATAGTGTGTGTGCGTGTGTGTATGTATAATATAAATTATATATATTTATATGTATAGATGTGTATGTATAATATAAAAATATATATGTATATATATATATATATATATATATATATATATATTATGCACTCGGAACTTTTTTTATTTTCACACACGTTAAGCATCAAGCATCATAGGGAATATTCTTACACCCAGGGGGAATTGTAATTGATAAAGTGTTTTGGTGTCGGCCAGGATTCGAGCCGTAGATTTGGCTCATAATCAGTGACTTTGACCACCCAGCCATCATATATATATATATATATATATATATATATATATATATATATATATATATATATATATATATATATATATATATATATATTATAATAAATACTGCATAACATTAAATATATAAAGTATTCAAGTGATGCAGAATAAATCATATATTGTAATGAGTTGTCTGACTCTCTAATAGAAAGACTGTTATTTTTATGTCGTGTACAAGGGCACATAGCGTTAAGCCTTGTACAGTAAACTGGATTTTTAAACATTCAGAATCTCATATTCCTTTAGTTTTATGTCAGAAAATGACATCCCTTTGATAGTGCCCGAGGGAAAAAAATTTCACGAATTTTTTACAATGAATAATGCGAATGAACGTATAATGAAGAAAGGCGAATGGCATTAAGTAGAAAATATAACTGTTTTATGAGAGAGAAATGTCACTCGATCTGACGTCTCAAAATGCGATCAATATAAGTCGAAAAGAGGGAAAACGGAAGATTATTATTGTGTAAAACCTTCTGGGATATTCGTTCTCAGCTCTCGGAGATATGAGGAACTACGATAAAATTGAATTTTTTTGGGAAGACAGAATGTGGAGAAATTTGACAAGAAACTAATAATGAACATCTCTGTAAAAAATGGACATCATATTTTTGAGAACCTCAGGTTGTAGAATTGTTTCTCTATTATCTAGTTATTTTGCTTTTCATTTTCCCGTTATTGTTTTGACGAATGTTGTCTCTCTCTCTCTCTCTCTCTCTCTCTCTCTCTCTCTCTCTCTCTCCCACACACACACACGGACACAAAAATACACTATTATTTATCGAAACATTTTCGCTGCCAAATTTCTGCATCTATCGTTATTTCACCCTTACACTTTTCCACTTGCAAATCATCGTCTCTCTTCATTTACCTTTCAAATCCATCACGCAATTGTAAGTGTCACTCTCACTGAGTCTATCTGCATGGTTGTTTGACTTCATCCTTCTTATGAAAAAGCTTCTTCAAAGGCTCTTAACATTTCTTGGTCAGTCTTAATGTAACTATCGTAGAGCTATACAAGTGGGCTAAAAGTATGATTCGTAATTCAGTATAATGAATAAATATGAGTTACTGAACATCACTGTCTTGGAAGTTTGAAAACGATTTGAAAGTTAAATCTCTGGGGTTTAAAATTTTCTGGAAAGGGGTAAAGAAGGTATATATGTAAATGAAAAAATATATATCTATGTATATATATATTTATATACATATATATATATATATATATATATATATATATATATATATATATATATATATATAAACTGTATATATAAAGTATATACTATATACAGATACATATATGCATAAATATAAATTTTATATGTATACACACACACACATATATATATATATATATATATATATATATATATATATATATATATATATATATATATATATATATATATATATATATATATATATATATATATATATATATATATATATATATATATATTTTATATATATATTACAGAAGTTTTAGTATTTCTTTCTAAGTAATGAATAACCATTGAGCAAAAATGTAGTAAGTTCAAAACTTGAAGGGAAATGGCACGGAATATTACCATAGAGTCAGACAGGTATACCCTTGACCAATATCTGCCTTAGTAGAACAAAACGTACCATTATAGAAGAAAGATGAAAGGTACTTTCTGCAAGCGAGCCTAGACCTGAAGTCTCCGGAGGCAGTAAGTAAAAAAAGAGAGAGAGAGAGAGAGAGAGAGAGAGAGAGAGAGAGAGAGAGAGAGAGAGAGAGAGAGAGAGAGATGCTACCATGATTAACTTTCAGGAATACAAGCAAAAACTCTGTCATTTTTCTTGCAACTTGAAAATGTTCTAGAAGCAGTTTCCCTTTTAATAGACGGTACTTTTAAAAGGATAGAAAAGAAATCGTTATTATTATTATTATTATTATTATTATTATTATTATTATTATTATTATTATTATTATTATTATTATTATTATTATTATTATTATTATTTAGAAAGATGAACACTGTCCATATAAAACAAGCCCACAGGGACCATTGACTTGAAATTCAAGCTTTCCAAGAATATGGGTTGCACTAAAAAGAATTAACATAAGGTAATAGGACATGCAGAATGACCAGACCATCTATTGGAAAAAGAAAAAATATAAATTAATAACTTTCATAAATAAATAGTTCAAAATATAAATAAATTAAATATAAAGATAACAAGAGGTTACAAAAGTGAGAGAGAAGCAGGGAGACAGACAGAGAGTAGAATATTTACAGACATGGCCTCATGCTCCCCCCTTGGGGGGGTGGGGGCCGGCGAGAAAGGACAATATCTCCAACAGAAGGGAATGAAAGAAAATTTAGGGAACGCTGAATATCCAGAGTACAGGGCGGAGAGTTGAATATGTCTACCAGGTCATGAATAATAACCGAACTTTATCTCCCTCTGATCTTCTTAAGGTTTTAGGTGATGTCGAGAATACGGTGTTTTGGTTACCCGGCTTTTACTCAATCTAGGGTTGGTACAGAAGGTTCATCATTCATGCAAGGTGGTTCTTTCTTTATAATCAGTTAACACAGCACACACACACACACATACACACACACACACACACACACACACACACACATATATATATATATATATATATATATATATATATATATATATATATATATATATATATATAGTGTATATATATATACACATGCATAATATATATATATATATATATATATATATATATATATATATATATATATACATACATACATATATTTTACAAACATATATATATATATATATATACAGAAATTTCTGACTCACATCAGACTTGTATGGCCTAGTAGGCAGCGTCCTTGCCTTTCAGTTGAAAGACCTGGGTTCGATCCTGATCTGAGTCAGAAATTTATTTCTGTTCCACACGTGTTTGTGTGTTGATTATTTCTATATATTTACAATATATATATATATATATATATATATATATATATATATATATATATATATATATACATACATCAACGTGTAAATACATTAGAACGAAGTGGACAATGCCGTAATTCCCGCCTTCATTTGATAACCCTCTCTCATGAATGACACTTCGTAATATGTCGGAAGCACCATGAGTAAGCCTCTTTCACTCCTTGAATTCATTTTCAAATTGCACCGGGGGAAAAAAAAAATTGTCATTCGTGCTTCTGTTATCGGAAAGGGTTAATTGACTTTGGCAATTGGCTGATCTCTAATTACAAAGGGCCAATTGGAAGTGGATTGACTCTCTTGTATTAATTTCTTTTTTCAAGGATGAAGATTAGTAATGTTTCTCATATGTAGCGTTGTTTCATTCAGAGCAGGTCATGCCCCGAAATTCTTTTTTTTTTTTACTTATTAGTTTTCTGTAAAAGAAGACTATTGAGATGGTTTTGTCTGTCCGTGTGCACTTTTTCGGTCCGCCCTCAGAGCTTCAAAACTATTAAGGCGAGAGGGCTGCAAATTGGTATGTTGATCATCCACCCTCCAATCATCAAACTTACCAAATTGCAGCCCTCTAGCCTCAGCAGTTTTTATTTTATTCAAGGTTAAAGTTAGCCATACTCGTGCGTCTGGCACCACAACAACACAGGCCACCTCGGCCGGTCGAGAGTTTCATACAGCATTAAACACTGTACAGAAAACTCGACTGCGCCGAAGAAACTTCCGCGCATTTTTTACTTGTTTTTTTAGTGCTTTTGGTGATTACGTCGAAAGCATTTCTTTGATAAATGCATCAAAGGATTCTTGCAAATTATCAAACTGTTTTTATCTCTCGTAATTGGCTAAGCGTTTATACGGTTTTATTTCAGTGTCGAGTCTTCACATTTACCACAGTTATTAAGTGAGATAATCCAAAAGATTGATGAGATAATAATTATAATCTCTGATTATCTAATTATCTAATTATCAACTCATTGTTTGGCCTAGGATAAAGTTGAACGTTTCGCAAATGATATTCCCTTCATACTACTCATATATGTGATATGATTCGTATGAATGTATAACTTTATTTCAGGCCAGATGATACGAGAGTAATTACTTCTAAAATTTAACATAAACATCTGGAAAACATTTAAAAGATTTTCGTAACACATAAGTTAGAAAACATTGCAATAAGCAGTGGATCATTTGCAGTGGATTTTAAAAATAACATGTAAGAAATGCGCCGAAGTTTCTTCGGCGCAATCGAGTTTTCTGTACAGTGTATAATGCTTTATGAAACTTTCAGCCACGGCCCATGAAACTCTTAACCGCGGTGATGAAACTCAGCCACGGTCCGGTGGTGGCCTCACCCATGGCCCATGAAACTCTTAGTCGTGGTCCATGAAACTCAGCCATGGTCCGGTGGTGGCATGCGTTGTTGGTACCTACAGCGGTGCCAGAAGTATGATTATAGCTAACCTTAACCTTAAATAAAATAAAAACTACTGAGGCTAGAGGGCTGCAATTTGGTATGTTTGATGATTGGAGGTTGGATGATCGACATACCAATTTGCAGCCCGCTAGTCTCAGTAGTTTTTAAGATCTGACGACGGACAGAAAAAGTGCGGACGGACAGACAAAGCCGTCACAATAGTTTTCTTTTACAGAAAACTGAAAATGAATAATTTCATTATCTTTAGTTATGTGCTATGAAGAAATATAACTATGCATTGAATATATTTTAATCCACATCATTTCACGATCAAAGGAGCCATTTTAGTGAAATAAGTGAAATGCAATAAGATAAAAAAAAAAAAACTTCATTGCGATTAAACCCTCAACTTATGAATCCACTTTCACCCCTTGCGAACTAATTACAAATTCCTCATTCAGCCAGACTGACTCTATTATAACCGATGGTCCCTCTTCTTCCATTTTCCTGAGTTCTCGCACCGTCCATAAACGAACATTTCTCCCCCAAAACATTTTTCTTTTGACCGAGAATTTTTTCTTACGTTCCACTCTTGCTTTGGTCTGGTAGACGAGAGCGATTCGATGGTTCCCAAATCGTTTCGTTCCCTCGGCAGCCTCCTTCAGAATCCGTCTTCAATCTCCGTTAATCCGCCGTGATTGTGTTACTGGGAATCTGGAGAGTGTTTCCCAGCGGGGCAGATTTAGCGTGAATCATGTTGTGTTCCCAGTGCGAATTTTCTTGCTGTTTATTTGCCAATTTCGCTTTGTGCCCGGGTAATAATGGTTGAAAATGCTGGAATTAGAACTCACTAAGCTCTTGATATTTCAGGGTTAGAATGACTAGCAGAATTACTTAGAGGTGTGACACTGAAAGACAGTTAATTCCGAGTCAAGGAAATTAACTGAATGAATCCTTCAAGTTTTTGTAGTCTTGTCATCTGCGTGAGAAGTATTTTTTGCCCTATCCCAGGGTATCCTCGCAAACTTCCATCTTAGGAGACGGCTAATGAAATAAGTTCAGTTCTGAAATTATTAGAAGGAAAAAATTTTATTAAACGTTTCCTAAGATGAAAGTTTATGAAGTTAGCCAGAGATAAGACAATAAAACAAGTAAAAAATGCGCCGAAGTTTCTTCGGCGCAATCGAGTTTTTTGTACAGCCGCTACAGCGTATAATCAAGGCCACCAAAAATAGATCTATCTTTCGGTGGTCTCGGTGTAATGCTGTATGAGCCGCGGCCCGTGAAACTTTAACCAGGCCTGGTGGTGGCCTATCTTATATAGTTGCCAGAATCACGATCATGGCTAATTTTAACCTTAAATAAAATAAAAACTACTGGGGCTAGAGGGATGCAATTTGGTTATGTTTGATGACTGGAGGGTGGATGATCAACATACCAATTTGCAGCCCTCTAGCCTCAGTAGTTTTTAAGATCTGAGGGTGGACAGAAAAACTGCGGACAGAATAAAGTGTGGACGGACAGACAAACCCGGCTCAATAGTTTTCTTTTACAGAAAACTAAAATCCCCACAGAGTTGGCAAGACCACAAAAAACTTGAGAATTCATTCTGGGACTTACATATGTCATCTGAAGAGTACAGTTAGTTCCTTTGTCCCAGATTTAGCTGCCTTTTGATGTGATAAGTATAGGTAATTCTGTTGGTAATTGACAACTCTTTTTCTCATGCCATGATTTTCCACGTATTTTCACTGTACTCGCGTTGAAACACACAGCTTTGGGGACAAAGGTATTGATTTTGCCATAAGGTTTTTTTCTGCTGATGGTGGTGCCACATGCAGTTTTCCCCCTTAATTTTCGAACTTCTCACGAAACTATTATATATACACCTTATTCAATAGGGGACAGTGAGTCGAAAGGAATAGCACCACTCCGTTGTTTCACTTTCCTTCGTGGTATTTCCTATATTCATATATTCATCACGTTCCATATTTTCGTGATCCAGTTATACATATACACTATACATACATACACACACACACACACACACATATATATATATATATATATATATATATATATATATATATATATATGAATATAGGTACGTATGTATAAACACTTTTTCTACTCGTACATATGAGTGGTATAAAAATTAGGAATAGGGGATTTATTTAAGATTTAGGGAAAAAAGGAAGTACCTATGATAACAGGATAAGAGATATGTGCTGCTCGATGATGCAAGAAATGTGGATGAGTCTATCCAAAAGATTTTACTGAGGAAGATAATGTATTCGGAAGCCAAATTGAAAATGTATGAATAAATTGTTAAGTATACCTTAGTTTAACCAGACCACTGAGCTGATTAAAATCTCTCCTAGGGCTGGCCCGAAGGATTAGACTTATTTTACGTGGCTAAGAACCAACTGGTTACCTAACAACGGGACCTACAGCTTATTGTGGAATCCGAACTACGTTATACCGAGAAATGAATTACTATCACCAGAAGTAAATTCCTCTAAATCTTCACTGGCCGGCCGGAGAATCGAACGCAGGCCCAGGCAAAGTGCTAGCCGAGAACGATATCGAACCGTCCAGCGAGGAACTATGAATAAATTGTTGACCAAACATTAATTCATGGAAGTGAATAGCAGATACTGAATATAAACGAACGAAGAAAGACCAGCAATCCTTTGTCCATCCCTTAATAAAAGCAGAATCTTTTAAAGGCTATAAAACACTCATCTTTCTATATTCAGTCCTAATACCTTCCCCCTTCCCTTCCCTTCCCCTTCGCTGGAAAGGTCCAGGCAGTCGGTTTTTTGATGTGGTTATTCCGATGCAGCAATTTGGGGATAACAGCAGTTCCAGCTGTTGCATATTCACTGACATACAGCGAGGAAAAGATGCAGCGGCTGTTTCAGACGAAGTCCTTTGTTTTCTCGCTCTTGTTATAAATGCCAGGGAAGAGGGGTTTCTCTCTCTCTCTCTCTCTCTCTCTCTCTCTCTCTCTCTCTCTCTCTCTCTCTCGACTGCAGTTTCTCTCTGATTCTTAGGGTATATGACGAAGGGGTACCTCGTGTTGTATTCTTGCTCGAACGTTTACTGTGCTCGTAAATAAAGAAGTAAAAAATTCGCCGAAGCTTCTTCGGCGCAATCGAGTTTTCTGTACAGCTTAGTATAATCAAGGCCAACGAAGATAGATCTATCTTTCGGTGGTCTCGGTACAATGCTGTACGAACCGCGGCCCACGGAACATTAACCACGGTCCGGTGGTGGCATGTCCTATATCGTTGCCAGAAGAACGATTATGGCTAACTTTAACCTTAAATAAAATAAAAACTACTGAGGCTAGAGGGCTGCAATTTGGTATGTTTGATGATTGGAGGATGGATGATCAACATACCAGTTTGCAGCCTTCTAGCCTCTGCAGTTTTTAAGATCTGAGGGCGGACAGACAAATAGTTTTCTTCTATCGAAAACTAAAATGGACGTATGACCAAACGTTTTGTCACGATTGTTCAGATATCTGATAGAGTTTTGATTTTATTTAATCGAGAGAAATTCATCAGGCTTAATGTATTTATATCGTCGTTTCATATATTGACAACTAGGAGGTAATAGGAAAGTATTTATTTTTAATTTAGTAAATTTGAAAGAAATATAAGAATGTAGGTATGAACAAACTTTTTTTTTTTTGAAAGGGTTGTGTAAGTGAAATTTTAAGATATTACAGCAGAGAGAGAGAGAGAGAGAGAGAGAGAGAGAGAGAGAGAGAGAGAGAGAGAGAGAGAGAGATAATCCCAATATTTCTAACATTCTACAGTGGTAATATATTTGTTTATGAAAAAGATATTCGCAAACATGAATATATACTTGTAGAGAGAGAGAGAGAGAGTCTAAATATTCTTAACATTCCAGTTTTGTTTTATGAGCTTAGAAGGAAGAGATTTGGAAATATATACTAAAAAAATCATTAATTCAGTGACGCTAAGATGTACAAGAATACGATTGTCATTAAGATTTTTATGCTATTTGGGCATATTTTCTATCTTATGCAATTTCCATTAAAGTCAATGGCATTGTTCGCAGATACTGTCTTCTTACCAAGACTTTTAATCAGTCTGTACTTCCTCTTTTTCTCTTCTTTCAAGTTTCCGAGGATGCTCTGCAATTAAATGCAATTACGCTCTGTTCCTCATGGAAAGTTACTCACGCAGAGCTCGAACGTGTTAGGCAGCTCCTAACTAATAACGGATACGATAGCAATCCATTAGAAGGTTGCATATTAAAACAGTTGGACGTGTATGCCAGCACACCAGTGACAACGCCTACCTCACCGAGAAATACCATATTGTATTACAAAGCCGCACATCACAGCCAGTTCAAGGATGAGGTGAAGGCCATGAAGAGAAAAATTGTCAGCGGTGCGACACCTACGGATCCTGACGAGAGGTTTTCCGTGCCTGTCTTCTGCCGCCCGAACCTAGTCAGAACCCTTGTAATGCGAAATAGCAACCCCCCGCCCCCCGTAGATAAATGTGGGAGTCGACCAACGTAGTAGACAAATTTAAATGTACCGAAGGGATATATCAAGCCCCCAGCAGTTACTACATAGGTCTCACCACTACCGCTCTGCGCAGGTGATTGCAAGCGCACCACAACCAAGGGGCAATATGTCAACACTACGTAGACAACCACGACCATAAACCAACACTATAAGAATTACTAGAAAGCACAGATTGCAAATGGCAGAAGCTGTGAGTATAAATCAGCAACGGCCTGCGTTAAATATACAGAGGAAAAAAGACTTCATCCTCCCCTCTTCAAGGAAACTACAGGACATCCGTAAGAAACCAAAGGAGATGCAGGCGACAGAACACCCCTGGACACGACTACCAACAACGAAGCAAATCAAGACTATTGGCCAGAGACGGGAATCACCCTCTTGTCCACGACCTTGGCCGCAAGCCGCAGCATAGGACGCGTCCTACGGAGCACCAGGAATGCCCATGCGGCCGCCCAGAATGCCAGCGAGAGAATGAGACCCGCCGACCAATAGAAATTCAGCACCCAGTGACGTCATGTTTGACATTCAAACATCGCATTCAGTAATTAAAACCCTGTATGTCAATTTGTAGTCCAGTCCTGATGACGCCACTAAGAGGCAGGGAAACGGTCTGTCGACTAGAAAAGGGAAAGTAAATGGAAAGAATCCTGGAGGACTTTTCCTCATTCCTGAGAAGCTTGCCAGAAGAGAAAAAAAAAGAAGTATAGGCTAATTCAAAGTCTTGATAAGATAGTATCTGCGAACAATGCCACTGACTTCAATAGATATTGGATAAGATAGAAAATATGCCCAAATAGCGTCACAAACCATAATAACAATCGTATTCTTGTGCATCTTAGTATCACTGAATTTATGTTTTTGCAAGGATTTTCCTGTATTGAAATCAACTGTAAACCTCGGCTGAAGGTTTTCAAGCCAGCCAACATGATATTTACAGATGATTAAGAAATATTATTAATGATTAAGCTCTTTTATTGTCACTTACTTATTTCTTTTGTAAGCAGATTTCAAAATTTATAATTTTTAATGCTATCGAAACACTTTCTGTACTTTCCTAGTATCAGTTTGTTTTTTAAGAATAAAGAGAGGCAAAATGTAGTTCTGTTAGGATTTATCCTGTGAGAAACTAAGGATGATAGGATTGACATGAATTGATTTATAGCTGATTAAATTAATTACATGCGCAATTAAACAGATTCCTTCTCAAAACCCTTATGGACGGAGTCAACAGACTATAAACCCAAGATGGCTCCACAGGGAAATCAGCCTGCACAGAGAGAGAGAGAGAGAGAGAGAGAGAGAGAGAGAGAGAGAGAGAGAGAGAGAGAGAGAGAGAGAGAAAGAGAAGTTATACGAAAAGGTGATCAATAAATATGAGGGAATTAGAAATAAAGCCGATTCACCCCAAATCCAGGCAACGACACTAGAGAGAAGGAACGAATTTGCTCCCCACTAAAATATTTGGGAATCAGAGGATTCTGCAACTGCACCAGGCAAACTAATTCAGATTTCAGTTATGGCCTAGATGAACCTCCCAGCAAACTGAGTAGCATTAAACCAGATGCTAGAACACCGTACCGACATATGAGCATCAGTTACAGCCCCACTTAGCAGAGAACTAGTCTTGCAGGATTTCTGGCCTTCAAGGAATCCGCAGTACAAATCGAATACCTACGGCTGGGGGAGGACCTCGGAAAGGGGGGAAAACGGTAGAGAGCTAACACAATCAACTCAGATATCCCCTGGGGAATACAAACGGGAAGAGGTGATGGGCGTGGATACAGTCCCCAATTCTTCTCTATGTTCTTGTTGGTGCCCTCGCCAGCGTTTGGGATTCCTCCGTCCTTCCCCCTTTTTGGAGGTGAAAAATGGAGAGGAAAGGGCCATTGAAAGATTATCCAGATGCGTCAAGGAATATAAAAACTTAACTGCTGAAAGACGTAAGGTTATAATCGTCAGGGAAAATGTATAGATTGGAAGTCAGGGTAAAATGTGCTGCCAAAGTGAGGAATTCATTCCTTGCTGACCTCAGTTTGTAAATATTGCTGGAGCACTTCAGTTTGTATTTCATCGTCTGCCTACAGCACGAGGGTTCCCTTATGCTGAGGAAATAGAACGAGGTTCTCGAAATGTATTTGTAAAGATTTTAAGGAACATGATGTCACTGCCCTTGAAAACGATGAGGGAGGTCATTTTAAACATCTGCAGAGCGGAGGGAAAGTGACGTAGATAAGTAAATGAATAAATAAGTAAATAAAACCAGAAAGAAAGAAATAGATATAGAGAAATATAAATAAACTGATTAATTAATAAAAAATTTGAAAAATAGATAAAAGTCAAATACCACAGGTAACTTGAAGCCCTCTGAATATACTCCATGTAGAAGCAGGCTGGTATACAACTTTATTTGTCTCTTGCAGAGATAGAAGGGAGTTCAACTGTACCTAGAAGGAAATAATATATGTGAGCATGCGTGTGAATCTGTAAATACACAAGAAACTGAAGGTTTTATTTATATAACGTGAATAAAAAGGTGAAATATAGAGCATCAGTCAAGCTTTGTGAAGAATATTCGTCTTTTATTCAATAGTTCGGGTTTACTGATGTATAGAAGACTATATACTTACGTAACTTAAACAAAAACTAAGACAGAGAGATTCAGTCAAGCTTTATAGTGAATATCCATCTGATATATAAAGAAAAATTATATACACATACGTATATGCATCGAGGGAGCGTCTGCGTTTAAATACATTTTTCGCTCGCAAGCTCTTGATAGCATTACACCCCGTGACCTTTGACCTTTTCACATTTAACACTTTGCATCTCCCCCTTTCCTCTAAGGGATACAACCTCTACACTGCTTTTCCTCTCTCTTCCTCCAGCATGAACTCTGCCATTCCATGTTATTTCTTCAAAGTCAGACTTGTGAGTTTTCCAGTTTTATACTTTAGTTCTCGTCTCTCCCGACAGGTGTCGCTGAATTAACATTTTGGGAACGTGGGTCTAAGATTGTTTATTATCATTCGTGAGTTTTTCCATTTTATTCTGTCGTTCGCATCTCTCCCAGTAGATGTCGTTGACTTAACATTTTGTGGAACGTGATTCTGAAAGTATCTGCTATTATTATTGTTGGCTAGATTAAAGCGTAAATATACAATCATTATTAAAAGAGAAACAGTACAAAATCACTTGAGGATCATATTTTCATTCTGCGTTGGAAAATGTCCATATTGGAGAAACGAATCCACAGTCATGTATATGTACATATACATAACATACATTTGTTTCTCCATTTTAAGACTCATGCTACTATGAGCATTTTTAAATTCATGCTTATATTTTTGTGATGTTAAGCTAAGGTTTCCTGCCTCTGCTGATAACCAGATTTTGTCTTGAAAACTATTTTATTCAAACTTGCATTTTGTTTTGAATATACCTGAATGTGTTCTCAACCCTGAAATCCACTTGGTTGCCTGTAATGAAGCAGGATTTAAACCAGGGTTTGCCAGATTATTTTCGCAATATCGCAATATATTTCCTTTCTTTTCCACCTTTGTTCATCAATAAATAATTCCATAACAATGCATACGCTGAAGTCTTGTTCATCGTTAAATATTTTCTTAAAAATGTATAAATGTAAGTGTCGTTCATCATTAAACACTTCCTCAACAGCATATTCAGTGAAGTGATTCCAACTCATAATGGCTGTTAATTCAGAAACTCACCAGTAGAGAAATCCACCGAACAATTAAGTGCTGCCTATTGCAGTTGATTATTCTGCATTTGCTTTACCAAATAACTTCACTTGATCTGAATATGCATGAGAGGCAACTAAGTTACCTGAGGCTTACTGCTTGCAACTGCTTGCAAACAGTGTGGTAGGTGAAGATTAATGCAATGTGAATGTGCTTTGAGGTTATAGCATTACCTGAAAAACGACGAATGAGGAAAAATTACAAATTTTTATGGTTTCCAGAGAAAGAAACCAAATAAAAGTAAAAAGTGAAAATAAAAAGATTATTTCCAGTAAGCTTTCCTCTGGTGGTAAAGACAATTAACACGCTTCAGTAATGGATTGCAATGAAAGTGCATTATGCACTTTCATTATGATTAAGATTTTCATTCTTCAGTACATTTTTTTTCATTGATAAGTTGATGTTTGTTGGAAGACAATTGAACTCTGTATTGTACTGTAGTTTCTTCTGTGTAGGGAATAACATCAGTGTCTGTATATAACTGACTATATAATTCTTAACGCCATTCAGTAATTACAGAAGGTGCTGGTTTTGACTATTTACTCTTGGACAGTAAAAATACTAATCAGTGTTTAGGCATGGCTTGGCGTTAATTTTATATACTAATTAATTTTCACAACCACAACCTATCTACTACAAGAGTAATACTAATATAGACAAAATTATAGTATTCAGGGTAATAATAATAACAATGATACAAATAGTAATTATTTCAGTGGTGTTGGCTGTAGTGAAATTAAAATGATATTTGATACAGCAAAAATTATGTATATATATGTATTTATATGTATATATACTTAATATATACACATACATATATATACATATGTGTGTGTAATATATGTGTATATACACACTCACATATATATATATACATATATATATATAAACACATCCATACATAAATACATACATACATACATAGACTGTACGCCTTTTCAAGTAATAGTAGTATTAACAACTGCAAAACAGATATTACCGCTAACGACAAACAAATCAAGAAAAAATTCAAGACACCCAAGAAAAATCAGGAAGTTCCCCACCCCTCCCCGTAAAAAAAAAAAAAAACACTGACACAAAATAGGAGCAGAGAAAAAAAAAACCGACAACAAGTAAATTAAAATGACCACAGCAAACGGGAGAACATGTTCGAGGCTTCCCTTATTCAGGGGATATTCGTGTCAGACAGCCAATGCTTTGAACTGCCTATGAAGAATTCCAGAAGATCCGAGATATTTATTAAGCTCCCACGATGCCTGCGGTCTTTCGACGACTTGGACAAATCCTTGGCGAGCTTTTCATCTTATGAGATGAGTTTTATGCGGTGTTTTGAGTTTCATGAGGTGTTTTGAGTTTAATCAGGTGATTTTTGGGATGTTTTGAGTTTCATGAGGTGTTTTCATAGGGTGTTTTGAGTTTCATGAGGTGCTTTGAGTTTCATGCAGTGTTTTTATAAGGTGTTTTGAGTTTCATGAGGTGTTTTCCTGAGGTGTTTTTATGATCTGTTTTGAGTTTCCTGAGGCGTTTTCATGAGGTGTTTTGAGTGTCCTGCGGTTTGTTGAGTTTTATGAGGTGCTTTCATGAGGAATTTTGAGTAGCGCTGTATTCTATATTGAATGGAGGTACTACATTATAGAAACAATGTATAAGGAAGCAGAAGAAAACAGTGTCATATAATGAGGGAAATATAACAATTTGAACGTACAATTCAGTGAAGGTGTAAATCTATAATCACTTTTCTAAAATAACTTTTCTAAAATACAACGATAAGTAAGTAAGTCACTGAATAAAATTCTGACATTTTTCTAAACTACAACGTTCAGCAATTGAAATACATTTCTCTGCTGTTAAAGTCCTTGCTGCTTGCAGGGAGATTAAAAAATTTTTTTTCTGGAATTACAGAAAGCTGGTATTACACTCACAACGCAGCTTAGCATCTCTTAATCCATTTTACAACAGAAAATACTTACAGTTAGCCAGCAAATCACTAATGGCATCGATACCACGCTACAAAAGCACACACTCCACTTCAGATGAGGCATTCGCTTCTACAGGGGATCCCCAATTAGGTAAATGGTAGCTCGGATGGCAGTGAACCTCGAAATGAACAGCTCTGTAATGTCTCCCACCTACAGACCAAAAACAGAAACATTACAATTTGGGCCATGAGCTACACTGGCCGTCGTTTTAAGTATGATTTCCTCTTGCGCTGATAAACTGAGAGATAACACTAGGTACGTATTACCATTCCTTGTTAGTTTTCTGCAAAAGAAAATCATTGAGATGTTTTTGTCTATCCATCCGCAGTTTTTCTGTCCGCCCTCAGATCTT